>NC_081407.1:707928822-708282462 GCF_030272615.1 Cryptomeria japonica
GGTTGCAACAAGGAGCACCATCAAAATTGAATTTGGCTCAATCCAAATAAGGTGGGACTTAATGTGTATGTGTTGTAAGCATGACATTGGGATCAATCCAACCAATCCCATAAATAGGGGAAGATTTTAATAAAAAATTAGGACAAAATATCATTTTTTTTTAAAATCACTTTGTGCTTTGTGCTAAGGTTATTATCCAATTTCTCTAGCCAAAAAACCCCTAGAAACAACTAACACCAAAAGTAGAAGTATTATATATGAATCTTGATTTTTCAATCCCTTTGAGTGTGATGGTAGTGTTCATTTCTTTGGAAAAGAGTGATGTAGATTTCTCATGACCTTCAAAACTTTGTTTCAAACATCCTAAATCGTGTCCATTGCATCCATGTTTAGAATCAAATATAGGTGTTATAATTTCTAAAGGAGAGGGTTTGTTCTTAGTGCTAAAATCTAAAGAGATCCCACCATCGTCGGGACATGTGTTGGAAGGAGAGGTGGGAATCAATTTAGAATAAGCTTGGATAAATGACACACGAGGCTCCTTCAAGGCTTCATTCTTAAATTAAGGGCTCTTATATCCATTAAAGGAATGTATCAAGTCTAATGCACCCCAATTCTTTTGTAAAGAAGCATCACTGATAGAAGACCGTGTTGTTGAAGAAATCATAGTATGAAAGGTAGATATACATCCTACTTTATCTTTAACAATATCATAAGGAGTATGATCAACTGTGGTGAAGAGTAGAAGAGACCTCTTTCATAGCATGGATCCATGGTCTACCTAGAAGAAGGTTATAACTAATATTGTTGGCAAGACATGAATAGGAGTAGGTAAAGTTAAAGGTCCTACTTTGATAGGTCATATGACTATACCAAGTGACTCTCTAGCAACATTATCAGAGCCACGAACACAAAGAGAATCAGGTTGACTATAAGTAATCCCAATTTATCTTATGACAACTCAACACGACAAATATTAAGTGCTAAACCATTATCAATTAAGGCACCTCTTATGTTTTTTTCATAAACACAAGGATTAATCATACGAGGATCATCTCTATTTGCAACCTCTATAAAAGGAAATTAATCTTATGATAATGTAGTATCATTTGGTTTAGAAGAAGGATGAGGAACCACCTTGTGTAAGGCTTCTTGGATCAACTTATGGTATGAAGGGGAAGTTTGAATCAAGTCCCAAAGGGAAATATTGGCTAAGCTATCATGGAGTTTTTCAACAAGATTAGGTTCCTTATCATAATGTTTCTTAGGATGAGGGGGGGAGGAAGATAAGTGAGAAGAACATTGGGATCTTTCTTGTTGTTTCTAAAGTTAGGCACTTCAATACCATATTTTGATGCTAATTTCTTTTCCATATCACTTCTTTCACATATCTATTTCACAACTCGTAATATATAGCCAGGAGGTCTCTTAGGCTTAGAATTCTCATTACTAGAGACATAAATGATATTGAATTGATTATGATCTTTTCTCTCCAAGGAGTCATCTTTATAAGGGAGAGAATCAAGGAAAGTGCTAATAATTTCATCCTCTTCTCCAAGGTAACTTTATTTGTAAGACAATTTTGGGAGAAGGATTAACACTATCCATCAATGATTCATCTCTAGGATAATACCATGTATATAAGGTAAAGTGACACTAAGGAAGTTGTTGATGATATCATCCTCTTCCTCTAGGATATCTGTATGAGAGAGAGACATTTTAGGAGGAAGATCAACATCAATTTTCAAAACTTCATCCTTAAGAGTAAGAGTTGTAAAAGGAGTGTTAATAAACTCTTCTTGCACCAAATTATCTTCATGAAGAAGAGAAGCTTTAAGAGAGGAATTATCATGGTTCATTAGCACCTCATCTGTAGAAGAGATGAATTTTGATTGAATAGAAGGTAAAGGTTTATAAGGAGGATTGTTAACCACATCAAATTATTTTATCACAAAAGCTTCTTCATGAATACTGTGGATAGAAGGTAAAGCTTCATAATGGGGATTATCATGCATGATAATGTTGTTATGAGTTTTTGGGGAATTAGAGGATGATTTAGAGGTAGGAGTGAAGTTATCAAGAGTATCATCCAACATCTCAAGGTCATCACTATTAAATGCCATGTGTATTATGTTGATTAACCTTTGACAAAAGGATTGTTTAGAAGATGAGGACATAGGATAAAGGAAACCATCAAGAACCTCCTCAAGTTCTTCTCTACTACATATCTCTTCAAAAGGATAGTAATCATAACAAAATGGGTTGTCAACGACACGAAAGTATTTTAAAAAGTAATTTGACATAGTTGAAAATAAATTTTTACTATTGCAATGAAATGAAATGACCTAATGTAATAAAGCATATAAATGTAAACACACAAAATGTTAAAAACAATATTTTTTTTATTTTTTTATTTTTCTTTTTATTTGAAACGAAAATGAACATGCAAACAAAACTATGAAATGAATGTGACTATGAGTGCAAAAACTATATGAAAATAAAAAATAACAATAAGATAAGTGAGGTTCACCAAAATGTGATGGTCAAAAAATAAGATAGGCCAACTAGGCCGATAATCCCCTTTTCCAATCACATTAGAAATGAAGCCGCCAAGAGACAAATATGATTGACTAATCCCTTGTTCAATATAGGGCTTATATTCCTTTGCTTCTAGGAGATGTTAATTGGAATGATAAAAAAGGCTATGTTTTAAAGCTTTACTATGAAAATAACTATAACAAAAATCTTTGAACTACAAATCAGATGTAAAAATGAAATAGAAATAGTACACTACACCTGCAATTCAAATTTGGACTATTTCTATGGAGACTATGTCACTTGGAGCGACTGGATCCCAACACTATAAAACTTGGTAGGATTCTAGATCTAGGTTTTTAGAGGACTATTTCAATTATGAGTGAAATCTAAATTGGATCTGGTGGGACTAGGGCACCGTTCTCCCAGGACTGGGGTGCCCTGCGTGATTGAATCTCTATAACAGAGGTTGAAATTTGAGATTTGAGACTGTGATAGTGTTGGAAGGTGTTTCCTCTGCTATAATATGATCTAAATCTATACCTAAACATGCAATATAAAGAAATGGTGTGTGTATGGCTATATAGGGGTTTGCCTTAGTCAACTCCCTATTTTGTTGATTCCCACCTCCACAAATATCCGATTTTGAAATTGAAATTATATATGCTATTGAATATTAAGTGTGTCTAAGATTGTTGTGAGCTAAATGTGCTTAAAAAAACCTAGAGATCTACTCAAATTTATTAGAGTAAATCCCTAAATGATATTGAAAATGCAATTACATGAATCACATAACTTGAAATAATAAAACTTAGATCTGAATCTTGTATGTAGAAACATGAGAATAACATGAAATCATACCACACCCAAAGGGAGAGGTACAAGCCAATCATCATTCAGTAATTCCCTATTATCCTCTAACATCTCTTGAAGCTTCCATGTTGATGATGTAAAATGGATTGAATCTTGATGTTTGCTGATTTTTCCTTTGATTTGTAGATCTTCACATCATAGGATGTCTTCAAATTGTAGAGGGAATCCTTCACAATTATTTTCCTCTCTAAAATGAGGTTTGATAACTTTCCTTTATACCCCACTGAGCATTTCAGGGTGTAAAATTAAGAGCAAGCTGACATGGATAAGGATTTTCTTCTTAACCAAGATAATTGCTAAGTGGTTTAAATTTGAGGCAAAACATCAAGGAGCGAGGTGCTCTGATTGGTCCAGTCCCAAGAGTGGGTCTCCCTAGGCACCTTGCTCCCTCCAATGTGGGCCTAAATTTAACCCCAAGGCTCAAAATGTTTAGGAGAGGCCATAATTGGATGTAAATTGAGTTGTGATATCGAGGTAAAATGCATAAGGCCACACATGTTAAAATAGGGCCCAGGAAAGCGAGAAATGATTTAAGGGGCCATGCAATATTTTATTGAGATTTCAATTAAGAGAGGACTCATATCTTTGAATTAATAATTAAATAAATGTATAATAAAGTCCGATAATGCATACTAGAATGAGACACACTAAAATGAGTGTTAAGCAAGCATAGAACTGGACACCCTAGCAAAGGTGTACAATTTTCGACACTACATGTACAAAAGAGGATTTCTTACGAATGCAAGGATGAGAAGGTGAGAAGGTAGGAGTGAAAATATGACTACCCCTCCAAGAATGAAACATGTGTACAACTCCATACAAAAGTGTCGAGACACTTGGTGAATCCATGTGAAGTGAGACAAAAGTTGAGATGTCTCCAAAGTGATCTTAACCGTAGTATGAATATGACTCTTCTAAATAGAATAAAATCTAATTAACTTAGTAATATGTATTTTCAAACTAAAAATGAAGGCATTTTCAAATTTTTAGATTTTTTTGTAGACTTAGGGTGTTTTAGATCTAAGGTTTGTTCATTAACTCAAAAAATGGGTTTTTACTATTTTAAAAAGAGGTGAATAAATCTTGCAATATGAACTTAAAATGAATATTATTTCAAATATAAAGCTAAATATTAACTCTTAATAATGTGATTGTAGAATCAAAACAAGTAGAAGAAAACCATTGCACATAAACAACATATTTATGTGGAGAAATCCTTTTGGGAAAAACTCCACCACAGAAAGAGAGGCGAGTATATTACTAATCTAATGAAGAATACAAAAATAATACACTTCTCTTTAAAACTCCTATAAAATTTGATAGTACTTTGTTACCCTACATTGAACAAGACTAATTGAAGAACTCTAGCGCAAGGCCCCAATTTATAGAAAATTGCAAGCATGAATACCACTATGGTATCACCAAACAACTGGTAGAAAAACCATCTAGAAAAACTCACACATACCTCCCAAAATAGCTTCTTATAGAAACTTCTTACAACAATCATAAGGCATCTAGCTAATTTGGGCACCTCCTAGACCAATATAGGAGTCTCTGTCATAAATGCTTGTCAGGGAGACCCATAATAATTTTCGTAACCATCATATATTCTCTTATAAATCTTTACAAGTGCCCAATCACCTCAAAATAGGAGATTCAAAAATGGGACAAGAAGATATTTTTTTCCATTTCCCAAAGGCCAAATGGTAAAAGTAACTTTGCCTTTACATGGCCTATCTCACCACTATTGGTAAAACGGTTTAAACTCTAATGGGTAAATTACAAATGACATTAGGAAACAATTAAATAGAGGATTTACAATGTTTATGGTCCACATAAATCATAAAATTCTCCCACTTGACATCATACATTATTTATTACCTCATAGAGATATATAATACAAAATAAGTATAGTGATCAAGGCCCGTCATGAACCAAGATAACTTATTCGTGGTCACTGAGTTCATGAGAAAATCTACACTATTATCCAAAGTGTCAATTTTTGTTAGTCAAAACTTATCCACTCTCAATAATCTCTTCCACAAAGCGATACTAAACATCCACATGTTTAGTACGAGCATGATATATAGTGTTTTTGGCAAAACATATAGCACTATGTGTAGACACCTAAAATTGTCATGTCTAATTAAATAAATATTTTATTTATTTAATTATCTAAGCCTAATTCTTCTATTAATTAAATAAATCTTTATTTATTTAATTAATTCATTTATCCTCTTCTAGCCTTATTTCACATTTAAATAAATACATTTATTTATTTAAATTATCCCTTTCCTAAATTAAATAAATATTTTATTTATTTAATTGTCCTACTTCTTCTATTAATTAAATAAATCTTTATTTATTTAATTAATTCATTATCCTTTTCTACACATGACACATGTCATTCATCTCTTATTTCCTACACTACCTACCCCTTTCATTATTTTGGTATTTCTTATACCTACCCCCTAATCCTAGCCGACCTCTCTTTTTACACCTCTCAATCTTAACCCTCCATTTCATATTGTGTCTTCTATTTAAGGAGATGCTTTCTTCATTGTCAAACCCTAATCACTCATGCTAATGATCTTTCATGCAACTTGCTACATTACTATCCTACTTGCAACCATATTCCGTTCTTTGTTGAGCTCTTGTGCATATAAAAATCTGAGAGCAAATATATCAAGCAAGATCAATGGAGATAGGAAGAATGGAGATCAAAACCCTATTGGACATGTGATGGTATAATCTTTGTGATTTTGAGTTATTTTGCATTGTCTTAGGTTATCTTCATATGTTATGGTGGATCTTTGTTCATTGTTAGGCTAGGGTTTCGTGGTTGAATCCATTTTAGTCTTTCAATATTGTTGTTATTTGTTATCCATTTTCACCATATACATTTTGGCACGCTCGGTGGGACTCTTGTCCCTTTGCATTTAACATTTTTGTTGCAGATTTTGCATTTTTGAAGTTGCAGATCAGACGATTTCGACGACATTTTAGGTTTTTTTCCGCGTCTGCGAGTGTTTGGATCGCGTTTTTGTGTTTCAGAAGCGTCTGTGATATCGTGAATCGCGCCTGTGTTTTTGCCAGATTTTTATTTTTGCAGGTTTCTGGAATCGCGTCTGAGGATTTTAATCGTGTCTGTGACTGATCTTATCGCGTCTGCGTTCGGGAGTCGCGTCTGTGACCTTTGATCACGTCTGTGAACTACAGAACCGCGTTTGTGTAGTTCAGACGCGTCTGTGTCTGGTATAAAGGCGTCTGTGCTTTCTGTTTTGCAAATTTTTCAAGTTTCTTTGATTCGGGTTTTCGGATTTTGTACTTAGGGTTTCAGATCTGGTTTATTTTCGGCTAACCTTTGCAGATCTAGCTAACCTGGTTTGTGCAGCTTGCTTTGGAGGCAAATACGTTTTTGTTGAAGGCCCCTTTTCACAAAGTCTTTTTGGGTTTTCTAAAATTTACCTAACTTGTGTGCTTGCAGGAAGGGGTTATCATTTGAAACAACCCAAACTACTAACAATTTTGTTGTAGGGCCTTAGCTAGGGTTTTGTAATTTTTATTGTGTGCCTTGTTTTCATAGCTTAGCAAACACTTCAATTGGTGCACTAAAATTGAATCATTGTCTTTTGTGTCTTGAGCAATAGGCTCTTTTTGTTTACTCTTTAGAGGGCCTGTCTTCCCGTGTGGTCATTAGGACTACTAGTGAGAAGAGAACGACCCAAGTGGTAGCGAGGAAAACCCACCTCATCCAAACCACTATAATCAAATGTATTCATGGTGAAAACTATGAATAACGTGTGTTGATTAGTTCATACTGACACTATGTCTCCCCATAAACCCGTTTGATCAAATTTATTTGATCATTTGTAGGGCGTAACCCCTACCGGCTGGGAGCCTTCTGTATTTACAGAGCTGAAAGTGCTGCATGTATGGCCACACGAGCGGATGCCCTTACTAGCACCTCTTTGTTTTAGATGCCCAAATCCTTCTAGTTGTTGAGGCAGGAGGTCGGACCTCTGGTAGCGGCCCACACACATACGGTTCTTAGTAGAGATACAAAGTTCGCCATGGGGAGTTTTCATGGGGACTAATGCTTGGCTGACCCGAGAAGTGAGTGCCGAGGGTGGAGCCAGTGAGGTCAAGCATCTAAGTATCCGCTCTGAATAGTGTAGCCTCGGGGGTAAAACCCTATGTGGGATCAACAACTATTGTCTTGGCCAGCCCTAAGATTTGTGCTTGTCTTATGCTAAACACTCAAACATTCAAGACTAAACAGCAAAACATTGTGTCTTTTGTGTCTTCAAGTGTATGCAAAAACTTTTTACATCAAACAACACACTTTTTGGAGTCTAAACAGTCTGCAAACATTGAGTCATCAACACTGTGTCCTCTTGTCATGAAAAATAGTCGAAAAATCAGATTTGGTCACAACAAAACAACTTCACAGATAGGACAGATTGCACTAAGGTTACAGAAACGCGTCTGTGTCTGTTAAAACCGCGTCTGTGTCGGATAAACGCGTCTGTGAAGTACAGAATAGCGTCTGTGTTTTTGTCCGCGTCTGCGTAAAACAGAGTAGCGTCTGTGTCTTAAAACCGCGTCTGTGAAGTATACAGAGGCGTCTGTGTCAGGATTTGAAAATTTTAACAGTCAAGCAAACAAAGAAAATCAGTTTCGGCATACTTGAGCTTCCTAGGTTGTCTCTTCAGGTTTAATCTAGCATTCAGCCTGTTCTAAGGTCTTACACAGTCCATCATTGCTTCATACCTCATTTTACATTCATACTTGTCTAAACTTGAGTCAAAAGGTCACTTGCTTGTCCTCATCATACGTGGTCAACACACTACATACTACTACACTTTGCTAAGTGGTCCCTCATCAAGGTTTCTTACCTTTGGGTCTCATTTGGTCTTACTTAGAGTCAAGGTCAGCTTACCTCATCAAGAGAAACTATCCTCTCTTTGGAAGTCACACCTACTCTACTACTTACATACTTGGTCTTACACTTTGGACATTGCAAGTACACCTCAAGATTCATTTACACTCCATACAACTCTTGGTCTTCCATACTCTTGTCATTTTCGTCTAGTTTCTCACATATTGGTCTAACACCTAGTTCATGGTTGAAACCCGCCTTCAAAAATCTAAGAGAATAGCTAAAGAAGCTCAAGAATCCGTAAACATGAGTTCTTATGAGTATGACAATGATGTATTCTACAATCCTGAGCACACTACATTACCAGACATGAATGTTTATAGACACAATCCAAAGGTGGAAAGCGCAAACACTATACACAACGCTACACACAATGATACCGTGGACAATTCTTCAATACTATCAGCAGACATACAAGAATCCATAATGGATCCTCAATTCAATAGATTGGTTGAAGAGATAATGAGGAGAGATCGTCAATACTTTCTAAACATGATGGCACAAAGTGGAGCCAAAATACCGCATGATTTTGACTTATCTCAACTTATGGAAAGTAGACCTTCACAACAAACTCAACATAACATGGATCAAAGGAGACCAAATAGTGGAGGACCAAATAATATGATGCCGGAGTCACCATCAGTTTTGCTTCAAAAACCAGCAATCCCACATACACAAGCTCAAATATATGATACTTACACTCAAAGACCATCATGGAGGCCTTATGCTCAAACACATGCTCAAGATATGGGTCAATTAAGACAAGTGGATACACAAGGACATCCTCAAAATTTTGACACAAGGAGACCTCATGTCAAAATTGGGGGCAACACAATGGAAAATGAAAGGCCTATTGAATATGGTTTATATACGCAAAACAGATATGGGGTCCCCCAACAAGAAATTATGCCAAGTGCTCCATATATGTCGCAACAATATAGACCTCCATATGGACATGTCTACGATTAGTATCATCCATATATGCAACAAGTTCCTCCTCAAATGGGTGTTTCAAACATGGGATACGCTACAAGAAATCCATCTCCTCCCAAAAATAATTTGGAGCAACAAATTAGAGATCTACAAAAGAAAGTGGAAGACATGGGCACATCAAAACCCACATATACTATGAGAGATATATGCCCCTATCCCTTCGATAAGAGCATTCCAATGCCTCCGTTTCCTCCACACTTTGTAACACCAAAATTTGACAAATATAGAGGGAGAGGAGACCCCAAGGCACATATAAGACAATTCTTCACAGCTTGCATTGAGGTAGCTGCAGAAGAAACATACTTAATGAGGTTGTTCCCACAGAGCTTAGGAGATCAAGCGATGGAATGGTTTTCTCAATTACCTCCCGGTATTAAGTCATGGGGCGACTTGGCAGAGGCATTCATTCAACATTTCTCTTATAACATTGAAACAGATGTCTCAGTTACTACCTTGTGCAATACGAAACAAAAGGAAGGAGAATCTTTCGCAACATTTTTACAGAGATGGAGAAACTTAGCTAGCAGATGCTCTTGCGAAATCCCACAGAAATAAATGGTGGAAATGTTCACACAAAATGTTAACAAGGCTATTGGCTATGATCTCAGAAAAGCTTGTTTGTCTACATTCAAGGATGTCATTGAAAAGGGCCTAGCAATAGAAAAAGTCTTAATTGAACAAGGAGTTATCAAACTATTTAAAGAAAACAAAGAGGACTTCAAAGGAAAGGACAAACCAAAATTTTGGAGCAAGAACAAGAACACGGTTAATGATGGTGTTGTTGATGCCAACACAGTGAGACCAAAGTTCGTCTTTTCTGGTTCAAGTTCTACCAACAATCAAGTGAACAATCAAACGGCTGCTAAACCACGAAGGAAGTATACTCCATTGGGAGAACCACTTGAATCAGTATTCAAAAAGCTTGTAGCAAATAAAGTGATCACGGTCCCAGATTTTCCTCCATATGAACCAAAGGTAAAACCGAATTGGTGGAATGATGATGAATTTTGCAAATTTCATAAGAGCAAGGGTCATAAGACAAGTAATTGCCATCGATTGAAAAACATTGTACAAGATCTCATTGACAGAGGAGATATTGAGATTGAGGGACATTCATCTAACCAAGAGCATGAGGTGTTTAAGGAACCATTCCCAAAACATGACAAGGGAAAAGGCAAAGTCACAGATGATCAAGCCAATTACACTAGAGCATCTTACAATTATGATTCCACTATTAATCACATCTCAATGGACAATCATATCTCTACCATTACTATCAAAAATAAAAATCCTGAGAATCCTCCTCAGCGACCTAAAATTGTCCTAAAAGGTGTGGGATCTTCGTCCGCATCTACCTCTGAATGTCATGTTACAACCCGTCGAGGTAAGATCACATTGCCAGGTGCCTCTACCAAGAATACCAATCTTTCATCTACCAAGCCTGAGTACGACCTTGTAGAGCAACTAGGGAAGACACCTGCGCTCATATCTATTCTTGAGCTCTTACGTATATCTCCTGCACATAAAGCTATCCTTGATAAAACCTTGAGAGATACTGCCGTCCCTACTGATCTGAACGTGGACCAGTTTCAAGCCATGGTGGGATACTTATCTGTTCCACACTCCCTCACATTCACAGAAGCCGATGAGGCCTCCATAAGTCAGCCTCATAATGCACCTCTACACATTGAAGCCTTCATACATAAACACCGAATAAAACGAGTCCTGATAGATGGAGGAGCAGGTCTTAATATTTGTACATTGAGCACCATCAGACAATTGGGATATTCTGACAAAGCTGTGAATTCTACAAACCAAATCACTATTAAGGCTTATGATGATGAAGAGCGTTCGTCCAAGGGCACAGTCATCTTACCACTAAGAATAGGGCCAGTCACAAAGGACGTGGTTTGTCAAGTCCTGGATTTAGACCTCACGTATAACATATTGCTAGGACGTCCGTGGATTCATGAAATGAGGGCAGTCCCATCAACATACCACCAATGCATTAAGTTTCCTCATAATGGAGTCGAGGTAACGGTCAATGGTGATCCAAATCCATTCATATATTGCAATAACTTGAGATCACATACTGAGACTATCATTCCCAGCAATCGTGAGGCTACTCCTTCTTCAGCATATATTGATCCTGAGTCATTAAAGCCCTCGACATCCAAACAAGGTGAACTTAGAGCCAAGTTTCAAGACAAAGGCATGGGAGAATACACTCTGAATCGAACAATGTTCTTACGACAAGTCATGAACTCCCCCAAGGAATATGGGAGGCCACATCCTAATAAACAAATCTCCATCATGCTACTCAAATGGGATCCTACCGTCTTTCAAAAATGGGGTGAACTAGAGGAAGAAAATTTATATAAAATGCTATATAAGGACACTGAAGAGGATACACATGATCAAATTATAATACCCTGTGAGAACTATGGCAAAGGTTTCAAAATTCTGCAAAGATTCGGGTATGATGGAAAAAGTCCTCTTGGACTACGCAAAGAAGGCGTCATGGAGCCTTTACAACCTGAGCTAACTACAAGAGGGGAACGCTCCAAGGGGCTTGGTTTTCTAAATCCCAAGATTCAAAATAAAAGAACAAAACAGATATGGTGAGTCAAAGTGGCTGAAGTTCAACAAGAAGATGACTATTCTACAGATTCCAACGAATGGGAATGGCGTTCAGACAAATCCTCCAGCGACTATGAGCTCAACGAGACATTTAGAGAGCCAGAGGAACCTACAGAGGAGGAGGAATTTTACAAAAAATTCAGAGTTGGCCAAGAACCGACCCATAAGGATCCCGCACAGTCGTCGTTTCAAGGCCCTAGGTCAAGATCACATAGGATGAGGACACCTGTCCCTGAGGGTGCTACTAGTGATGATAATTTGGACTCACTCACGATCGAAACTAATGAGGAGAGTGCCATTGATGACCTCGATGACTATCTGGACATACCTGAATATAACCACATCTTCACTATTAGCCTTGCGGACTCTAAAAACACTAAAGACCTTCCCCTCGTTCACCCCCAACTCATTGACTGGGATCAGGATGGACCAGCACAGCTTGATACATTTCAAAATGACGAAGCTATTGTCGATTATCTTGGCATTCGCGATGATCTTCCTCTTGGAGACCATAAAGCAGGATACGCCATAGAGCTTAATAACATGGCATACTTTGGTGAGGGTGTCGGGCCTTCTAGTCGCAAAAATGTGAAAATAAAAACAAAACAAGGGTCTTATGGCGAAAACCACACTGTGGCGCTATCTGACTCTTAAAAAGTAAAAAGAAAGGACGTATCTGAGGGTGAAAACCTCTCTGAGGTGCCCGAAGATGGAAGGCTTGACATTCTCCCAGCATCATACGAGGAAAAATCATCCATGTTGGTAGAGGAGACTATAAAGACAAACATTGGTACAGCAGAGGTTCCACACAACATATTTTTGGCTCAATCATTGATAGAGGCCGAGAAAGCAAGATTCATAAGCTTCTTTAAGGAACGACAAGTCAACTTCGCATGGTCTTATGCTAATATGCCTGGACTAGACCCCGATTTAGTAATGCATCATTTAACAGTCAAACCGGGGGCAAAACCAGTAAAGCAGAAATTGAGGAAAATGCATCCACAAGTGGCATTATTAGTCAAGGCAGAGCTGGAGAAATTACTGGATGTCGGATTCATACACCCAATTGATTATCCCGAATGGATTTCCAACTTAGTACCTGTTAGCAAACCAGATCGCAGCATCCGAATATGTACAGACTTCAGGGATATCAACAAGGCTTGTCCAAAGGACGATTTCCCATTACCAAACATTGATTTAATTGTTGATCTCACAACAGGCCATGAGATGTTATCTTTAATGGACGAATTTTCTGGATATAATCAAATCAGGATAGCACCCGAAGATCAACATAAAACATCATTTACTTGTCCATGGGGAACCTTCTGCTGGAATGTCATGCCCTTTGGGCTGAAAAATGCAGGTGCCACGTATCAACGAGCTATGACTACTATCTTCCATGATCTCATGCACATAACCGTGGAAGATTATGTTGACGATCTTTTGGTTAAATCAATAGACAGAAATACACACTTGGACATACTTTCAGTCGCTTTTGATCGGTTGGAAAAGTACAAGGTAAGACTAAATCCTAAGAAATGTGTCTTTGGAGTAACCTCCGGGAAGCTCCTAGGATTCATTGTGTCTAAAAGAGGAATAAAGGCTGATCCAGCAAAGGTCAAGGCTATTTTGGACATGCCGCCACCCAAGAATATCAGTCAACTTCGGTCTTTACAAGGGAGACTCCAGTCCATACGAAGATTCATAGCACAACTTGCAGATAAGTGCAATCCTTTCCAGCACCTGCTACACAAAAACATCAAGTTCAAATGGGATGAGAACTGTCAACAGGCTTTTCAGGCACTTAAAGACTATCTTTTGAACCCGCCAGTTTTGATGCCACCAATTCCAGATCAACCATTGCTACTTTACATATCAGCTACTCCAACAGCACTGGGGGCACTTTTAGCACAGCAAATACCTGAAGGTAAGGAAAAAGCGGTCTACTATATCAGTCGCACATTGGTGGGATATGAGCTGAACTACACACCAATTGAGCGTGCATGTCTCACTGTGGTCTTTGCTTCACAGAAATTACGACATTATATGCTCACTCACAAGACTAGGTTGATTGCCAGAATTGATCCACTAAAATATCTTCTCAACAAAGCTACACTTACTGGGCGGCTGGCCAAGTGGGTAATGATTTTGAGTGAATTCGACATTGAATACGTGGACAGAAAAGCAATCAAAGGACAAGCCATTGCAGACCAATTGGCAGATGCTCCCATGATAGATGATACTCCTCTACAGTCAGAATTTCCAGATGAGTCCATTCTAACGATATCACCTGCGAAGCCATGGCAATTATACTTTGACGGCTCATACACACAGCATGGGGCAGGAGCGGGTATACTCTTTATAACTCCCCAAGGTGATTCTATACCAAAGTCATACCGCTTATCATTTCCTTGCACCAACAATATAGCGGAATATGAGGCATTAACAACTGGGTTAAGAATTGCAGTTCAATGGAAGATCCAAGAGCTTCGTGTTTTTGGCGATTCTCAACTTGTCATCCGTCAAGCAACTGATGATTATCAAACAAAAGATGAAAAGCTAATGCCTTATAAACAACTGGTAGATGATCTGAAACAACACTTTGCAAAGATAGAGTTTGAGCAGATACCAAGAGAACAGAATCGCGCTGCTGATGCCATGGCTACAATTGCTTCGCTCATTGATCTACCGCAAAATGAGACTCGCTATGAGTTCCTGGTTGACAACCTGCTGATTCTGTCATATGAGATCACTCCTACGGAAATGATATGTGTTGTTGGTCCCGAATCCCAGTTATATGGTTCCATATTCACATACCTTCGTGACAATATCTTACCTCCCGATCTATCGAACAACCAACGCCGCACTTTCATTCGCCAATCCTCTCGATACGTTATCCTAGCTGATATCCTATACCGACGAGGTCTAGATGGCACCCTCCTTAGATGTTTAGAGAGTGACGAAGCTCAGATTGCATTACGAGAAGTGCACGAAGGGATATGTGGTCCGCATACTAGTGGTCCTACCTTGGCCAAGAAACTCATCAGGACTGGATATTACTGGCCTACTATGGAAAAAGATGCATATCAGTTTGTCAAGAAGTGAAAGCAGTGTCAAATTCATGGAGACCTTATACATGCACCAGCACAGGAACTACAACCACTTGCGTCTCCTTGGCCCTTTTGTCAATGGGGACTCGATCTCATAGGCAAGATTCACCCTCCTTCTTCCAATGGACATAAATTCATTATCACAGCCACAGAGTATTTCACAAAGTGGATTGAAGCCGTGCCTCTCACACAAGTTACTGGGAAACAAATTGCTACTTTCATTCTGAACTACATCATTTGCCGATACGGGATCCCTACTTCCATTATTACCGATAACGGGTGTCCTTTCAAGAATCAGGATGTTCATGAACTCTGTGAGCGCTTCCATATCTCTCATCGTTTCTCCACACCATATTACCCCCAAGGTAATGGCCAAGCTGAGGCGTCTAATAAAACAATTCTCAAAATCCTTAAAAAGACAGTCGACGACGCTGGCCGTAACTGGCATGTCCAACTTAATCCCGCACTTTGGGCCTATCATACCAGTGTCCGCACACCTACAGGAGCTACACCCTACTCACTTGTCTACGGCGCTGAAGCCATCTTGCCTATTGAGGTCGAGCTACCTTCTTTACGGGTCTCCTTGAGAAACATAATCAACGATGAAGACTACAGGGTCTCTCGCTTACAAGAATTAGAACTGCTGGAGGAACGAAGGCACACTGCTTTTAATCATCTCAAGGCTTACCAACAAAGAATGAGTCACAGTTACAATCACAAAGTCAAGCCTCGCACATTTGAGGCAGGTGACTTAGTCCTCAGAGAGAACCCCAAGAATCAGCAAGACAGAGAGAAGAAGGGCAAGTTCGAACCAAACTGGCTTGGTCCTTACATCATCACAGCGGTATATGGATCTGGGGCATATCAGCTCTCAAATACAGAAGGTGAACCCTTGGAGGATCCTATCAACAGCATGCACCTTCGCAGGTTCTACACATAAGCTCTTCGGAATATCCTAATTCCAAAAAAAAAAAAAATCAAAAATTTCAAAAATACAAAAAAAAAAAATTATAAAACAAAAAAATCGTTACATGGTGAAAACCTGGCAAACAGGCGCCTTGTGACAACAAAAAAATTGAAAAATCCAAAAAAGTAAAGAGAAATAATTTTGTCCAATGGTGAAAACCACTTTGGTGGCGCCCTGGGCAAGTACCATGGTGAAAACTGGGTCACCAGCGCCATGCGTAGAGAGACTTTGCTCCTCCCTCTTTCAGGATTCACTTTCATCCTTTCACTTTGCACACACTCACAACCTATTCGTTCACAATAAACTTACCCATTCCCATCATGGCTTGTTATTGATCTACCTAAGATTGGTTAGCCATCCATAACCCTCCCTTTTCACTCCCTTTCCATCCATAATAAATCAGATCCTATCTGTGACTACGGCCAATTCCTACGTCTAGTGATGGGTGTGGAACTAAGAACATCACATGTTTCGAGGAGTACAGTTTCTTCCAGTTTCCTTCAAATCTATCCGCGCACAATCCGCAATAAAGCAACATTTGCATCGAAGATCCGCAATAAAGTTTTGTCTTCTCCACAATAAAGGTATCAGTTTCATGGATTCAGTCAGTTTCAGATAAGACACAGCAGCAACAATGGGCTTCAACAAATCAAATCTTTCAACAGACTCAGACAACATATGGTTCAGTGCTATCTATCCTTTTTGTGAAAGTGAACATTGTGACCACAATCGAATAAGACTTAAACAAGTGACAAGAGACACTAAACTTGAGGACTACAGTGGATGTTGGTGTCGAGTCTTGGTTTTCTTTTGATTTTATCTTTTTGGTGACATGTCTTTTAGCTTTTCCAGGATGTCTTTGACTAGAGATTCTATCTCCAGGATGTCTTTGACTAGAAAGGCGAGGATGGGGTATCGTCACCTATTTGCATTTGCTATCTGTGGATTGTCTTTTAGTAATGCTATGACTGGTCCAAGGATATGAGGACACTGTGAGTCTAGTATGAACTGGGGCATTCCTTGTTTGTGACTGTCTTATCTCCATGCAAACAGGTACAATGACTTTCTGGGCCGAACAAATGCCTCGATTGTCATAACCTATTCTGCCATAATAAAGCTCAATGATGATAACGCACAAGAAGCTCTTTCACGTTCATATCTTCTGTCTTCCATCCCCCTTTCTGGATTGACTTCCATTGTCCTTCTCGAGTCCGCGTAGCCCGCTATCACATGACTGAGTATAATGACACACCAAAAACATTTGCATTTCATATAGTTACACCTGCATCACCACATATAAGCATTTCATACATACATATAGATATCACAATTGCATCACATCTTGCATACAACACATGTTAGCACATCTCACATTTTCATTATGTAAATAATCATTTGCATTATCATATTCATTTGCATCACATACATTCACATTTGCATCATGCATCACATATACAACATAAAAGAACAAAAATATATTGCATTGCATCATATAAGCATCCATATCATAAAACATGCATCACATAAGAACATTTCATCACATAAGGTACACATGCATATAGCTGCCGCAAAAATGAATCATCTCTCATATATAATCAAAATGTGTCATGATACAATGATGTCAAAAGAATCATATGGCTACAAAAGAATCACCCGCAAGTGTCTACAATACAAAAAATGATACATATACTGATACAATGGGGAGCCCTCTATGGCTATGATGAACTCCCTCCCTCGGAGCCGCCTGGCCTCGACGGAGTCTGAGCTGTAGATGGTCCCGCCCCAGGATCCCCCTGTCTCTCTGGTGGTGGTGGAGGCCCCATGACCCCACCGCTGGATGCCTGTCTCCTGCGACTCCCTCCCGTAGCCGTCGCTGTGCGCGACGATCTATGGAAGCTCCTAGCCCGCTGATCTGTTGGCACGACTGCATAGTATAGATCCCTCCAGTAGGCGATCTCCTCTCTGGCTCGCAAGACATATGCGTAGCCTGCCCCTGCATCCTCTGCTGCCCACCTCCCTGCCCTCAGAGCTGTCTCAGCCTCAGTATATCTCTAGATGGCCTGATCCCTCTCCCGCTCTGTGTCTCTGACCCTGATCCTGAGGTGATCTCTCTCCCGCACCAAATCCTCAATCTCATCTGCCCGGCCCTGGCAGATCTCTCGTAGCCTCACACCTCATCCTCCTCAGAATCTCCGCTCTCAGCCTCTGCCTGTGGCTCCTCCCCTGCAGGTGGCTGTCCCTGTGCCTCTGCCTGCACCTGTCCTTGTGCCTGTCTAGGTACCTGTGGCTGTACTTGTCTCTGTCCCTCTGCCTACACCTGTCTAGGTCCCTGTGCTCTAGGACCCTGTGCTGCTGGCACCTGTAGGGGCAGTCCACCCCGACCCCTCACCACCGGAGCTGCTCTCTCCTGTCCTCCCTCCCTCCGAGGTTCCACCCACCTCTCTCCCACCACTCCCCTCTGCCTCCGTCGGCCCCTACCTCCATCCCCTCCACCATCATCATCATCTCCTCCACCCTCTCCCTCCAGTGGCTCTGCCAGATCTGTCAACCTGGGAAACGGATGCTCTGCCCAATACGCAGAGTACTCTGCGTCCATCCCTGCATCATCTACCTCTGGCCACATGTCCCAGGGCATCGACATCATCTCTGCTAGCTCTGTCACCGCCTGATCATATGATAATAGCGGCCCAAACTGCACCTGATTTCTGACCGTACGGGCATACATGCCCGAGCCCCGTGGCATCCGCTGGATCCGCCCAAACTGCCTGCACACCCTATCAACAAGCTGCCTCTCCAAAATATAGGGCGTCTGCCCAATCAGATACCTGCTCCTGAAAACATATGGTAGCTCCAATGCGTCGTCATCCCACTCCTCGCACCCCAGGTACGGCCTCCAGATGACCATGTCTATGTCATCTATGACGCGCCTCCAATGCTCCAATCTACCAATCCGAGGCTGGGAAGTAATCATGTCGTACAAGTGCACGAAGCTCCGTCCCTGTCCTCTGCCTCTGAAATGAATGGGTCGTGTGATGGGAAGGTGCTCATAAGCCCACACCTGCAATAGAGTCACGCCGCAACCTAAACCCACTGATCCGTGGTACACAAACTGATGCAGCTCATAATATAAATGTGTCAGGACACATGGCCCCCATGCATACCTAGTGTGCTCTGTCATCAGTGTCTCCAATACCCCTCCCCAGCCCACTGCCAATCCTCGTGTGGCCCTGTCTGGACACAAATACCCACTGATGGCTCCCCCAATAACTGCCGGCAATGCTAAACTTGTGGCGGTCAGGGTATCCCAGGCCACTTGACCTGCTCGCATCTCCAAACCGGGATCCTAAAACACCCGTCTCAATGCCTCCCTGTCACCGTCACGGTCATAGGGAATCAACTCTCCATCAATAGGGATATGCAGTATCCTGTAGACATCCTCCAATGTCACTGTCATCTCACCCATCGGCAGGTGAAACGTGCACGTCTCCGAGTGCCATCTCTCAGCTAACGCAGTCAGCAACCCCATGTTTGCCCGAAACTCAGGCACAAATAGCACATGTGTCAGACCCATCTCCTCAATAGAAATCATGTCCTGAATCGACAACTCAGGTCACAACCTTTGAGTCGATGGGAATCTCTCCCGTGACTCCAACATAGGCAGATACTCCTGCAGTCACACAATCAATCTTGTCAGTTATCGTGGCATTCACTGTTTATCACAAAATGCTATTTGCTACCTCAATGCATACGCTTACCTATCCTAGTGACACTCACTGTTCATCACAAAGTGTTGCTATCTATCCTAGTAGTACTCCCTGTTCATCACAAAGTACTACGTGTGTGACACTCACTGTTCATCACAAAGTGTTACTCACATTTGCACTCCCTGTTCATCACAAAGTGCTGCTCATATTTTAGTACTCCCTGTTCATCACAAAGTACTTTATCTTGGTACTCACTGTTCATCACAAAGTGCCTTGATCTATCCTAGTCTTCCTAGAGGACCTGTTTGAGTGTATCCTCTCAGCAGCTTATCCAATCGACAGCGTATGTTCATCACAGAACTGCCGATTTGACCTAGAAGATGCAAATTCATACTTTTCAAATGCAAACGCGCTTTCCTGACATAAACGTGCATTTATTACATTACCTAAACATGCATTTATGACAAAACTTGAAATGCGTGAAAGTACGAGGAGGTTTTCGGGTACTTACCGGCTCTCCTGCATCGGCTGGTCGCTGGAATCGGCGAACACGGTCGAATCTATGAATGAATGCCATCGCTGCTGACTGCTGCTGCTCTTTTCGCGCTCTGCACTGTGATCTTCTAAGGGTGTGGATGACAATGAGGATGTCTTTTGCCCGTGGTCTATCTTATAGCCTACCCTAGCCCTCGTCTTCATTTCCCGGGTCAGTATTCTTCATCCCGTGACTTTGTCACTTTATTCGCTCAATCCATTCTAGCCTTTCTTTCTTATCGAGAGATTGTCTGCAATCTTTTCAGACATTTTCATTCAATCTCTCGAGGGGGCATATAACTCCCATCTTGGGGCAACTTTGTATCAGTTCATCTTATCTTCTTTGAAACAACGCGACAAGCCGCATTGTCTCAAAGAGGGGCAAAATGTAGACACCTAAAATTGTCATGTCTAATTAAATAAATATTTTATTTATTTAATTATCTAAGCCTAATTCTTCTATTAATTAAATAAATCTTTATTTATTTAATTAATTCATTTATCCTCTTCTAGCCTTATTTCACATTTAAATAAATACATTTATTTATTTAAATTATCCCTTTCCTAAATTAAATAAATATTTTATTTATTTAATTGTCCTACTTCTTCTATTAATTAAATAAATCTTTATTTATTTAATTAATTCATTATCCTTTTCTACACATGACACATGTCATTCATCTCTTATTTCCTACACTACCTACCCCTTTCATTATTTTGGTATTTCTTATACCTACCCCCTAATCCTAGCCGACCTCTCTTTTTACACCTCTCAATCTTAACCCTCCATTTCATATTGTGTCTTCTATTTAAGGAGATGCTTTCTTCATTGTCAAACCCTAATCACTCATGCTAATGATCTTTCATGCAACTTGCTACACTACGATCCTACTTGCAACCACATTCCGTTCTTTGTTGAGCTCTTGTGCATATAAAAATCTGAGAGCAAATATATCAAGCAAGATCAATGGAGATAGGAAGAATGGAGATCAAAACCCTATTGGACATGTGATGGTATAATCTTTGTGATTTTGAGTTATTTTGCATTGTCTTAGGTTATCTTCATATGTTATGGTGGATCTTTGTTCATTGTTAGGCTAGGGTTTCGTGGTTGAATCCATTTTAGTCTTTCAATATTGTTGTTATTTGTTATCCATTTTCACCATATACACTATGACTATCACATCCAATCCTCATTGTCTTGAAATCAAACCAATGCCATTACCAAGTCTTTGTAACCAAACTACCTCCTTGATGGCATTTTAGCAGCCATATACTTTGCTTTAATGGTGGAAAACACAATAGTATGTTGTCTTTTACTCATCCAACTCATCGCACCTCCAAAAAGTAAACACATAGCCTCTAGTGGAACATCAATTGTCTAAGTCCCCCGCCCAATCTGCATAAAAATAAACCTATATGTCCAATCACTTATCCACATATTTAGTACCATGATAAGACAAACATTAATTAGAAGTACCTCATAAGTACCTTAATACCCTTTTAACAAAAGTCTAATGCTCTTTACCTAGGTTAGACATAAACCTACTCAGAAATCTCATTGCTTGGGCTATATCTGGTCTAGTAAAAACCATTTCATACATTAAATTATCAACCACACTAGCATAAGGAACATTAGACATTTCTTCAATATCATCATCAAAATTAGGACACATTTCTAAACTCAACTTAGTACCAACCAAAAATGGAATATTTATTGGTTTACAATCTACAATTTAAATCTCTACAAAATAGTATCAACATACTTACTCTAGCTTAACCAAAGCTTTATATGAATCTAGTCCCTATTTATTTCCATCTCAAGAATATATCTAGCAACCCCCAAATCCTTCATATCAAATATGATAGAAAGCTAATTTCTGAGCTCTCTAATCATCATCTCGTTGTTACCAATAAACATGTCATTAGCATACACAACAATAATTAGTAATTGATCAACTATAACCTTAATATAAATAAAATAATTCTTGTCAATTCTAACATAGCCCAAATTCAATGCAAATGCATCAAACTTCTACTACCACATCCTAGGAGACTATTTCAAACCATTCAATGATTGTTTTAACCTACAAACCAAGTTTTCTTTTCCTTTCACAACAAAATTATTAGGCTATAGCATATAACTCTCTTCTTCAAGATCCCCATGCAAGAAAGAAATTTTAACATCCATTTTTATTATCTCAAAATCACAAGCAGTAGCAATAGATAATAGGAATCTAATAGTGGTTAGCTTAGCAATGTGAGATAATATTTCACCAAAATCAAAAGTATCTCTTTGGTAGTAGCCCTTGGCCACTAGTTTAGTCTTGTACCACTCTAACTGATCATCTACACCAAAATTCTTCTTAAATACCCACTTACATCTAATGGGATTTCTTCCTTTGGAAAAGCTAACAAGATCTCGGGTGTCACAACTATCCAAAGTTGTCATCTCCTCTTGTATGGCTTGTAGCCAAGACTCACTTTCCTTGAAAGAGAGTGCCTTTGTGAAAGATCGAAGTTCATTGTAGTAATTAGTATGTAACACCCCACCAAGGAACACTTAGAGGTGACTTGAGTTAAATCAAACATAGTTTTGAGAGTTTAGAATTCCACTTGTGTAACATATAACCAAATAAGCAAATAACAATACAAATCGAGGACATAGGTCCTTAACCAAATTTTTGTACTATAACAATTCGGATAATTTTCTCTTATATTCATTGATCTCATGTATACAATGATACACTATTTCTAAAATTGATGTACAATATTTTCTAATGGAGACATAATAATATCAACTTTTCATAAACATATAATTCTATTTCTATCACAAGGAGTACAACACTTGCACATAATTTAGTAAGAAATGCTCAATTAGGAACCAAGCATTAACATCCAAGTGAAATCAATAAGTAACCAATTATTCCATCCCATTAAGGACAAACGAAATATGGTCATTCAAGGGCTACCAAACATCAATAAAATAAGAATCAATCATCGATGACACTGCCACTTTATAGGAACCCCTCGACACACAAGAGGGTCATATAAACCCTAAACAACATACATTTGTCAAATATCATGCTAGATCTCACAAGGAAACACAACCACTATCGCCAAGAGAATCCACACACAAAGACCACATGAAGACCAAACAAGAGCTCACACTCACAAAGAAATGCACCAACAATCAATCCTTAGCCCACTCAAGGGGCTATTGCATAGGGGTATCTATCCATTCCTAAGAGGTGTAAATGATCAAGGAGGTACTCTTCCTCCACCACAATCTACTTGGTTTGGTTCATACTAAAGTTTTTGAAAATGCCACACCAGACACCCAAGCAACAAGCTAACGACTAACTCACAATGTAACACTAAAGCATCTATACACCAAGAAAATCAACTTCATGGGAAACAATGTAATAAGAGCCCATTAAGTGTCCCCATTCATAACATATACAGGTGTAATTATCAACCTCAAGATTAAGTCATAAAATTGATAACCAAATATGCACATGCATAAGTCTAAACTCTAAAAACTCTCTTTGAGTTAACTCAGGTCACCTCTAAGAGCTCCTTGGTGGGACATTAAATCTAGTATCAGGGCCAGGTTCACATAAAGAAGTATGCAATGTAGAAGAGAAGACATGAGAGGCATTACATAGTAAAGCAAACTTACAACAAAAATATGATGGGCTATACTTGTCAACTAGATTCCGTTATCTTATGGACCTTCTCAAAGGTGGAGTGAGAGGTTCTTCTTCATGTTATTCATTATTTACAACTTATTTTGTTGCAACAGAGTCTTCAAAAACTTTCACTTGAATTCTCTTCTTCTTCTCTATATTTTGGTCCATCTCTCCCTTCTTCCACGTGTCCATTTTCTTACTTAGTTTTAAAGTGTATTGTCTTTATCATTTCCGTTGGTTGTTCTTCACTTGAGTCAACTCTAAATTCCTTGAAAATCACATCTCTAGAAAAGACCATTTTACGGGTTAGAGGATTCAAAATCTTATAACCTTTTACATGCTCACCATATCCTACAAAGATGCATTTATGATCTTTTGGATCTGATTTAGATCGCTTCTCTTAAGGCACATGAACAAAAGTCTCACAACTAAAGACCCTTAAATATGAAATTAAAGGCTTTTTCCCCAACCACATTTCATGAGGTGTTTTATCAACAAGAGCTTTACAAGGAGATCTATTAATTAAATAACAAGAAGTACCAACAACTTCTACTAAATAGCATTTATCTAGCTTAGCACTACTTAACATGCACCTAGCTCTTTCCATTAGTTGACAGTTCATTCTTCCTACTACCCCATTTTGTTGGGTGTCTTTTGTATAATGATTCCTGCATGTTTTCAAAATAAATAAAATTTCTTAGAGCAATATTCACCCCATGGATAGATCTTGAAAATTTTATCCTATCATCTAATTGATTTTCAATTGATGTCTTAAATTCCCTAAATTTAGTGAAAAAAATAGATTTTTAATGCATAAAATAAATCCAAGTATATTTTGAGACATCATCAATAAGGAAAATATAATACCAAGATCTATTCAAAGAGTCAACTTTCATTGGACAACATAAATCCAAACGAATAATCTCTAAATGTCTCTTAGCCTTGTTAACTCCTTTAGGAAATGAAGATCTATTTTTTTTTTACCAAACATACAATTATCACATAAATCACTCTTACTAACAGAATAAGGAGAAATCACCTCAAATAGTTTCTTATCTAGAATGGTCTTAAGACCTTTTTCACCAATGTGACCCAATCTATGGTGCCACAATATAAATGCATTCTCAGTCCTAGTTACAAAAGCTAAACTACAAATAGTAGAAGCATGTAGCATAAACAAAGTCCCTCTTTGAGATCCTTTAGTAATTACCACAAATATGATTACCAACCTACAACTAGACTTATCAAATGTCACATGCATTCCAAAATCATTCAACTTGGAAACTGGAAAAATAAACTTCTTGCAAGATCTAGAATATGCAAAACATCATCAATGGAAACAATCCTTCCATCACTACAACACAACATTTCCTTTCCTTTTCCACCAATCTTCACTAGGGTTTTATCAACAAGAATATTTTTTCCTCCAACGTATTCTTTATATTTATAAAACCACTCCTTTTGAGGAGTCATATGGTAGGAAGCACCTGAATCGACAAGATAAGCATCATTACTAATAGAGATAGCTGAAATAAAAAAGCATCAAAATCACAATCATCAGAGGACTTATCCATGTAAGTATTAGTACTCTTCTTCTTATTCCTACTCTCTTTCACATGCTTTCTTTCTCCATAATTTCAACACTTAAATTTGTTCTTTTCGAGGGTCTTAAAATGTCCTTTTGACTTATCCTTCCTTTTATCCCCTTTAGGTCCTTTCTCCTTGGGCCTTCGTTGAACATGCAAGGCATCTTAGGAGAAAACATTCATGGTCTTTCTCCTCATATCTTCTAAAATAAGTATAGGAATAATGTCCATATTTGGTTCCGTACAACCACTACTAATGTAAATGATTAGATTTTTCCAAGAATTGGGAAAAGAGAAAAGTAGTAAAATATATTTATCTTCATCTTTAGTACTAACATCTATTTATGCAAGTTGACTTCAAATCAAATTAAAAGTATTCAAATGTTCAAAAACAGAATCACCATCCCTCATTTTCAAGGAATAAAAATGTCGTTATCAAATATAGCTTGTTAGACCCTCTTAGTTTGATAAATTTCACCTATTTTCCTCCATAGATTATATGCTTTGTCTTCTGTAGAGACATTTAGTGTTGGCAAATAAACTAGTTCAATACCAAAGATTGTGAAGATCAATCTCTTTCCAATAAATTGATCAAAGGATTAGATACAAGGCCTAGATAGATGCAACATGAAAATATAGAACTCATACGCAATTATGAAAATTAATTTGCCTTAATTGTGAAAAACCAAGATTAGACCATTCTTCTTAATGATGCTAAAAAATAGCCTATTAACCATGCTTAATAAACCTATCTTATGTGAACTTATTTAAAAACAATAAATAATAATTAACATCAACATAAGATAGCAACAATAAGGTATAAATCAGAAACATAAAATAATTGCTATATACGGTGAAAAGTGATGATGATAAACTATTTTAAAACCATAAAGATCCAACCACAAACAATCTAGGTCCTACAATTAAACATTCACCACTACCAATAGAGATACCTAAGATCATGTAAATCAACAAAATAAAACAATATTACCATTCACATGTCAAGTAGGGTTTCAATCTCCATTGATTTTGCTTAGTATATTTTCTCTTAGATTTTATGTGTGCACAAGAGCTCAAAAAGAATGGATTGTGGTTGATAGCTTGATCGCAAGAAGGCTTGATTGCATATGAGTGTTTAGACGTATTGATTAGCTAGTTGGATTGATTAGATGCATTGATTATGGTTGAAAAGGATGAGGGCATCCTCTTATATAGAGAACACTGTAAGAAATGGATGGATAAGATTAAGAGGTGAAAAGATAAATGGTCGGCTAGGATTAAAGGGTAGGTAGAGGAAATAATTAAATGATAAAGGGGGCAGGTAAGAGAAGAATTAAGAGATGAATGACATGTGTCATGGGTAGAAAAGGCTAATGAATTAATTAAATAAATAAAGATTTATTTAATTAATAGAAGAAAGGGGATAATTAAAAAAAATAAAATATTTATTTAATTTAGGAAAAGGATAATTTAAATAAATAAAAGTATTTATTTAAATGAGGAAAGACTTAGAAGAGGATCAATGAATTAATTAAATAAATAAGAATTTATTTAATCAATAGAAGACCTAGGACAAAATAATTAAATAAATAAAATATTTATTTAATTAAAGAGGACAATGTTAGATGTCTACATTTTGCCCCTCTTTGAGACAATGCAACGTGTCACGTTGGCTCAAAGAAGATAAGATAAGTTGATACAAAGTTTCCCCATGATGGGAATGATATGCCCCCCTTGAGATATTGGATGAGAATGTTTGAAAAGATTGCAGACAATCTATCGATAAGAAAGAAAGGCTAGAAAGGATTGACAAGATAGGGTGACAAGGTCACGCAGGAAAAAGACTGACTCAAGAGGAATCAACAAAATCATGTCTATGTCTTAAAAAGCCAAAATTGATAGTTCTGTGATGAACATACGCTATCAATTGTATAAGCTGTTGAGAGGATTCACTCAAACAGGTGCCCTAGAGAAGACAACTGAAAACAAGGCTAGAATTGACAATTTTGTGATAAACATATGTTGCCAATTGGATAAGTTGTTGAGAGGAATCACTTAACAGTTGCCCTAAACAGGTATGGTTTGCTAAGCTGAGTGTAGGATAAGCTGTCAAATTGATAAAATCTGGTGAGTGCTCTAGAAAAATAGAACATAGTGCAATGTGACAAACATATACACTAGGATGCAATGCCATGTGATAAACATAAGCACTAGGATAGAGCTTGATGAGCAACACCATGTGATGGACATAGGTACCACTAGGCTAGGATAGGATAAGATAAGAAACACTATGTGATGAAAATGAGTACCACTAGGATTGACACAATTGATTTGATTGGATGCATGAGTACTTACCCCATATTGAGTCTAGAGAGTGATTCCATGTGACACAACAGTTACGAACATATTAATTGCTGAGGACCACGCTGCAATAAAGGCGATGGCATTGAGACACATTATGTATATGCATGATATTTGGGCAAACACGAGACTGTTAAATTCTTTGGTGAAAAGATGGTCTTGTAGGGTTTGTAGGAGAGGAAAAACAAGATAATATAGGGGCTAGTCCTTCGGGAGCTTAGATTCCTTCGACGCCAACTGGCTCCAAGGGAGGGTCTTCATTATAGCTCTCTTGGATCCCATTTTGTATCAGTTTTTGTATGATGATGTAGACACCTTTGGGTGATTTTGTAGCCATATGAGATTTTGACATCATTGTATCATGACACTTATTATTTTTTGATATATTTATATGAGATGATCCATCCTTGTGGCAACTATATGCATGGATTCCTATGAGATGTTCTATATGGTTTATCATGATTTTATGATGCTTATGATGTGGATGCAAATATGTACATGATGAAATGCAATATATTTTTGTATGTTGTATATGATGCAAATGTAAAATGCAAATGGATGTTTGCTTATGATTTATTTACATGATGAGATGCATGATACATATATTATTGTTTTTTGTATTTTTATGTTCTATATGAGAATGCAAGTGCTAATCAATGATACATTCACAATGTGATGCAATTGCAGTATCTATATGTATGCATGAAATGATAATGTGTGGTAATGCAGGTGTAAACTATATCAAATGCAGATATTTTTTGCATTTCATTATACTCAGTCATGTGATAGCAGACTGCACAAACTCTAGAAGCACAATGGAGGTCAATCATGAAAGGGGGATGGAAGGTAGAAGATATGAAAGTGAAAGAGCTTCTTGTGCTCTTATCATCATTGAGCTTTATTATGGCAAATAGGTTACGACAATCGAGGTATATGTTCGACCCAGAAAGTCATTGTACCTGTTTGCATGGAGATCAGACAGTCGCAAACGAGGAATGCCCCAGTTCACACTAGACTCATATTGTCCTCATAGCCTTGGACAAGTCATAAAATTACTAAGAGACAATCCACAGACAACAAAAGAATAGGTGAACATATCCCATCCTCACCTTTCTAGTCAAAGACATCCTTGAGATATAATCTCTAATCAAAGACATCTCAGAAAAGCTAAAAGACATGTCACCAAAAGATAAAATCAAAATAAAACCAAGCCTTGACACCAACACAATTAAATCTTCAAGTTATTTGTGTTTCTTACCATATATGTTAACATGTTTGATTTGGTTACAATGTTGTTATCCTGATCAAGGACATATTATGCTAAAAACCATGTTGTTGCCAAAGTCTGTTGAAAGATTTGATTTGTCAAAAGCCCACTGTTGATTGCATCTCATCTAAAACTAATTGAATCCATGAAATTGATACTTTATTGCGAAGAAGAATGGAAATTTATTGCGGATTGGTGATGCAAGTGATCTTTTATTATGGATTGTGTGCAAAAAGGAGGAATGAAAAGTTGATGCTCCTCAAAACATGCGATGTTCAGGGTACCACTTCTTAGAATTTTGCCCTAGTTGCAGATTGGACCTGATTTATTATGGAAAGAAAGGGTGAAAAGGGAGGTTTATTATGAATGGCTAACCAATCTTAGGTAGATCAATAACAAGCCTTGATGGGAATAGGTAAATTTATTATGGATGGATTGACTGTGAGTGTGTGCAAAGTGAAAGGACGAGATTGAATCCTGAAGGAGGGAGGAGTAATGTCTCTACACATGGCATCGATAACCCAATTTTCACCATGGTACTTGCCTAGGGTGCCACTGAAGTGGTTTTCACCGTTGGACGAATTTATTTCTTTTGAATTTTTTTTATTTTGAATTTTTTTTGTGTCACAAGGCACCCTTTTGCCAGGTTTTCACCAAGTAATGATTTTTTCTTTTTTCTTTTTTCTTTTTTTTGCATTTTTTGATATTCTGAAAAACTATGTGTAAAACTTGCGAAGGTGCATGTTGTTAATCAAATCCTCCAAAGGCTCTCCATCTGGTGTTGAGAGTTGATATGCTCCTGATCCATAGACTGTTGTGATGACATAAGGGCCAAGCTAGCTTGTTTTGAAACTTGCCTTTCTTTTCTCTATCTTGCTGATTTTTAGGATTTTCTTTGAGAACTAAGTCACCTACCTCAAATGTACAAGACTTTACCTTATGATTATAGTTGCATTGTTCCTTGACTAAATGATATGTTGCTCCCTTTATTGTCTTCCTTGATGAAGGAACTAAGGTAGAATTACTAATGTGTGAACTACGTACGCCCATATGCATGTCACCTAAAGAAGTTTGGGCATCCCTGATAACAAAGTCCCTCAAGAAAGTTCCATTAAAGGTCCATTGATGTGATGTATTACCAAAATGGAATGGATGTGTGGAACAAGTGGATGATTTATGAAGGCTTATGATTGCAAAAAGAAGTGAAAGTAGCATGGCATGATGGAGACTTAGGATCAACAAGTATTATTTTTGAATTGAAATTTTAGAACTTTTGCCCCCAATTATTTTGATATTAGGAGAGATCAACTCTTGTTCTTTTTTCTTCCTAAGATTTTTATCCTTGACTTCGATTTTTGCAGAGTCCAATAGCTTTTGATTTTGATTTGGACTAAAGGACTTTTCTTTATTTTTCACTTTTAGATTTTTCTTTTCAAAGCTTGATTTTTGATTCCCAATAAGTAAGGGCCTTTGTGATTCTTGTTGATCCAAGTCTAGGAGAGGAGTGGAAATGGAATGAGTGGATGAATGGTAAGGCTATAGAGTTCTTAAGAGGGTTGGTGATATATTCAACATATTATTTATTGGAACCACTCTTAGGACTATTGATATCAAGAGCTTCTTGCACCACTAGAGGAGATTTGCATTCAAACTTAGTAGCCACAACACTAGGTGGTTCACACCCAATTCCTTGATATTGAAAATTGTTGTACATTTTTCCTGTTGACTAAATGTGTTAAGAGATAGTGGGAGATGATCAACATGAAAGATATACTCACCAAATCCCATGTCTTTAACCTTGAATTTTTCTTTGATCTCTACTTGCTTTGATGTAGAAGTTTTCAAGGATTCTGGATCCACATATGCTGATGATGGAGTTGCTTCTCTATTAATTGGAATCATTATCTATGATCTTGGTCGCAAGTTATTGCAATATATGAATGGATTTGGATCACCTTTTATTGTTACTTCAACTCCATTGTAAGGAAATTTGATACATTGATGACATGTTGATGGTATTGCTCTGATTTCATGTATCCAAGGACGTCCCAAAAGTATGTTGTATGTGAGATTCAAATCAAGGACTTGACAAACAACATCCGTTGTGATTGGCCCAATTCTTAAAGGTAAGATGACTGTTCCCTTGGATGAGCATTCTTCATCATCATATGCTTTAATGGTGATATTGTTCTTTGAATTCATAGTTTGTTTAGAATATCCCAATTGTTTAATAGTGTTCAATGCACAAATATTTAGACGTTCTCCTCCATCTATCAAGACTCATTTGATACGGTTTTTATGGAGAAAGGCCTCAATGTAGAGGGGTGTATTGTGTGGTTGGCATATGGAGACATCATCAACTTTTGTTAATGTAAGGCATTGTGGAGTGGAAAGGTATCCCACCATGACTTGAAACTGCTCCACATTCATATCAGTGGGTACAAAGGTCTCTCAATGCTTTGTCAAGAATGGCCTTATGTGAAGGGGATATACACAAAATCTCAAGGATGGAAATGAGGGCGAGTGTCTTCCCTAACTACTATGTAACGTCATTGTAATGCCCCTCCTTGACTTGGTTGATGCGATACCTGCGATAGGTTCGCTGAGGCCATTGAAGGATGTTTAGGATTTCGATTAGGACGTTAGAAATTTTGGGGACTCACATTATATGTTGGTTGCACAGATGATGGTGTAGAGTTCACCCTTGAGCTGACTCGCGTTCCATTTTATTAGACTTGATCGGATCTTTATTTTGAGCGATGGGTATGATAGATATGATTGGACATACATGATGCGTGTAGGTTATTCTGGTTTTTCATGTGTATCTTATTGATGATTGTAGACATACATTGTATGATTTCATGTTTCCTGATAATAGTGAGTATGCTCATGTTTAGTTACGACTTTATGTGATTTAGATGTTAATATGATGATAATTGATTTCTATGTGTATTTATGTCGAAATTGATGCATAGACGGATAATGTTAGCATTTTAATTTATCATGTACTTTGATAGATTTTACTGATTTTTCTTTATTGTGTAATGGATATGCTAACCTTAGTTCGATCTACCTATGATGTGATGTTGCATATGCTATGTGTTTATAGTATGGTTACCATGTGATTATCTGCATTGGGGAATCAATGTCACGTCACTCATTGCGAGCGAGGTGTGCCATTGTGAAATTCCTCCACTTGTCTGCTATGTATATGAATATATGTATGTATGTACATGTATCGTTTTGTGGTTGCACATTGCAAGTACTAAGGCATTCATTCCTCTTGGGAAACCGGGTATGAGCTCCCCTGGCTTGACAGGCGCGAATGTGCGTCTTCCCAATGGCAAATATGTGGTTGGAGATGTCATTAGTTCCCTACTCACATCCTAGGTCAAGTTTGGTCGCTCGTGTTGTTGTCAGTCTTGGCGTGAACCGTCATTTCGTCATGTCATCACGATATGTGAGTATGTGGTATGGTGAGCTATGTATTTAGTCAGTTAATTTAATTTGTTTAATTATGTCTATTGATCAATTATGTTCAATGACCATTAAATATTAATTAATGATTTATTTAATAATATTTATTTCGATTTATTAAAGTTTGATATTTGATATTCTAATAATATTTGATTATTTCATTATTTGCGCTTTTAAGATTTGAATAATATTATTAAATTGATTTTTGCTTATTTGAACTATTATCATAATCTAGCGAATTTGAAATCGGGCGGCAATTAATAATTATTAAATTATTTTGCCCCAAATATTTATCAAATTATTGGCGATTCAGTTATTATTTATTGTATGTGACTTGATTATTTAATTAGTTTTAATTATTGGCGATATTAGATAATGAGGGTGAATATTAAAATAAGTCCCTCTACATATTTACCTTTTTATTATTATTTCAATATTATATTCCCAATGGCAATTTTAATTAGAAATGATATTATGGTATTATTAGTTTAATTTTGGAATCCCATGAAATAAATGGAAAAACAAACTTAATATTAAAAAGTGATAAAGAATATTATATGGAGATATTTTATTATTTTAGCTAGGCTTTGATGGAATTTGGGGTATTTGTATTTTGTCTTCCCATGAATGCATTTCCTTGGGGGGGGGGGGGGCTCTTCTGCTTTTTTTTCTTTGGAACCTCTCTCTGGTTTTGGCTCTGGGCAATTCGTGATTTTTGGAAGAAATTGGTTTGTTGGTTGATGATTTAGGTGTTGGAGGCTTGCATAGGAGGAGTGTTGCAGTTGTGTTGGAGAAAGAGTTCTTCAAATTCCTCCTCCATTACACAGGACAGAGGTAGGGATTTTGTTTCCCTTCTTTCTTTCAAATTTTCAAAAAATAAAAAAATCAAATTTAAAAAGGGTTTCTCTACTTCAATCTGGTTCTTTGTCTTAAAATTTTACATGCTGAAAGGATTTAAGGTTCTCTGGGTTGCCTTTTGAATGTTGTGGTTTTGTTGGAGACTGGGTGTAGGTTATTGTTTCAAACTTGCAATTGAATTTAAAAGATGTGGGAAATAAATTTCTTTGTCTAAGTATTGTACTATTGATAATTTTTTGTTATTGTGACTGTGAATGTCTCAAATTGTATTTTAAGTTTTTGTTCTATCACCCATAATCAATGGGTTTGAGAGTGCGCTGCTGCACAACAACCTCCCCCATTAAAACAAAATATTTTAATTAAAAAAATTTAAAAAATAAGTTAAAAAATTGTATTTTTCCCAGCAGGCAATTTAGTAAAGAAAAATATAAAGTGAAACGAAATTACAAACCAAAACAAAAACGTAATTCCAACAGGTAGATTTAGTTAAAAATATAAAAATTGTAAAATTTATTTCGTTTCCAGCCTGCCATACATGTATGATTTCGATGATTGTTTATTTAATATGTTGGCAAACTAGTGTTCTGATATGAGTAACTTTCTTAAGCTGATATTGCATTTTCGATTTGGTTCTTTTCTTGAGTTGTCAAATATGATTTCATTGTATGTATTTACATTACCAGTTGTAGTGAATTTGATTGTTTAAACGTCAGTCATTGGTCTAAATGAGTTATTGGTGAAGTTTGTTCATAATTTTGGGGTGAGCCCATGAGTGTTAGCGCGGGCTAAGCGTAAAACACTCACTACCCCAAATTGTTTCTTCACTTATTTCAGCATTAGTCAAATGTCAAGTGTTGGATGTTTAGTTCCAGAGGCCATTTGAGCTAATTGTTTAAACAAAAGTTAACTTTACTTTTACTCCTTGTTATTTGTAAGTTGGATTTTGCTGATTGTATGTACCCTCATGATGGTTCTTACCATGAGGATGGATGTCTCATGCTGTTGATTTTGTGGTAGCGAGTGTGAATATCTCGCTAAGTTGACAGTTACTTAATAGCAGTCGTGTTATGATCTATTTTATGCTATCCTTTGGTCACTAGGCTCTCCTTTTTGTTTGAATTGATGTTGGTCTTTTGGGTATGTGATGTTTTGCGGTATGGCTTGAATGTTTTTGTATTAGATTTACTTGGTTGTTAAGAGCCTCTTGTATTGATATTTTGGATCCATGTCAAGGGAGTGGGCTTCTTTACGTTATTGGGGTTCATGAGAGATGGGCTATCATGAGGTTCCTTGAAAGGATGCGTGAAGTCTAGACCTATCAGGCCTAAAGGAGTTTTCTGTATTTTAATCAAGTAATAACTAAAATAAAAAATGGGTATGGGTAGCTAGATAATCTAAAAAGATAATAATTTACCAGTGCCTCATGACTCGGTCCTAGGGAGGATGTTTTAGGCTGAGCATGAGAAGACCGTCGAGACGGTAATTCAATCTCCCTTGGTCTCTCTCCCAAGGTCGAGATGGCTCTGCATACCCATAGGCTTGTGCCCTATTCTTGTTTCGGCATGCGATGACACTCCCTTGTACATGCGGTTCCTTTGTGTTATGTTTTTGTTTTGCTGATGTTCTACCAGCCTCTGGAGTTTATTGTTCTTTGTGTTATATTGAAGTATGTTGAGTATGTGAAGTGTTCGAAGTTAGTCCCTTTGGTAAAAAGCGTCACCTAGGCCTAGTGAGTGAGTTGGGACCTAGTGACATCTCCTAGATCAGGGGTGGTTTCTTATAGGTTCCACATTGGTCGGGTGGTTGGAGCTTTTTGCCATTCGGGTTTTTCCCTCTTTGTTGATGCCTCCCTTCTTGCGTGGACTTGGATCTTTCTTCATGCCAATTATGGATTCGTAGAGCCGATTCTTGTATTGGATGCTTCATGTATATGAGATGTTCTTATTATGTAATATAATAGGGATGTTGGAAAGGAAGTGAGTTTAACTCACGATTGTACTCATTATGTAATAATAGCCATTAATGTATCCATGACTGCTCATTTGATGTAGATTTTCTATGAAAACTTGTAAGGCAATATTATTATAGAATGCAGATGTAAACATTTCCTCTTGTTATTGTATTTCATTGTTGGAAGCATCGTAAGCTTGATTAGAGCACAAACCTTGTAATTGAATTGCCACACTTATGTTATGATGTAATTTGGGAAGTTGTAATATAAAAAATTCATGGTAAAGATTTGTTAGATCAGCAATGTAGACCTTTACATGACATGGATATGTTAAGTAGTAAATGTAAAGATGTATGTGGATAAGATCATATGGCAATAAAGGAAAAAAAGGCTTTATTTACTATCCTCATGTTAAGCTTTAAGCAATGGAAACGAAATAGCATATGGTAAGGATGTAATAACATGTGAATGATGGTGCAGAACAAATGGATGAAAGTACTTTGTTTATGAGAAACTTGATTTAAGTATGAAATTTAAACAATGACCATAACAAGCTATCAATATTAGAATAAGAAAATATGAGTTACAATGGAGACTATGGTTAGCATCATAAAACCTAAAACAACCACAAGGTTGAAAACAATAATAGAACTTAGAAAGATTACATCTTTAAGAACTTATATGGATACACATGCACTAATGAGATGGTTGCAATTAAATATCTAATAACTGAACAAGACCTACATGTGTATAGAAACATGAGCAAGCTAGTGCATATGTATTCTGCGGTAGAACTAGCTAGCTAGTAACATGAAAACCAATCAACCATGAGGCGAAAAACTATAATAAAACTAGAGATCGATAAACTAAAGAACTTAAATGGGATGATTATAATTATGTGAATGCTGCAATAAAAATAATAATGCTTGAACGATGTCATGGTGGTATATAGCTGCATTAGTAAGTTAGTGTTCTTGCATTGTGATAGAGTTAGTTAATTAGCACTTAGGTGATACATTTTAAAGAGGGCAGCGGTATGAGAATAGTCATCATAGTGGTAGAAGTTCATACTTGTCATGTTGAAGCATAAGCATGAAGGTTATAGGATATGCTTTGAGTTGGATGCATTATTCTCATAAGCAATACACATATAATGGTAGTTCCTTATTTCATGTCATGCACTAGGAGTATGGTGTATCAATGCATTAGTAATGTCATAGTATGTAGATTGTGATATGCATATGTGATTGTAGGTTTGAAGGAACATACGAATTTAGTTCCTAGATGAGCTAGTGATTAGAAATGTGCATAATTTACTTAGTATGGAGTTGTTAAGCATTATGGTTGATAGGGTGCATTATGAGATTAGAGGGCAGAATATGTAATTTATCCTCATGTCAGGATATTATGTTAGTAATTATGCACATGTGCATTTGTAGAGGTGTTCCATAATAAGCTAGAACATTAGGTGCATAGACGTGCTTGTATGATGGTGGTGAATGTAATGCATTGGTTATGAATCATAAGGTTAACGTTGAATTTAGTAGTGACTTTAATACGCCCTAGGGAGTTATGTGACTAAGTAAATATGGTCCCGCTTGTGTTGTGAGCATAGTTATGCGAACAATGGTTGATATGCAACACTAAGATAAAACTAAGTGAACTAAATTATATAACGCACTGCCTAGTTTATGTTAAATAAATACTTAATTAGTAAACCAAAAAAAAAAATCCACTCTTTTAAGCTAGTGTTGTAAGTTTCCCTAGGGTTATTGGTAGGTGCTGCAGCCATACTCATTCTTGGTAGATGATGAAGCTATGGTCTTATATGGACACCTTGCAAGGTGACTTTACCTCGATGGACTTTGATATTACATTCAGAGGTTTCATTTTTGGAGGATGAAGAAGATGGTCCAATGCCTTTTAAAAAAACCAAGTTGCTCCTTTGGGTAGAAACTTCGGGAGTTTTGTCCTTTATGATAATGGTAGAAACATAATTATCCACTGAAATGTGGTTAACGGTCGAGTCATAATCATAGGATATTTTAGTATAATTGGCTTGATTATCTATTTTGGCTTTTCCTTTATCATGTTTAGGGAATGTCTCCTTAAAAATCACATGTTCTTCATTGGAGGTATGACAATCAACTTCTATGTCACCCTTGTCAATGAAATCCTGTATAACATCCTTCAATCTATGACAATTGCCAGTTATGTGTCCTTTGCTCTTGTGATACTCACAATACTCATCATCATTCCACCATGCAGGTTTTACTTTTGGTTCATAAAGTGGATTATCTGGTAGTGTTATGAGCTTGTTTACAACCAATTTCTTTAATGTTGTCTCAAGTGGCTTTCCCAATGGAGTTTATTTTCTTCGAGGCTTTGATGGTCTTTGAGTGTTCACTTGATTGCTTGTATTGGATGGACTTGCACCGGGGAAAGTTACTTTTGGTTTTACAACATTTGTATCTACTACCCCATCATTGACTATGTTCTTGTTCATGTTCCAAAAGTGGGGCTTGTCTTTCCCATTTGATTCCTCTTTGTTCTCTTTGCATATCTTAATGATGCCTTGTTCAATAAGGACTTTCTCAGTTGCCAATCCTTTCTCAATGACCTCTTTGAAGGTAGACAAACAAGCCTTTCTTAGCTCATATCCAATATTCTTGTTAACATTCTGAGTAAACATTTCTACCATTTATTTTTGCAAGGTATCGTAAGAGCATCGACTATCAAGACCTCTTTGTCGTTGCAAGAATGAAGAAAAAGATTCCCCATTTTTCTGCTTAGTATTGCACAAGGTAATTACCGAGACATCTATTTCAATGTTGTATGAGAAGTGTTGTATGAAAGTTTCTGCTAGATAACTCCATGATTTAATTCCAGGTGGAAGTTGGGAGAACCATTCCATAGCTTGTCCACCTAAAATTTGTGGGAATAATCTCATCAAGTATGTTTCTTCTCTTGCTACCACAATGCAAGTTGTGAAAAATTCTCTTATGTGTGCCTTAGGATCCCCTTTGCCTCTATACTTGTCCAATTTTGGTGTCACAAAATGTGGAGGAAATGGAGGCATTGGAGTACTTCTATTAAATGGGTAAGGACATATATCTTTCATTGTGTATTGTTGCTTTGGTGTACTCATGTCCGCCATTTTCTTTTGCAAATCCTTGATTTGTTGTTGCAAGTCATTCTTGGGTGGTGTCTTTACTCTTTGAGCTAGTCCCATGCCCAAGCTACCAAGCAAAGGAGGAGGGATATAATGCATATATGGATGGTATTGATCATATATCTGTTCATATGGAGGAGGGACATAGTTATAGCTTGGATATGGGCCACTTGGTATGGTATTGTAATGAGGAGCACTAGGTCTAGATCGATACATGTCATGACCATGAGGATGAGGATGGGAGGTATTATAAGAGTGACCTTAAGTATTGCCCCCAAATCTGACATGGGGTCTCCTTGTGTCATAATTTTGAATGTTTTCTTGAGTGTAATTGTATGCATTGGTATGATCTTGGGTATTATCAACGTCATGTATAGGGGTAGTTAGTCTCCATGGGAAAGGATGACTGTGGGGTTGTTCATGAGAGTTCCTAATAAAATTGGCATGAGAATAGGTATTGGGAACTTCTGGTTTTTGAAATAAGGAGGAAGGTGACTCTGGCATGAAACACTCTCTCTTATTACCACCATCATTTCCTCTAGGATTTGCATTTGTTTGATTTCCTTGATTTGGGTCCTCCTCTATAATTTGTGACACATCAAAACTGTTGGTATTTTGGTATGGTTTTGTCATTGATGTCAACACCTACTAAATACACCTACTTTAGAGATCCAGCAACATTCACCGACAAGCAGTAATTTGTGCAACAGTTACTGGTATATGATCAACCGGCAGGATATAATATTCACCGGTACCTGGAATGACATGGAAGACACTTGGTAATGTCGAAGACATCATGTGGACACTTTATTTTGAAGTACTAATCATTGATATATTCTTATTTGCATATTTGCCTTTACCGGCAAATAGGTCCAGGTTATCTAGGGTTACACCAGCAGGTTTATCTTTTCCAGATCAGCATGGCACGCTATGGAGATGATTTATTATTGTTATAAATGCATTAAGCTGACATGTTTTATCGGTTATTGCATCGGATATTATATTATTTGTAAAATGTTTTATTGTAATATCTTGTAGAGCCGACCTACTAAAATTGGTCTTAGGGTATGGTATAAATGTAAGATCTTATTTGTAAGATCAAGTGTGGAATACGAAAAAGATTTGAGTAAAGGTATATGCGAGATCAAGCAAAGGTATAGACGAAGACATCATTTGAAGGTGAAGTTAGGTTTTTGTAGAAGCATATCAGCATTACACCGGTACTAAATTCAACATATGAAGATGCGATTTTGTATAGTACATTCTTATTGGATTTAACCATCCAAATGTAGTCAGTGTGACTCCCATTTGTGATTGAGCAGTGAGCTCTAGGTTGTTGGCCTTTCTGCATGTGCAGACCCCTCTTTGTACACTTACTATCTGCAGTAGTATCATCTGATTGTGGGTAAGGTTTCCCACTATGGTTTTTCCCCTTACAGGGTTTCCACATACAAATATTGGTGTCATGTGTTGTGGATGACTTTGTGTTTATGTTTCATGCATTAATTCTTATCGGTATGGCAATTTACTGTTAACACTGTCTACTGGCATACTTAACTGGTTTACCGGTATTAAGCATTAAGTTGGTTAATAAGTTTTTGGTTTGAATTTATTAGACAACTGATTCACCCCCCCCCCCCCCCCCCCCCTCTCAGTTGTCTCCGGGACCTAACAAAAACCATGTGGTAGTTTCATTCCACTTTGCACCATGACTTGAAAAAAGTATTTTCTATCTTTTCTCATGATTTATTCAATCAATCTATTGAACCTTGGGTCTATGATATTTTCTTCAATGTCTGCAAAAGATAGATACATTTGCAATATCATTGGTGTTCTCATTGTCATTGTCAGGTATATTATTGTGATTGTCAAATGGGTTGTAAAATTCGTCTCCATCAAACTATAAGTACTCATGTTGAGAGATCTTAGAGCTTCTTCGACTTCTCTTTTATACCTTTGGGAACGGGTTTAAACCATGAACTTGATCTTGAATGAGGAATGAAAGAAAATGTGAAGACAATGGAATAATAAGAAAGGATATGAGATGACAAGAATCTAGGGTTGTCTTGCAATGTCCAAAAGTGTAGGTTCAAGATATGTTTGATCTAAAAAAAGGTGTGGCTTCCAAAGAGATGATAGATCTCTTGATGAGGTAAGTTGACACTGACCAAATATGACCAAATGGGACCCTAAGATGATAGATCTGATGCGGGAACCACTTAGTGATATGTTGTAGTAAGTTTGAAAGATATGATGAAGACAACAAAACAATCTTTTGACCGTATTTGGAAAATGTGTATGAGGTATTTCAAATGAAGGGAAATTATGGATAAATATGTGACCAATACTGGTTGACTAAAAATGATGAAGCCCTATAGGAAATGCCTTAGAAGCTCTTTGAATCTCAAAACTTAAGCCCATTTTTCTCTTTTCAAGTTTTGCAAAATGTTGTTCTAAAACGGAGACACGAAACTGTTCTGCATAGACGTGATTTCTCAACTTAGACGTAGTTTTAGGTGACACAAACGCAATTTCAATTGTTAAACTGATAATGTTTTGATTTTTGACAAAAACATGATTCTGCCCTGCACAAACGCAATTTCCCAACCCAGATGTGGTTTAAACTAACGTAAACGTGGTTTCTGATAGATTTTTTGAGTCTGTCTAAATGTGAAGTTGTTGAATGTGACCAAATCTCAATGTTGACTATTTTTGTGGCAAGAAGACACAACAAACAATGAAGACACAATGTCTGAAAGTGTGTTTGTCTGATTTGAAATAAAAATATGCAAGCACAAATCCTAAGGCTGGAAAGCATAATAGTTGTTGGATCTCACTTGGTTTCGCAACTACGCTTATTCAAAGTGGATACTTAGATGCTTGACCCAACTGGCTCCACTCCACGACACTTACTTCTCTGGGGCAGCCACACACCAGTGATGAGGAGGTAGACTAGAAGCTGGTCTTCTTTGAGGTTGGTGGGCTTTTGTTCTCAATGTGTTTCCCAAATCAATCCCTAGGCACAAATGGGATTCTTTTAAACCTTTCTCCTATCTCCTCCTCTCTATTCAACACTACTTGCACCCTATTGTATTGGACATCACTCCTCCTTACCTTCCATGCTAAGGCATTCAAGTCTGAAATGAGGTCCTCTTGTGTGTCACCAAAAATGAACAAGTTTGGTTGTCCAACTGGCTGAATCTCCTCTCTTCCTGGAATGGGCAACTATTGGAGAACCATGGTTTACCAAATATTGCTTACACATTTAAGGAATTAAATCATATTAAAGTGTTGATTGAGAATCTGGACAGGTCTGCAAGGTATGATGACTGTCCTTCACTTTTCAAGAATGAAAATTTCTAAATTGGATGCAAAGAACGTTGGGTTACTCAAAGCAACTTTCAAGGTTCAAATGGTCATTTTGATCAAATGACTCAATGCAATGCTATGGATATTGTAGTAGGGTGTCTCAGGGCTTAACTTATCCATTTTGATGGTTTGAAACAATCAATTGCTCCTCCTTCCTTACCGATTTCATGAAATGGTCAAATTTGCTCCAAAAAGGCTACTAGAATTAGCCCTAGTTTTTAATGAAATTTGTTCACCCTGCTCAACCTGCTAAACTTCATGACAAACCCCTGGAGATGTGGTCATTTGATGATGAAAGCTCAAGGATTTTTGCTATGGCAAGTACTGTACGGACTGTTTGAGGACTGTCCCACAAAATATGCAATTTTCAAGGGTTTTTGAGGTTTCTAGTGAGGGTTTGCAATTTACAAGTCTTCCTCATGATAGTAGACCAATTTAAATGCTTCAAACCTTACTACAACATATGCCAAACACTTCCAAGGATTCAAACCTCATCCTCTAATATTGTCATTTTATCAAATAGATACCATACTGCTGCATTTACTCAGAAATAACAGTCTAAAGACTGGGACAACGATGTTTTCAAGGTTTTGTATACTTTGTTAACATTAATAAAGCAAGAACAATGAAAGTATATCACATATGAATGCAAAAATGTCTTGACAACAGTTGGAGTAACCTGCAAACAAGTAGGAAAGGGTCTTTTTCATGACTGTTGGTCTCTTACCCGCCTTACTGCACTTTTACAGTCTTAAAACTGTGACAACTTTCTTTCTCTGTTTTGACCTGCTTCTTCACTCTGTCCCTGGCCTGCAAGAAGGTATTAATGGCATGATAGAATGGTGTACATAACTTCTTCAAAGATCTTGAAGGTTTGAACACTTAAAGGATGACACAAATCATAACAACATTATGTGACTGTGACAAAGAATACACTGTTTTAGGATCCTTATTTAGGTCCTTTACAATCAAAATGTGTAATTTGTCTTCTTCACATTGAAACCACTTGCAAATATATTTCCATTTTGCATAAAAGAGGAACCCATCATTCCACACTATCCATTTTGGAGGTTGGCAATGAGGTCTTATCCAATGAAACAGTGACTCACTGTTTTTACAATCTGATTACACCTTTGCTTCTTGCAACCAACCAAGTCATGAGAGAGACAAGGATGGTAAAATATAATTAAGACTCTTTCCAACTTAATCCTTCTTCAACATATCAAAGTACAGTGCTATGAACAACAAAGTACCATTCAAACAATTTTAAGAATACCCAAGCCAAGTTGCTCACTTCACACACTTGCCATGGGTTTACAAACACTTGTGCATTGATAGGAAAGAGAAATAGATGTATGGTACAGTATGTACAGAGGATCCTACAAATTTCCTCAAAGCCATGGATGAAGAGACTTTGAAGAAATCAGTTGGACCATGAATGATCTTCCATTGGAACCACAAAACAATGCCTTTCTCAAGAATACTTCAAATAAAACTTGTTCCCATCACTACTAAAGCATCAAAGGAGATCACATAAACCAAAAACAGGATCAGTACGGACTCATGGAGCCATGGTACGGACTGTACTCTAAAAAGTGCAGAAAACTAGTTAAAAACTCACAAAATACAAGCACAAACAAGTATTTCTCTTATTTTTCTAACATGAACTGCCCATACAATGATTGGAACATGGTTTTTATACATGTTCCAACTTGTTGAAGCCTTTGTATGGACAGGTACAGGCTGGAACTAACCAAAACCACCAAAAGTCATTTTTTGCACTTTTTGACAACTTTTGACAACTTTTGTTGCTCAAAAAGTTGCATTTTGACTCCCGGTGACTTGGCACTCAAACCAATGACTCAAAAATAATTAGAAACACTAAATAAACATGCTCCAATTCCTTTCAAGGCTTTACAACATCAAAAAATCAAAAATGCTCATTTGGACCCAAAATTGACAATTTTTGGCCCATTGAGAAAAAAAACAAAATCTTGGAAACTCTTAACACAAATGAGTTCCAAACCTTATTACACCACAAAACAAACCTATTAAACCTAATAGAAGCATAAAATAAACACACATGCTTAATTTGCAATAAAATGTTATACCTGCTAGGATTTGAGCATTCAGGTGCTCAGGTGCTCCTGCATCAACCAGTCCCCATGAAAACTCCTGATGGCAAAATTTGTATCTCTACTAAGAATCGTAAGAATGTGAGGTGACATCAAAGGTCCGACCTCCTTTAACAACAGCTAGAAGGTTTTTGGCTTCTAAAACAAGGGGTTTTTAGTAAGGGCATCTGTTCAAGTGGCTATAATCAGTAGCGTGTTACACTTCGTTAAGGAAGGCATCTGAGTCTTGTAGAGGTTACGCTCCACAAGGTTTTACATGTCATGCAAACACTGAGGGAGTTATAACATCATTATGGCAGCATGTAACACTCATTGCTTGCAACTTTTGTCACAAACCCTTTTATTTATAGTGGTTTGAAAGAGCTTGGCTTTAGCCTGTTACCACTTGGATCATTCCCTCTCACTTGGTCTTATGGGCTACGCGGGATGAAGACCCTCCTATCTAAATGGAAGATGATAACAATTTCTCTTACACCCAAGGTCCAATGGTAGGCGAGGGGAGAGGATACTTTTGTTATCAACTCTAGGGTTATAAACATAAAACGTGCAATGAGCACCAAACGCTTCAAACAAGTTCTTTAACCCCAAATGAAAAAGAGATGTGACCCTAATTACACTAAAATCCAAAGACACGTACCTAGATTACCCCTGCAACAAATGATTAATAGTTTTGATAAAAACACACTAATTAGGTAAATTTTAGTAATCCAAATCCAAATCCAAATGTGAAAGGGGGGGCCTTTGACAATATGTTTTTTGACAAATCGAAAGATATGATTTTCCACTATTTTTTTTGCATCAAAATTAAAATCATAAAGAACAATCCAGTTGTAGAATTTCAAGACATTTCCAGAAATGTAAGAAAATCCAAACAATTTGCTAAGTTGCTCCCAAAATTAATTTTTTATGAAATGATTCAAAATTGATCCAAAAAATATGAATTTTGTACTGAGAACTCCTGGTACTTTCCCCAACCTGCAAAAAATAATTCCTGAAAAAATTCCAAGCCGTTTGTAAGAGATGATTAAAATATTGCAAAACCCTAATTTTTAAAGATAAAAATTTTCATGAATTATTTTGCATCAAAATTAAAATTATAAAAAACAGATATCCTATAGAATTTTGAGAAATTTCCATAAATGTAAGAAAATCCGAAAAATTCACTAATTTTCTCCCAAAATTGTTTTTTTTATGAAAAATCATAAAAAATTCATAGAAATTCATATATTCTCCAAAAAATATAAATTTTGGACTGAGCACTCCTAATACTGTTACTAACCTACAAAAAAAATTTGATTCAAAACTTCCAAGCTGTTTGTGATATCTGATCAAATCATTGCGAAACCCTAATTTTTAAAGATATGATTTTTCACGAATTATTTTGCACCCAAATTAAAATCACAAAAAATAGACCCCTTGTAGAATTCTGAGACCTTTCCAGAAATGTAAGAAAATCCAATTTTTTTTAATGAAAAATAATAAAAAATTCATAGAAAAATCAAATATGCTCCAAAAAATATGAATTTTGGACTCAACACTCCTGATAATGTCCCACTAGGCATGCTAAAATGTATACGGTGAAAGAGTGATGATGATAAACTATTTTAAAACCATAAAGATCCAACCAGAAACAATCTAGGTCCTACAATGAAACATTCACCAATACCAATAGAGATACCTAAGATCATGTAAATCAACAAAATAAAATAATATTACCATTCACATGTCAACTAGGGTTTCAATCTCCATTGATCTTGCTTAGTATATTTGCGCTCATATTTTATGTGTGCACAAGAGCTCAACAAAGAATGGATTGTGGTTGATAGCTTAATCGTAAGAAGTCTTGATTGCATATGAGTGTTTAGACGCTTTGATTAGCTAGTTGGATTGGTTAGATGCATTGATTAGGGTTGAAAAGGAAGAGGGCAAGAACACTCTAAGAAATGGAGGGATAAGATTAAGAGGTGAAAAGATAAATGGTCGGCTAGGATTAAAGGGTAGGTAGAGGAAATAATTAAATGATAAAGGGGGTAGGTAAGAGAAGAATTAAGAGATGAATAACATGTGTCATGGGTAGAAAAGGCTAATGAATTAATTAAATAAATAAAGATTTGTTTAATTAATAGAAGAAAGAGGATAATTAAAAAAACAAAATATTTATTTAATTTAGGAAAAGGACAATTTAAATAAATAAAACTATTTATTTAAATGAGGAAAGGCTTAGAAGAGGATTAATGAATTTATTTAATTAGTAGAAGACTTAGAATAAAATAATTAAGTAAATAAAATATTTATTTAATTAAAGAGGACAATGTTAGGTGTCTACACCTACATTACATAGGATTTACATGGAGAAACCCTTGCAGGAAAAAACTCCACCAAGAAGAGAGACTAAGCTTGCATTATCAACAATAAATGTGCTTACAATACAATCACTTTCATTCTCCTCTTTTCCTCCTCTTTCCACTTGGATTAGTTGCAACTATGTACATTTAAACAACCTTGTTATGCCTCTCACTCGTCCTTTGTTCCTATAGAAAAATCTACATACAACTATTACTCATCTAATTCTACACCCAAAAGGCTGAATTTATAAAATAACAAGAGATTCAAAACTAGCAATGAAGATGTCCACATCCAAGTCATACCACTGTAACTCGATAGGTGATCAACCCACATAACTGCATAAATCGTAGTTGCAAATCTAATGAAACATGCAAACTCATCATCAATTTAGTAATTAGCAAACCAAGATATCACAAAGGTTAATCGTACATACATCTAGAAAGTCCCACTATATGAGTAATGCCAAAACTGAAAAAGATCAAAGCATATCAAGTCTATCTATACTACTTCATTTTAAGGATGTGGCTAACTCCTCTATTACATAGTGTCAAAGAAACATACATTAATTTGTAAATCCTATAAGGAAATATGATGCAATACCTCTCTCACCATCAGTCTCTGTGTCTCTCCCAAGTTTACCACACTCAACTATGTGAAAACAAATCCGAGAAGAAGAACGAGACAAAAGAGAATCTATGACTCAAGCCACATCCTTGTTCCACACCAACATGTGCCAAGCTATGCAATGTAAGATGTCATTCACCATTCCATACTGAAAGGATATCAACATCTAACATTCAATTCAATTAAAATATGGCAACAATAGATGTAAACCTTTCATACCAAAGGTAGATCAATAAAACCAACCATTTCCACAACAAAGGGAAAAGACATAAATAATTTCCTGTACCTCTCAAAACAGGTTCTCAAAACTATATCCATAGCTTAAGACCAACAATAAGGATAAAAATGGAAATTCATAAAAGCATGCTTCTTCTTCTCAATAAATTCCTCATAACTTCTATATTCAAGACTAGCTCACATGAAAAAACAAGATACAAAATAAAGAATTCATCTAATAATGGTTAGTCATTTATTTCCCATTGTCTAAACAACCCTTAGAATCATTTTTTGAAAATGAGTCTTTGGGTTTAATAGTTTTTACATGTTTGTTTCTTTAAAATCTTGTTGCCACATCTAATGTATCTATAGTTTTGCCAAAAAAGCTCTCATATGCATGAGTTACAGGGAAACTTACCAAGGAAGAAGGTTTTAGGTTTTTTTTTACTAAGTAAAGTTGTTTAGTTTTTCATGATATTGGGCATTTTCTTTTCAACCTTTTTTGTAACTTCTTATGGTGTCAAAGACTGTTTTGAGCATCATTTTTTAATGGAAATGTAGGGCTTTCACTCCTCTTTAATGCGCAACCCTAAGATCAAGTAGATATTATATTAGGGTTAAAATCATCATAATTAATCAGATTATAAGAGCGAATCAGAAAATTTAATCTAATTAGAATTAATCCTAAATAAAAATCAAATAATGTAAAATCAATTGAATTGAGCAAATAAATCTAATTAAGACTCCCTCAATGGATTTGACAAAGCTTCCATTGCTCTTATCCTTAGTTGTTATTGAATTGGCTCTCAGGTATTGCACTGATTTCCTACATAGATTATCAACTATTTTAAAGATTGTGATTCTAGATTATGTGATTCTAGCTTGTATTGAGAAAAGAGGTTGAATTTATAGATTATCAACTCAAAGGAGGTGAGAATTTGAACTCAAGTGTTGATTGACAGATAACTGAAATTGATTGATCTGTTAACTCATTAGATTGATCTGTTAACATAATTGATTGAGGAGTCAACTAAATTAATTAACCAATAGACTAAATATACTAGTTAGTTGACTAAATTGATTGAGAGATAACTGATTAGATGGATTAGAAGATTGAAATGATTGATTAGTCATAAAAAGCTGATTTTGAGTGAAAATAGGAGATTGAGGAGTTAACTGAGATTGAGGAGTTAACTGAGTTAACGGATTAATCAATTGATTTGATCAATTAGTTTGATTTCAACATGTGTTGTAGGATTTTGAAATTGAATTTGATTTTCATTTTCAATTTGGATTTGAATTTGGACTTTCGAATGTTGAAATGCACATGAAATTAACTCAAATTCACATTTGGCGAAATGTTAATTTGGAAGAAATGAAATTAATTAAAATGATATGAAATTCGAATTTGGGGAAAATGTGAAATGAAATTAGATGAAATTAATTGGAATTAGAAGAATAATTAATTAATTTAAATAATTTAAATGAAATTATTTAAACATTAGAAATGGAATTAATCGTAATTAATTAAATAAATTAATATTTAATTAGTATGTAGAAGATGATTCATTGATTTGAGAATAGAAATTGAATAATTAGTAATGTTGAATGTGATGGTCAGAAGAAATAATTAGTTTAATCAAATAATTAAAGAATTACTTAATTAAATAGACGAATAATTAGTATGCGATCAATGAGACATTTTTTGGTGTCTACAGATACAACTGCCAAGGTTGGTCGAAGATAATTTCAAGTTTCAAATGTAGTTGAAAGGAAGTCACTAGGATAGCCAAGAATAAGGGAAACATTAAAGAGTAGCTACAACATCTTAGGGGAAGTTGGAAAAGATATGAGGATGTCTCTATTCAGTTTCATAAGCTCTCTTACACGTGGAGAATGTTAAATTGTCACATTTGTAAGTCTTTGTTGTAACCTTTCCATTATCATAAAGGAGTGTATATATGAAATTATTTGTTAAGCTTTGTGTGATTAAATGGAGAATGAATTATTTTGTACAAATTTCCAAAGTTTACTCTTAGGTTTGTGAAATACAAATAGCCTCAACAGGTCCACCATGTCAATGTTGAATCATAAAGATTCGTAGCATGTATGATATTACATAAGAAACAAATGAAGATGGCATGATAATTTCATATCATGTGGAAATAGTTAAGTAGAGAGCTATGTGAATGTAGTATAGAATGTAGAAAAAGTAGTCCCATGAAAGTATCATTAGAAGAATGCAGGGTAATATGAAGAAAGCCACTATCAAGGGAGTCAAAGTGAAATAACAATGAGAGTGTGATTTTTGTAAAAGGGATTACAAAAGAGTATAGAAAAAGGTATAAGATCGAGTAGGACACAGTGTAGTACCCCTGCCCTAATCAGATTTTAAACCCGGTTTGACCTTGGTTGAATTTTTCAGTGGCTTTCTTCGATGGTTGATGTACCATGATGTAATGCTATAGTCAGATATTATGATTATTGTGTGTACCTGTAAATGTTGTTTTTGCATCGATTCTTATGTAAGTTCATTTGTTCTTCGGATTCCTGTTATTAATCTTGGGCTAACACTTTCATTAAATATATATGTATGCATGTGTGGTTCATGGTTGCAGGAGATTACAGGTACATTACCGCATAGGTACGAGGTTCGTCTCCACCTAGATTCGCAGGTTTGAGTGTACCTTATCAACCCTAAGGAATTGGATTAGGTAGTCGTAAGACCCTCGTGCTACCCTAGTCATGCTCAAGTGAGCATCATCAGTCATCCATTAGTTTCCCCCTTGGTTGGGTTTACGGGTCGTGTATTTGTTTGGCTTTCTTGGGTTGCATGTTGTGTGTGTGGTAAAATTGATTATTTAATTCCAAGTACTTAATTAGATTGAATGTGTTTTTATGCATTAGTAAATTAAGGGACTAAATTAAATAGGACCCCTTTGTGTGATTAATCATTAATCAAATTGCTAAATTCATATTTGTAGCAAGTTTGATTAAATGGTTATTTTCTTTAAATGATGAATTAATTAAGTATATGCATTTTGAAAGGAAAGGTTAAATAGTATTTGAAAATAGAAATATCTTACCCTCTTTGGCTTTTTGAAATAGAAATGTTAGTTTTAATTAAATTAAGAAAATCAATTGATTTTCATTTTTATTTGGAGGAAAATATTTTAAATCCAAAAAAATGATTTTTGGTCAAACAATTTCCCTTTTAACCTAGGTTTTCAAAATATTTTGGGGGAGTTATTTTTGGAATGGAAATTTAGGGCATTTGGGGGAGAAGGATTTTCTTGAGCTTGCAGGTTGGGCTCTTCATCAAATCATTACTAGGATTGCTGAATAAGGTTGGATTCTTGTTTATCTCTTTGGTTTTATTGTTTAAAAGAGATTATTTAGATTAGAAGAAATTTAGTTGTGCTTATTGAAAATCTCATATATTTTGTGGAATATGGAAGAGTTGTAGTTAAATCTCAAATTTAAACTCTCCTTGCTTTCATTCCCAAACTCCAAATCAAAGTTTGGTTGCTCAAATTGATTTCAAAATTAAAAAAAATTGGGGTTGGTTGTTCATAATAAAATTTTGTTAAAATTCCAAATGAATGTTTTCAGATTCAAATTTCAAATTGGGAAATTAGTGGGATAAATGTGTGTAAATTAATTTTATTTTCCCAAATATGGTATTTGGTTGGAGAAATTTGCCCAGTTTTAACTTTTTGGGACTGGTTATTCAAAAGATTTTAATATTTTGGGAACCATGGTTATTCTGGAAATTTGTTTTTGGGCTCAGTCTGAGACTGTACATTATTTGGGGGGGGGGGGGTCTATATATATATATATATATATATATATATATATATATATATATATATATATATATATATATATATATATATATATATATATATATATATATATATATATATATATATATCTTACCCCCATGTGGGATGGTAGCAGTGCTACCAAGGGTAGCGACCTACTACCAAGGGTGGCGAATGCTACCATTTGGTAGCAACCCCCGCTAAACCCCTTTGAGCAATGAACATATTGGTCCACGTCAACAACGTGGTTATAAAAAGAGATATTTTAATATATAATTTTAATTTTAATTTAAAATATATTTAAATTGATATTAAATTTATATATTTTAAATATAGCTCGTAAAAGTAAAATAATTTATGTTTTGGTAAATTTTGAAAGGGAAATTAATATATGTTATTTAGTAAATTTTAGATAAATGAAATAATAGATATATTATTTGGAAAATATTGGAAAAATATATATTATATTATTTGTTGATTCTTGGAAATTAAAATAATATTTAAGTTAGAATTTTCTGAGATTAAAAAATATGTCATTGGGAAATTTGAAGATGGATGGATAGAGTTAGAAAATTGATGACATTTTCTCTTAACGAAATATGGATATTAGATGAGAAAATTCATTTATAATGTTTTATTTTTTATGTATTGGATTATAGGCACGATCATATGATTTCTATTTTTGGTATTGAAATTGTTATGTAATGGTGTTTTTATCTAAAACTGTATATGGAAAATTAGATCAATTAGACAACTTGATCGATTTGTATTTTTAAACAATATTGAAAAAGGTCGTCTTTTCAAATTTATGTCTATGCATGTTTAATTTTCTGTATTCACATTTGATTAAGAAATGGCAAGTCCTTGATTGTGATTGGTGGATATTGTCATACGTTTATTTTGGAACCTGCTTAGGTCCTTGGTCTCGAGTTTTGGACGGTTTTCTTGTGATTGTTTGTATCTGGTCATGTCCTTTATGCGAGTGTTGGGTGTTATTATGTGGTTGACTGTAGTTGGTCATGTCTCTAGTCATAGTACCGTCAGTCAGTGCACCTCATATGAAGACTTGTTTGGCCAAGTGGGTATTCCTACTGTATTTGAACTCTGTAATCTTGTCCTGGTGTATTCCTTGGTTTAGGAGTTTCGTATGATTATGGTCTACTATCATATGGGAGAGTGGATTTCGAGTGGGGGTCATGCCCAAAGTGGTTGCAGGTTAACCCATCGAAAGTGTGTCTAAATAAGTGATAACCTAATAGCATATTAGAGAGTTTAGTTAATGAAAACACTAAGTAAGATAATTGTGCCTCACGCATGGGATGAGGGCTAGTACAGACTCGACATGCAGTAAGAAGGCCTGAAATGGCAAACCAACAACCTTGTCTTCATGAAAGGATGTGTTGGGTCCACATGAGACTTGAATGGGCCCGAGGTTCGGGAAAGGTTGCCAAGGTAACCCAGTAGATGGGGTCAGAACCTATGGAGGCCTAATAGGGTAACCATACCAAGTTATGTGATGACACTTGTCCCTTATGTTCACTAGTGTGCAGTTTGTGTTGTCTTTGCTAGGAGCACTGTTGTGGAGTCATATTTGGTTGTTTATGCCTTTGGGAGTACCTACTATTCATGTTAGACCATGGGTTGCTTATGATGGGTTGCGAGGACTTAGTTTCGCGGTGCTCCAGTTGTTCTTTTGAGATTGCTTCTTATCATGTTCAGATGGATCCTTTTCCTTTTCTGGGATCATTCATGTATCTATTAGACCGAGGTGGTCGTATGTATTATTTTTTTATGTACGCCTTGATGGCAGGATGTAAATTATGTGAACCTTTTGTATTCTTCACCCTATTATTTATCAGAGGGGTCTTGCAGTTGAGAAGACCCAGAGATGTAGCCCACTAGGGGTGAACTCTGATATCAATTTGGTGTTATGTGATATTTGTGTTCTTATGTTTCCTTTTTATTTAGCATGTATGGATGACATTATGGTTAAAACGTATAATGTGGATTAGATGATGTTAATCTTAAATGTATGTATGTAGTTATCTTATTAAATGCAGTTATTTGGATCATGAAGAATGTAGGTTAGTATAATGGAAAGTATTCATTAGTTTTTAATGCAATTAAAGTATGTAAGGAAATTAGATGCATGACATATGTTTTATTATAGGATTGAATGTAATGTATGGTTAAATTGTAATGGAGTAACTTCATCATGTTATCTATAATTTTAACCTACCGAACAAATTTATCCTTTGTTTAAAGTATTATCATGTCATTAAGTTAATCAACTTAATTGGATTGATTAGCGTGAGTTGAGTTAAGTGTTGAATCAAGTAATCATGTTGGAAAACTCTTTAGGTGTTAGTTAAGTCTTCTATTGTGTAATCTGAACTGATTGATAATTCAATGTATCTTTGATTCTATTTTAACTTTAAAAAAAATAAAAATCGCACTCTATTCTTGTGTTTTTGCTTTATCCCTTCGGGGTTTCCTGGTGGGGCATTACACACAATAGCATATCTGTACATGGCTACTAACAAAATAAGATACCAATAACACATGCATGACGATAAAAACATTAATATCAAATGATAGATTTTGAAGAGAAACAAAGCCATAGTTTGTGAACATTAAGTTTCAAAGACTTTAAAGAATATGCAAGCATGGATGAGAATGTTAGTCCCAACCGGTGCTGAGAGGGCAGGGGTGAATCAACACTTAATCAAATTTTTACAATTTAACTTTTATCTTAAATCTACATTCATCTAAAATCCAACAATATAGTTAATCACTGAAGTAAAATATGCAAGCACGAAAAATTGACAGTGACACAAGGAGTTATCTTGTGGAAACCCAAAAGGCAGAAAACCACGGTGTGAGTAGGAACTCAAAAAATTTGTACTCTTCTGAAGTACGCCCTGTGAGGAGCCATCCTTGTTAGGAGATTACAAAGACACTATTAGGTGCCACCTGGTTAAGGGATTTTGATCAAGGTCGGTTAGTGCCTTTACTCTGTTAAAGGTAAACTTGTTAGAGGACTTAGAGCATCAATTAAAATGTCACCCGATTAAGGGATTTTACAAAAGGGACCTGTTAAAGTCCACCCTGTTAAGGGATTTATGTTCCAATTATTAGAAAGAAACAAATGAATGATCTGCTTATTAGCTACTGATAGTTTGATCAGATCTCAATATGCATCACACTCAATATACACCGGTTGTGTCTTCTTTGCACAACACCAATTTCCTTCTTACATCTTCGGCTCTTTACTCAATCGGTCACCTATCCTTCAACACTACACTCTACCGATCCTCAGACCTTCGGCTCTGCACTCTATCGGTCCCTTGACCTTTGGCTCTGCACTCTGTCGGTCTTCTGATCTTCGACACTGCACTTTGTCGATTCACTATATCTCGACTCTGCACTTAGTCGATCTACTTCAAACACACTCTCCTGTGCTAACACCTCTTAGCACTTCCTTTCTCTCTGCTCTTCACTTTGGATCGCCTTCAACACGATCTCCTTGTTGCAAATTTTACGATCAACTTTCTGAATGAACTTCAAGAACACTTTATACATTTTCTATCGACACCTTCAGGCATTCCCTCAATCAAACCAATCATGGATTTCAAAATATTTTAAATTCAAAATCTCCCACTCTTTCTCTATGCACCTTACAATAACTTCACCAAGTGTTCAACCAATTCTACCCCTGCATCTCCCAAAGATAGAAACTTCTGAGTCATGTTCAGCCAAATAAGTGCAAACTAGAAAATCCACATGTAATCATGCTTGACTGCATGATAACTGAAAGTTGACCTTACCAACATATGATTTGGCGTAGATACAAGCTCACCAACTCATCCTTTGCCACCACAACTAAATAACCAATCACCGCTCTGAGATTTATGGTGATTATGTCATACCGGTGTATAGGTATGCCAGTGCACTTCTATATTACTAGTTTGTCCTTTGATTGTTGGTTTGTTTTGCTAGCACCAAGTCACTTCCCCTATTTACCAATGAGTTACCAGTTTGTTTAAACAAACAAGTTTTCTTGCCTGCCTGAGTCACCTTTTGTGACTTCACCATCATCAAAGTGACCGATCTACCTGAATGATAGACTGGTTGGCTTAGTTTATCTTTCCTTGAGCTGATTGAACCTTTGATCACTCAATACCAATGTTGTTTCCATGTATTGTAAGTCATCACTTTTTCTTACTGAAAAGAAAAACCACTCTACCTATACCACTTCACTGGTTAGTGTCTTCACCGGTAAGTGTTGGACATCAATGAAAAATCTTAGCACATATGTCGGTTCTCTAGATTGATCAGTTTTGTCAATACCAACAATCCAACAATTTCCCCCTTTTGCAATGATGGCAAACACTTCAAACTCTAGCTAATTAGATGCATGTTTCTTCATCTCTGTACTAGTCCAGTCATTCTGCCCTAAGTGATGAATATCTCCCCCTGTCACATACTCTAATACAACAACTTCAGCTCAATCACTACCTGTCAATTCTCAAGCACTCTAGTCATATCTCCCCCTTTGACAACAATGACAAAGATTCCTTTTTAAACACTTGCAAGACTACTCCCCCTAACCGGAGTAGTCCACACTCATCAATCTAGTTGTTGTTTTTTTAAAAACTTGAAATCATACCAGATTAATGTAGAACCTTGTTTTCTTACTTTACTAAATGGAGGGGCATAACCCCCAACTTACCTATGAGATAGCCAAAGGTGTACTTCTGTAGTGGCTTGGTGAAGATATCAGCCACCAGTTCTTTTGTTGATATGTACTCCAACATCACTTCCTTTTCTTGAACTTGTTCCCTTAGATAGTGATATTTGATGGCTATATGCTTCATTTTGGAGTGCATCATCAGGTTCTTGGATATGTCAATGGCACTGGTATTGTCACAATGAATCACTACCGGTCCAACCACTTTTTCTTATATTCCTTCCAACAGCTGCTTGATCCAAACTATCTGTGCGCAGTTGATTGCAACAACTACATGCTCAGCCTCAACTGTGGATTGAGATATGCACTTTTGTTTCTTACTTGTCCATGGTATAATCCTATCTCCAAGAAAAAATGCATCTCCACTGGTGCTCTTCCTATCATCGATGTTTCCAGCCCAATCTGAATCAGTGAAGACACTTAAACTGAAGTCTTCCTTGTGTGGATACCAAAGACCATACTCATCAGTCCCCTTTAGGTATCTGAATATTCTTTTGACTTCCATCATGTGAGTCTCTTTTGGGTTTGCAGAAAATCTGGCAACCAAGCCAACAACTTGTGCTATGTCCGGTCTGCTATGTACTGCATACTGTAACTTACCGATCATGGATCGGTAAAGTGTCTCATTTACTTCTTCAGCCTCATCATGTTTAGATAGATTGCAATCAGTAACCATTGGAGTTCCAACAGGTTTGCAATCTTCCATTCCAAAAGTTTTTAGAATTTCCCTTATGTACTTAGTCTGACTGATGAAGATGCCATTCATTAATTAAGAGACTTACATGACAATAAAGAACTTTATCTCACCAATCATTGACATCTCAAATTCTTGTTGCATTTGTTCTACAAATCTTATGCTCATCTCATCATCTCCCCCAAAGATGATGTCATCTACAAAGATCTCAGCAATTAGGTGTTTTCCTTCAGCTCCATTCTTCAGATACATGTTACTGTTATCACTGGTTCTTTTGAACTTTATGCTTAGCAGATATGAGTGTAACCTCTCATACCAAGCTCTTGGTGCTTGTTTTAGGCCATACAGAGCCTTCTATAACTTGCATACCATATTCCTCCCATCTTCAGATGCAAACCCTTTTGGTTGTTCTATCTATACTTCATCTTCTAACACCCCATTTAAGAATTTTGATTTGACATCCATTTGGTAAACTTTAAACTTTTTATAAAAAGCATAGGTCAGCAAAATTCTGACCCCTTCTAGTTTGGCTACGAGTGCGAAGGTTTCTCCATAGTCCAAACCTTCTTCTTGACCATAGCCCTTAAAGACCAATCTTTCCTTGTTGCTTATCACCTTACCAGTTTCACCCATCTTATTTCTGAACACCCATTTGGTGCCTATTACATTTTTATTTTCCGGTCTGGGCACTAGAGTCCATGTATCATTTTTCTCTATTTACTCAAGTTCTTCTTCCATGGCTTTGACCTAGTGATCATCTTTTAGAGCCTCCTTTTCTATTTTGGGCTAAAAAATTGAGAGCATACACCCATTCTCTCTTGCTCTTCTTCTGGTTAGAACTCTTGCATCCTTGTCATCGATGATATTTTCTGCAGAGTGATTATTTCTGACATATTTAGCCAATACCGGTTCACTCCTGGGCGCTTCTTCTACTGGTTGTGCAGGTTCTACTTCACAGGCTTCTTCATTAGCCACTTCAATAGGATCTTCTTCAATAGGTTCCACTGGTACATTGTACTCAAACCCTTTATAGTCCTCCAGTTCACTCTTACTGTCATGTTCATTTTTCTCAGAATACTCATCTTCTCTGACATTTGCACTTTCCACAATCTTACCGGTCCTTTTGTTTAAACACCGGTATGCCTTGCTCTTTATTGAGTAACCTAAGAAGGTTCCTTCATCACTATTGGGATCAAATTTTCCAGTGTACTCGTCCCTTTTGATATAGCACCTGCTTCCAAATACTTTGAAATAACAAAAATCAGGTGAGTATCCACTCCATAATTCATAGGGAGTTTTGTTTGTCCCCTTCTTTACTTGTATCTGGTTCAAAGTGTATACAACAATGCTTATTTCTTCTCTCTGGAAGATATGTGGGATGTCCTTCTTTATCATCAAAGTCCTTGCACAATCAATAAGAGTTTTGTTTCTTCTTTCAGCAACCCCATTCTGCTGAGGTGTTCTGGGTGCAGACATTTGTCTCATGATTCCTTATTCATCGCAGTAGTTCATGAACTCTTGAGAGGTGAACTCTCCTCCTCTTTTTGATCTCAGGCACTTTAGATTCTTATCGGTTCCTCTTTCTACTCGAGCCTTAAACACCTTAAACATGTGAAAGGCTTCATATTTTTCCTTCAAGAATACAACCCACATCATTCTTGAGAAGTCATCCACAAATAACATAAAATATCTGTCTCCATAAAAACTCTTGGTTCTTATGGGATCACACAGGTCTGTGTGAACTAAGTCCAACATATTTTCAGATGAGAAAGTTTTACTGCTGAAACTGGACCCGGTCAACTTTCCTAGTTGACACTCTTTGCACATAGAATTTTTCAGGTTTTACTATGTCAGGCATACCTCTGACAAATTTTTCCTTACTGACTTTAGCTATGCTATCAAACTTAACATGACACAATATTTTGTGCCACAACCAACTGTCTTCAACCTTAGCCACTAGACAATTACCTATGGTGATGTCTAGATGAAACAAATTGCCTCTTGACTATTTACCGGTGGCAATTAGACTTCTAGATTTGTCATTTATTTTACATATCCCTTCATTGAACTCTAATCGGTAACCCTTATTTTTAAGTTGTGCAACACTTAACAAACTATATTTTAATCCTTCTATCCAATAGACATCATCACAAGTTGTCTTATCATTCAAGGCTATAGACCCCTTACCTTTTACTGCACATGGGGAATCATTTCCAAATCTCACTGTCCCTCCATTGCATTCCTCCATGCTGAGGAATTTGTTTATGTCACCGGTCATGTGGTGAGTGCAGCCACTGTCGATCACCCATTCTCCACACCGGTTTGTGCTAGAAATCATATCTCCTTCCTCTGTGTTGTCCTCCTTGACTACCACAATTGCAATGCCATCTCCATCAGATCCCTCTGATTCTTTGTCAGTGACTCCTTGTGCAAGATAAAATTATTTCTTTCTCTTGTCCCTATAGCTTCTGAAACTATCCTTCTTGTCTCTATCATTATCAGGGAGTCTTGAAGCAATATGACCTATCTTGTTACATGAGAAGCACTTTAAGGGTAGTTTACCTTTTTATTTTCCTTTACCTCTTGGAAATCTTCTTGCCAATAGAGCTTCAATTTCATCTTGCTCCTATTCCTCAGAGAGAAGATTGTCACTCTCATGGGAATGACCGGTTCTTGTAGTAGAGCTACTACCAATTTCTTTCCTTCTCCTTGTTGGTGCATGCATCATGGATGCTTTGAAAGCAGCGTCAATATTTGGTATGCTGTTGTCATAATTGCTCAACTCAAAAGCAGTCAACTTACCGATTAGTGAGTCAAGAGTTACATTGACTGTTCCCAAGGATTCGAGTTCCTGGATTGCACAAACCCTTATGACATATTGTGATAGCAGAGTTCTCAGGATTTTGCTAACCACATCCTCCTCCTCGAGCTTTCCTCCTTCACTTTTAATGGAGTTTACTACATCTTTTATCCTCTTATTATACTGCTCTATGTTTTCACTTTCCTGATTTCTCATCTCATCATATTTTCCTCTCAAGTTGTCCACTTTGGCCTTTTGAACATGGGGATCTCCCCCATAGAATGACTTCAGCTTATTCCATATCTGAAGAGCTGATTTCAAATCTTGTACCTCAACAAATTCATTATCTGAAAGAGTGCTAACAATCAGACCCATAGCAGCAGTATTATCTTGTCTTTCCTTGATCCGGTCCAGAGTAAGAGTCCTTGAAGGTTCATTGTACTCAGTGATCACATGATTCTAATAGTGTTCACCTAGGGATCTTAGATAGAGTTTCATTATTCCACACCATAAGGTGTAATTATCCTTAGAGAACTTAGGGCCCTCCTTATGCATCATCTTGGATCTCTCCCTAAGTCGATTAAGCTTCTTTTGATTCTAGGGACCTGAGCTCTAATACCAATTGTTAGTCCCAACCTGTGTTGAGAGGGGAGGGGTGAATCAACACTTCATCAAATTTTCACAATTTAACTTTTATCTTAAATCTGCATTCATCTAAAATCCAACAATATACTTAATCATTGAAGTAAAATATGCAAGCATGAAAAGTTGACAGTGACACCAAGGAGTTATCTCATGGAAACCCAAAAGGGAGAAAACCAGGGTGTGAGTAGGAACTCGCATAATTTGTACTCTTTTGAAGTACGCCCCATGAGGAGCTATCCTTGTTAGGAGAGTACAAAGACACTGTTAGGTGCGACCCGATTAAGGGATTTTGATCAAGGTCGGTTAATGCCTTTACCCTGTTAAAGGTAGCCTGGTTAGAGGACTTAGAACATCAATTAAGATGTCACCCAACTAAGGGATTTTACAATAGGGACCTGTTAAAGTCCACCCGGTTAAGGGATTTATGTTTCAATTATTAGAAAGCAATAGATGGATGCTCTATTGAATTAGCTACTAATAGCTTGATCAGATCTCACTATGCATCACACTCAATACACACCAATTGTGTCTTCTCTGCACAACACCGGTTTCCTTCTTACACCTTCGGCTCTTCACTCAGCCAGTCACCTATCCCTCGGCACTGCACTCTACTGATCCTCAAACCTTCGGCTCTGCACTTTGTTGGTCCCCTGACCTTCGGCTCGGCACTTTGTCGGTCCTCTGATCTTGGACTATGCACTCTGTCGATTCACTATATCTCGACTCTGCACTTAGTCGATCTACTTCAAACACACTCCTATGCTAATACCTCTTAGCACTTTCTTTCTCTATGCTCTTCACCTTGGATCGCCTTCAACAAGATCTCCTTGTTGCAAATTTTATGATTAAAACTTTCTGAATGAACTTCAAGAACACTTTATACATTTTTTGCCGATACCTTCAAGCATTCCCTCAATAAAACCAATCATGGATTTCAGAAGATTTCAAATTCAAAATCTCCCACTCTTTCTCTGCGCACCTTACAACAATTTCGCAAAGTGTTCAACCAATTCTGCAACTGCATCTCCCAAAGATAGAAACTTATGAGTCATGCTCAGCCAAATAAGTGCAAACCAGAAAATCCGCATGTAATCATGTTTGACTACATGATAATTGAAAGTTGACATTACCAACATATGATTTGGCATAGACACAAGCTCACCAACTCATCCTTTTCCACCTCAACTGAATAACCGATCATCGCTCTGAGATTTATGGTGATCACCTATCTTCCTTTCTGTCATACCGGTGTATCGATATGCCACTGCACTTCTATATTACTGGTTAGTCTTTTGATTTTTGGTTTATTGTGCTAGCACCAAGTCTCTTCTCCTATTTACCAATGAGTTACCGATTTGTTTAAACAAACAAGTTTTCTTGCCTGAGTCACCTTTTGTGACTTCACCATCATCAAAGTGATCGATCTTTCTGAATGATAGACCGGTTGGCTTAGTTTATCTTTCCTTAAGCTAATTGAACCTTTGATCATTCAATACCAATGTTGTTTCCATGTATTGTAAGTCATCACTTTTGCTTACTGGCAAGCAACACCACTCTACCTATACCACTTCACCAGTTAGTGTCTTCATCGATAAGTGTTGGACATCAATGACAAACCTTAGCACATATACCGGTTCTCTAGATTGACTGGTTTTATCAATGCCAACAATCCAGCAGAGAAGTCGTATAAAGATTTTGAAACTTGGATAGTGGATAGTTAGAAAAGACAATGTTCAAGGTAATAGGAGACTATCACAATGCAAGGTAATGACTATCTCATGTAGGTCGAGATGCCATAAGATTTATTTTGGGATTTATAGACCACACATAAGCATGGAGGTGACCTTTTATGTAGAAAATAACAACAAGATAGCAAAGAAAAGATATGGTAATCATCAAGTCACTATCATGAGAGAACAATTAATGGAAAGAAGAAAGGGTTTTATAATAGTGACAAAACTTAAAAGGATTATTATAGAGATCACATGGATATGAGAGCAATCTTAAATGTAGAAGTGCATGTCAAAGATACAAAGGAAAATACTTAAGCATCAATGACTGTTAAACATCATTCATAGTTATGATGAACAATAACATAGGGTACATGGAGAAAGAAGGTGATATAATAAATATGAGAGTTCCAAGCATGAAAAACACTCGAGATAGGAAAATTTTGTATATTGATGGAGAATAGAAGTTATTGATCACATAACAGTGTAGGTGACCATGGGCATCATTCATGACAACTCATAGAACGTCAATATCAATTAATAAAGACTTGTGAAACATGTGATAGTGCATATGATTCATAGTAAGCTACACTTAATAATGATAGGGATGTCTAAGAGGAGAGGACATTCTAAAGGGAATAAGGTGGCCTATGGGTTGGTAGAGTATAATGATCACATGTCAAGCCACAAATTTACAAACCTAAATCAGATGCATTGTAGTCAACGAAAGACAAAGCTAAAAGGTATACACGGTGACATAGAGAAGGCATATTTTTTCTTCAAGTAAAGTCTTGGAAATATGAGTAATGAAACATAGATCATTTTTAGTAGTTATAGCACTCTCCAAAAAAAAACCACAAAAAGGTGATAATGTGCATAGTGATTGAAGACAGGAGTACAAAGAGATCAATCCTCTTAAATAACAATGCTTTTATTGTGTCATGAAATTTTAGAGAAATCCAAGGATAACAAGCTCAAGGATAGGACAGTCAAACAGTGGTAAGTCCAAGGTGATAGGGCTTGTCAAAGAGGAAGTTAGTATCATGAGTTACCATTTATGATGAACTTTTGTATTAAGCCTTGTTTTGATAGAAGACAATCCTTGTACCTTAAATGATAGTAAGTCTTTAGTTTCTATGAAGTATATAATAAAGATGCAAGAGTGTTAACAATATCAAGCTTATGAAGGTGTACATCTTGAACAATACTATGGTGTTTTGATGAAAGATGACATGCATGGTGAATGAAGGGGTGGAATAGGCCTTTTTGTCATGATAATAAGGGTTCCTTGCATTCTCAAGCCATAAACTAGTTGTGATGATATTACAAGAATGGCATAAGGACTATCCATAAGGTTATCATGACAAGGCTACCAAGACAAGCATAAGAGGCAAAGTGAAGATAGTTGATTTTATGATAGTGGCACATGAAGGAAAAGATATGACTTCTTATATGTGATAGCAAGGATGAGATATCAATGAGGGTATTAATGATGAAGTGGTGGTTCTTTTGTTTATGAAGAATGACAATTGAAATTGGTGAAAACATTTGTGCATTGTAGTCGTGATGTGGATCAAGATGTTTGTCTTCAATCTATGGAGCATAAGGTTGTAGCTAATATGCCATTCATGAACAATTATGAAGTCTTGTCTCGAAGGAGAATGCGTATAGTCCATTCAGTGGATGGTGCAAGGAAAATTACAAAGGTATTCATCAATATGCAACCCAAAAGTTTAATTCATATTGACATTAGATCTTATTAATTTTATGAAAAAGTTTTAGTCCACATAAGAAAAGGCAATCATTTCAGGGACAATCCACTTAAATAGATACCTAATAGAGTCATGTAACGATTGTCCAATGGTCTTGTGAAAAGGCAGATCTGATGGTATAATATGATACCTGGAACACAAGACTCAAATGGTAAACAAAGTCATAAAAGGAGAGAGGAAAAAATAATCTTTTGTCAAAGCATTAAGGACTATTGTGGTAATGATAGAACAAGCTCCCAAGAGCATCAAATAGAGTTGTAGAGCTTCCTGATCAAATTGGGTAAATGGTATGATAGTGAAATGTACATAACAAATAATGTTTTCCAAGTATGTGATGATTGACATAAAGAGGCACCGATGTCAGAATATCCCCATTGAAGACCTAGAGAGATAATTGGTAGGAAAATAAAGATTATTTCACTATAACAGTTTAGTCAAGAAGTTAGAAGCATACTATAAAGAGAGAGGACTACGAAAGACAAAGAATCCTCACAACAAGTAATCCATGTCAAGACAACAAAATTGATGACATTCAAGAAAGATCAAATAGTTAATGAGAGAGCTTTGCTATAAGAAAACACATGTTTAATGATAGTGATATGAGAAAAGGGCAGTCATAAATTATTTGTCAAAAGAAGTACCAAAAGAAATGAACATGGAAATGGATGCCTTTGCAACAAGTGAAAATTCAAATCCACAAACATAGATAAAGTCAATGTCAAGCCCTATAAGAACAATGATGAGAGAGTAAAAACCCATGAAAAGTGTAGGGTACAATTCTATGAAACAAAGAGGACAACAATGGCAATGCTGATCAATCTAAGATACTATGAATGTCACCCAGTCAAAAGTAGTTTTGGAGCTCATAAGTGTTGTTTTGGTAGATGTAAAAGATTCCCAAAGGATATGAATGCATTAAAGAGGTGGTTTTAAGACTTTATTAGTTAGTTAGAAATAGCTTTGAAGGCCTTAAATGGCCTATTTCAGCTCTATTCAACACAGGGGCATATTGTTGACTCATACAACTAAGTGAGCATATGTAGGGTAGTTTTGAATGGTTTTTGATTTAGTGCAAGCATTACCCAAGCATCTAGGGAGGTTAGTGATATGTCCAATAAGTTGAGGAGTTTGAGGATGCAACTTTGACTCGGGTACAATTTGTTGACACCATTAATGAGCCAAATGAGGAACCTTATCAATGAAGAAATCCAAAGTAAAATATCCTTTATAGGGATACCATAAACCATAGTCTACAGTGCCTTTGAGATACCAAAAAATTCTCTTTACAACCACCATGTGACTCTCCTTAGGATCTTTTTGAAATCTAGCCACTAATCCAACAACATGAGCAATGTTTGGTCTGCTATGGACAACATAGTGTAGCTTCCCAATCATAGATCTGTACTCTTTTTCACTAACAACAGGGGAATCATCTTCCTTTGACAACTTGCAGCCTGTCACCATCAGTGTTCCTACCGGTTTGTAGTCTTCCATGCCAAAAGTCTTCAACACCTCTTTGATATAGTTGGTCTGACAAATAAAAATACCACCATCCAGTTGTTGAACCTATAAGCCAATAAAGAACTTAATTTCACCGATTAGAGATATTTCAAATTCCTTTTTCATTATATCAGCAAAGTCCACACACATATCATCGTTTCCACCAAAGATTATGTCATCTACAAACACTTTTGCTATCAACAGCTTGTCTCCATCATTTTTCAAATAAATGTTGGTGTCCTCATTGGTACATTGGAATCGAATTTTGATCAAATGTGCATGTAATCTATCATACCATGCCCTCAGTGCCCACTTTAGACCATATAGTGCTTTGTGCAATTTACACATCATATCTTTATCATCGGTCAAGGAAAATCCATCCGACTGTTCAATGTATACTTCTTCTAGAATCCCATTTAGAAAGGTTGTCTTGACATCCATTTGGTAAATTTTGAATCCCTTATATGCAGCAAATGCCAACAACATCCTTACTCCTTCTAATCTAGAAATAGGTGCAAATGTTTTACCATAATCCTCACCTTCCTCTTGAGCATACCCTTTGCAGACTAACCTTGCCTTGTTTCTTACACTCTTTCCTTCTTCATCCAATTTATTCCTAAAGACCCATTTTGTTCCAATTACATTCTTATCCTCTTGTCTAGGAATAAGTGACCATGTCTAATTCTTCTCAATTTGATCTAATTCTTTATTTATTGCATTCACCCAATCATCATCCTTTAGTGCTTCCTTAACTACCTTGGGTTCAATTGTAGATATCAGACATGAGTTCTCTTAGATCTTTCTCCTGGTTTGTACACCTGCATTATTATCACCAATTATCTTCTCTTGTGAATGATTTAGTCTGACATACCTAGGTATTTCCTATGTCGGTTCTACATCTTCTTCATCAGGTTCTTCATCTTCTTCCTCAATTTCATCAATTACCGGTTGAGCATCCAATTCTGCATTTGTCGGTTCTTCGTTATTTTTTGCTTCTGGTTCAATGATCACAAACTTTTCCTCATTATCATCCTTCTCAGGTCCTAATCTGCTTGTACCTTCAGACTTATTAGATAGATCATCAACTTTTACATTAGCACTTTCAACAATTTTCTTAGTTCTCATATCGTAACATTTATATGCCTTACTCTTCAAAGAGTAACCAATAAAAATTCCCTCATCAGATTTTGCATCAAATTTCTCAGTGTAGTTATCTGTCTTAATAAAACATTGACTTCCAATGATTTTAAAATAACTTACACAAGATGTTTTTCCATACCATATCTGATAGGGTGTCTTATTTTTACCTCTTTTTATGAGTACCCAGTTTAAAGTGTATACAACAGTACTGACCGCTTCTCTCCAAAACATTTTGGATACATTACCCTACAATAACATGGTTCTTGTAGCTTCAACTATTGTTATGTTCATCCTTTTTTCTATGCCATTTTGTTGTGGTGTCCTTGAAGCAGACATCTATCTCTTTATACCATGTTCATCACAATACTTAACACATTCATCAGATGTGAATTCAACTCCTCGGTCTGATCTTAAACACTTCAAGTTCTTACTGGTTTCATTCTCAACCAGAGCTTAAAATGATCTAAATTTATTAAATGCTTCTGATTTTTCACTCAAAAATGTCACCCACATCATTTTAGAATAGTCATCAATGAAGATCATGAAATACCTATCACCGGAATAACTCTTTGTTCTCATAGGGCCATAGAGATCAGTATATACGAAATCTAAAACATTCTCAAAAATACAAATTTTCCTCTTGAAAGAAATAGAAGTCATCTTACCGATATGACAATCTTTACATATCACACTATCTGGTTTTACAAGTTGGGGTAATCCTCTTACAACACTTGACTTTCTTATCTTAACCAAATTATCAAAATTAACATGCCAACATCTTTTATGCCATAACCAATTGTCTTCCATTCTTGCAACTAGACAATTATTAATATTACTATTCAAATGGAATAAGTTACCTCTAGTTTGCTTCCCGGTAGCAATTAATTCACCATTACCTCCAAGAATTCTGAAGAATCCACTTTTAAACTCAAGCAAATAACCTTTATCATTGAGTTGACCAACACTTAAAAGATTATGCTTAAGACCATCAACCCAAAACACATCATCAACATTACTCTTCCCATTTAGAGAAATTGAACCTTTACCTTTCACCATGCAAGGAGAGTTATTTCCAAATCTAACAACACCTCCATCAAATTCATTAAGGGTTATGAACATACTTTTATCTCCAATCATGTGGTGTGAGAAACCACTATCTATAATCCATTCATCACTATTCTCCATATGAGATACTAGTGCCTTTTCATCTGACAGTTCCTCCTTCACGACTACAAACAAAATTTCTTCATTGTCATCTTCTTCTTCCAACTCCTCATCGATCACACCTTTGTCTACTACAACATAATAATGTTTCTTGCCCTTTCCTTTGAATATTCTAAACTTTTCTTTCTTATATGTGTTAAGGCAGTTAGCAGCAATAAGACCAATTTTACTACAAGAGAAACACTTCAAAGGTAGTTTTTCTTTATACTTGTGAGTGCCTCATGGAAATCTCTTTGCTAACAGTGCCTCAAGTTCCATCACTTGATCTTCATTGTCTTCATTTCCCCAGTTACTTCCATGACTTGTCCTGCACTCATGATTTTGACATATATCTTTTCCTTTTCTAGCAGATGAACCGGTAACAGAAGCTTTAAAGGTAGATTTACTAGATTTTGTCAGACTATTGTCAAAACTATTTAACTCAAAAGTTGTAAGCTTATCAATCAATGAATCAATAGTTACCTTATCCTTTGAAATAGATCTAAGTTCTTGGATTGCCGATACTCTAATAGCATACTGAGGCTGTAGAGTTCTAATCATTTTACTTACTATAGCATCATCTTCTATTTTACCTCCTGCACTCTTTATGCCACCAACAACTTCTTTGATTCTCTGAGCATACTGTACAATATTCTCTCCTTCAAGCATTCTCATGTCATCGAAATTTTCTCTCAAGCTTTCCTCTTTGGCTCTTTGAACATGCTCATCTCCTCCATAGATTGTCTCTAACTTTTCCCAAACCTCACCTATAGTTTCCATTCCTTGAACATCAATATATTCTGAATCTGATAAAGTACTTGCAATAGCTTCTAGGGCTTTCATGTTATCTTTCTTCTCTCTGAGTTCATCTGGTGTTAAGGGAGTAGTGGTAGGAGCAACATATGTTGTTTCAACTTGCTTCCAATATTTCGCACCAAGACCTTTGATGTAGATCTTCATTCCGTCTTTCCAGATCTTGTAGTTATCCTTGTTCAACTTGGGACCCTCTTTCTTCATCATCTTGACTTCCTCATAATATTTTCCTCAAGCGGTTAGGCTTTCTGCACACAGAGGACCAAAGCTCTGATACCAATTGTTAATCCTATGAGGATCCGATTAATACTGAGAGGGGGGTGAATCAATATTAAGACCTATTGACTCTTTTAATCAAAAATCAAATTTATATAAGATCTAAAACCATTTAACAAATATCTCAACTTCTTTAATCAGATCTAATAACCTCTTTATCAGATTTGCTTAACACATCAATCAAATCATTTACCATATCTATCAATACTTTCACCACCAAAGCAATCATACAAACTTGATCATTTACCAACACATTAACCTTATCAATAAGATCAAATACTTTCTCAAATAACTCCTTATCAGTACCGGTAACCTCTGATAAACTTATGATAAGACATCATAACTGGTGTCTCGGAAATAATGCATGAAATGAAATATAAGCAAGAACAAAACATTAAAAACATTCCACACATGAACACCATAAGTTTTCGATGTGGATACCCAAATAGGGAAAAACCATGGTGGGAGTTGGCACCCATAAATATTTGTACTCTTCTGAAGTGTGCCTTATTAGGAGCTTAGCCCTGTTAGGAGCTTACAATACGCTCGGTTAGGAGCAGACCCTGTTAGGAGTCACCCGATTAAGGGATTTGCCTTGTAGCCCAATTAGGAGCTTGATGATCTGTTAGGATCAACCTCGTGAGAGGATTTAACACTATTTTGAGAGCTTCCTTGCTAGGGGACTTAAATGTTTAAGGCCCATTAGGACCTACCTGGTTAAGGGATTTAACCTGCTGCAACTGTTAGGGAACAATAGTAAGAAAATAATCTTTTACTTGCACTTATCTGCTTGCTTGATCAGATCCAGTTATACACAACACTTTGCAACTCTCAAGTAGATCTCACACTTCACTTGGATGGATTAACACATTCTCTAAGACCACCGACATAATAAACATCAGCTGTGTCATCCTAAATAGCCATCTCAACTAGGTCTGCCACAAAACCCTAATTACATCATGAATTTACAATTCAAATCATATGAGATCATCACAGATCGATATACAATTCATTACAAAAAATTACAATGCAATATCAATTGTTGGTTGATTGTAACCCATCACAAAAATTTGATCTGTATCAAAGTCAAACCCTCAAAACACTCTATTAAGCGTTTCGCTGATTCCCAAGAAATTCTTCCTTGAATTGCGTCAAAACAACAATTCAATCTTTCATGTGGGTTGTGTCATGTTACCAACTTCATGTAGACTCGTCGTCGATCACCATCATAATAGAAATCATTACCGGTTTGATGATTTCCTCACCGGTTTTAAACCCTACTAAAACCTTAGCAAAACTTCATCAACAATTTGAAACATGCCTTCCGGTAATCTTCACAAGTTCTGGTTCTGATCAGATACACCTTTCCATGATACAAGTTCACCATCCAAACCCCAAATCACCAATCATCGCCTATCGATTGATTCAACTAAAACATCTCTGCTTTATTGATTAAAGTCCTAATTCACAGACTTTAGTTCACTATCGGTAAACCATGTCTTCCGGTAAACCATATCACTAAGATGAAAAAACAAAACATTAGGAACATCAGTTGACATCAGTTGCCATCAATGACAACACAAATAACTGATCATGTCATCTATTCATAGAATCTCAATCTCTTCATCACAAATACACTCCTATCCTTTATCGGTGCAGTTATCCATCTTCAACTGCATCACCTCATCTGCATCAGTTATGCCAAATGCCAACAATATCCCCCTTATATTACTGATATTTGGTGTGTATATCAATTATTTCTATCTTTGGAGGTAAGAAAACAACACATCTGGAAACTCTAAGCCTAAAGTTACTAGTTTTAGCAATCCAAGTGCTAGTATGTTTTAATTTTATCAACAAGAAAACATAGCTTATTCTGATTTTCTAGCTCTTTGAATGAGTATGCATGTATATGTTTCATGAGAATCTATCTTACCCTTTTTTGCTTCATGAAAGTGTTGTTCTTATACCTTCTTACCAGCCATATCAAACCAACCATGCTGCTAGTTTTATCCAAAATAGTCCTATTACAAAAAATAAGTAGCAAGTTCAATATACTTTTTACTCACTTGCCCCTACTCATACTTCAAATGTGACAACCTATATATGCTTTTAGTCATCCTGAAGAAACCCCTTTTATATCAAACCAAGACAATCACTTTCCCGGTGAACCCCAAAATGTTGATAGTTATAGGATTTGTGACATTAAAAATATATTGCTAAACTTCAAAGAATAGTTGGATGACATCAAGAAGTAGAAAGAGTTTGATTTGGAGTAGGCGGAGTTGGTTTACAGGTCTCACCTTATAATTCAGGAGTTGGAGATGCAAAGAGAGAAACATGATGAGTCTCATGCAAACGAGATTGCTACAAATCGGGAGCAAATGAGGCAATTACTTGTTTAGGTACAAAATATTGAAACAAAATAAATTGTTTCCTTTCCTAATCCTTTTTTTGTTGAAGAGGAAGCTCCTAGGTACAAATTTCCTAGCTTCAAGCGAAGTAAAGTTTTTTAATGCTCAAATAAGTAATGCTAAATTTGAAGTTCCTAACATTAAAGAGTCTCATTCATTGCAAAAAATTGTCCATGCACAAACTGAGCCTATTATTTTTCAAGAACAACCTTGTAAAGAGCCTTTTTTCCTTCAAGAAACTCCTTAAACTTCCCAGTTTTCATTTCTAGAATAACCCTCTATTCCTCTTGTTGTTCACCTTTATCCAAGAGAACCCATTGTCTATCACAAGAGTTGGTTTAATGAGCAAAAGAAAAAAAAATTTGAGGTAGAAAATGAAGACAATTTTTTTGGACATTCACTTGCACATGATGAGAAAGATAAAAACTTAGAATTATTGCGAGACATTGATAAGTATGATCAATTTGAATGGTAGGGTGGTAAACAAGAAATAGACAATCAATGTGAAGTTCTAACAAGTGTGATAAATGAGCCTTCTTGTTTTGTTGAGGTGATGAGGTTATGACTGATTTCTTTAATGAGCTTCCATTGTATATTAATGATAATGAAGAGAGCATTCCCATACTAACACCAATGATAAGTTTTGAGTAGCATAATGATAAAGGCTATTTGTATTAGATGTTGGTCCATCAAGATGAAAAAGAAGATAACTTTTTTTTGAAGGATCAAAAGGTTAAGATGAATGAAAGTATTGAGCAAAATGAGCAAGATGGTAAGCAACAACCTGAATTCTGAGGTATGGGCCATGATAACTTTTCAAATCTTGAATAAAACAATCATTAAGTGGAGGTAGGGCGTATTTTGCATGAGGAAGTTGATAAGAAACTTAAGGAATATTATTTTACCAACATCATAGAAGAGTTTTGTTCAAATATTGAAAACAAGACATAGCTCACAAAATGTGAAAAGCATAGTCAAATAGAGAAGGAAGTCCTTTTTGCAGTTGAATCACATGAGCTAACCAATTCTAACCAGCAAAGTGAAGTTTAAGAAGTGGCTCATAAGACAAAGACCAACAAGAGCACCTCAAAGTTTGTATTTTCAAGGGGGTGTCCTATACGGAACCTATCTTGGATGGAAGCTAGCAAAATACTAGAAGTCATGCTCGCACCCAAGCATGAGGTTGCAACTGAGGAAGAGTGCATCCAATTCACCTATCCACTTTCCTACAATAGTACATATACCTAAAATGAGGAGGTGATTGAGTTTGTGTTTGGCATTCAAGACACATTACAATTGTATTTTGGCATTTTATCTATGATCCATCTTTCATTGGTTGTTCATAACCATGCAAAACACTCCAAGTTAGTGAAAAAGGGCAGCTAATTCACACAATCAGTCAATTGTTTTTTTTGAAAGCTTCATTGTTGGTTTGTCTAGTAGAGATTTAGGCTTCCTTTTCAATAAGTGTTGTTTGCACATACTTTGGTCTAGTTTATTTCTTCCAAGTGTTGAAGTACAATGTTTTGAGCTTTTTCAATCATTTTTTTGGTACTTTTGAGGTGTATACAATAGCATGACAAATCTAATTTTCAATTTGTTGCAAGTATTCTTGACTCCTATGCCCAATGGATAGGCTAAGGCTACTATTCTTAAAAAAATTAGTTAGAAAAACATCTACAGAGGTCTCTAATAACAAGGCGAGTAGTACTTCTCAAATCAGTCACGTACTGAGTAGACCAAGTGTGGGAAACAAGATTATTATGTGCTCCCAACACTAAGTAATTAAAGATTAAAATAGATGGAATTCTTCTCTTCAGGTCAACAACAGATTCACATTCATAACTGGGTGTAGGCTCCTTGGTCTTTCTAGTAAAATTCTTATCAAAGAGTAACCATATCAACACATGATCTCAAAAAATATATGGGATCTCATAGCCTTACCCAAGTCTCTTTAGTCTCTAGGAGCATCTAACAATAAATCCATGCTAACTTCAAATAGAATCCTGCAAAATAATGAAGCTCCAAGTAAATCAATACTCAAAACCAAAGAAAACCAACAACACCTCACCAAAGACTCAAGAGTCCTCCATGGTACCAAGATGACACCATCTCCGAACCTCATGAAGATGGCAATCCATCATCAAATGATGAATCCACATCATTGCCAAAGATCCCATTGAATCATGTAACCAAGCTCTCTACGCATCATGATAACCATCTACTAACTGAAGACCCTCCATAGCACCAACACTAATAAAGAACTCAACCTAAAGCTCTCAAAAGGAAGAGTCAAAGCACAATCTCTAAACAAAGAAGATACAACTGCACAACCTCTATCAATAGAAACAAAGATGTAAAACTCTCAATGCAATCTAAAGGTGAATCCAATAGCTCCACATGAGAACAACACCCATTGCAAAATATCATCCATCTTCTAACCAAAGATTGTCCATTGCTCACGATACATTGCAACCACCATAGCTTATAAACAAAATATTTAAACAAAGAAGATAGAATAAATTACATGATTGCATAAAGTTCCCATTAAAAGTGATACCAATTCATACATGAGAGCATGAACAATATCATTACTAAAACTCCACTCAAAGTGAATAGTTATTCTCATGCAACATAAATTACTCCTAAGATTTAAATGAATAACTATATCAAGTACTCCCAAAAATCCTTTTCAAAATACCAATGTAATAATGGTGATCAACAAAAAGGCCTACCAAACTAAATCTGTTCATTAGAAAATTTACAAGATCAGAACATATGCAACATCTTAAAAAAGAAATAAATAAATAGTGCACCAATAAAAAATAACTCAAAGATTCAACCCCGTACCAGTATCACGCATAATAGAGATAATCAAGCATAACATGTGGATTTCCAAGAGCCAAACACTAGAATCAATGATAGATTTGATTTACCAAACAAACCCACAAAGGACTAACCATATATCAACAAGAACCTTCCAAGAAGCCATGCAAACCTGTAACTGTCTCCATCTAAAACACCCTAGATCCAATATTACCACAAATCTACATACCATATATTTTAGTCGACATGTAAAACATACAAAACCATCTCTGAAAATTTGAAATGTATTTAATTATTTAGAAATTCACATTATACATGTCATCTAAACAATGGAAATATCACAGATCTACAAAATCCAACAACTAAAAATATAAAATCGTTGCAACCCTATAGGAAAGGAAAGTCATTGAGGGGATTAAACCATATGAAACATATTATATCCATAACTATCAAAGAGGTTATTAATTATCTTCTATTTCTTTCATATAACAATCAGCTAAAACCATGAGCCAAACATAAGCACTTCATTTAGTAGTCCAAGCTATTATTAAAACCTTTGATAGATATTATTAAAAGCTTAAAGTTGTTCTGTTTAAAAAGTTTTAAGATCTGATAGGATCCTATAGCTTCTTCAACATTATTAGTTTGTTTTCCAAGAGGGAGAGAAATAGCAGAATTGAAGTTGCCATAGTGATCTTGTATCACCCCTCCACAACCAACTTGACCAGGGTTCCTTCTAGCCGCAGAATCAAAATTGATTTTCACCCATCCTTGGGGTGGAAAGTTCCAACTAATGTTGTCCCTAGGATTGACCTTAGGTTTGACCAAATGAAGAAGATGACCAAAATCCCAATCCTTGACAACATTGGCTTCATACTCCTTAAGGATTCCACTTTGAAAAGAACATTGGAGCTAACAGTCGAGAGATTATCAAAGATGGCTCTAGAAATTTTCTTGAAGACAATATCAAGAGGGAGGTGGATATTCTTGAAGATACAATTATTACATTCTTTCCATAAACCCCATGCCATGTGAGGAAACACAAAGGACCATAGCTTCTTCAGGAGAATATTTCTCGAGGGTGGGTTCCATTGGTGAATGAACTCCTTTTTGGCCCTCGGGAGAGTCTAGCAAAGATGCCATTTCTGAAGCACCAGATCCCAAATCTTGGAAGTGTGAGAGGAGTGTAAAAACATATGATCAACAAATTTAGCATCCCTCATACACAAGTAGCATCTATTTAGGATAGAAAATCCTCTCTTAACAAGATTGTCCATAGTTAAGATTTTATTAAGAAAGAGGAGCCAAAAAAACATATTGACCTTAGGAGAGAGGTCCTTGATCCACACCTTAGAACACCAAGAAACATGGGGTTCATTACAACAATCCACATAAGAAACAAAAAACTTCCCATTAGGAGAAAATTTCCAAATAAGTTCATCTTCCACACCATCCTCCAAACCCAAAGAATTTAGGGAAAGCTGCAAGTGAGTAAAAGAAGGATTAACAACAGAAAGATTCACCCACTTACCCTCCTTCCAATAGTTAGCCACCATTAAGCCAAAAGTTGCAACACATAGATCCCTTAAAGATCCCAATGTAGGATCAGAAGCAAGCGAGTGATTCCTAGTCCAACAATCATCCCAAAACCGGATTCTTTTGCCATTCCCCAACTTCCAATAGGCTCCCTAGCTAGCCACTTCCCTAGCCTTGAGGATATTGTTCAAAAGATGAGACCCAATGGAGATATGAGAATAACTCAAAAAATCCTGCAAAGAATGAACATTAGAGAGATATTTATTGTGCCATAAGGTGTTCCATTCCCTTCTATAGTCATAAGATCTCTAGACCTATTTAGCAAAAAGAGCATTGTTAAAGTTTTAATGCTTCTAATTCCCAATCCACCCTATATCCTTGGCTTGTAGACATTCTCCCAGACAACCAAAGGGATTCTTTTATTTTCATCAACCCTAGACCAAATAAATCTTTTTTGAATTTTATGAATAATTTCAGCAAATTTAGAGGGAATCTTGAACAAACTGAGGGCATACACTGGGAGGTTCTGAAGTGTAGCTTTCATAAACTGAATTTTACTAGCCTGACTCAAAAGGGTGTCTTTCCACCCAGCCAACTTCCTATTAAATTGATCAATTAAAGAGATCCAAAAGGAATCATAAGGTTTAGATCCTAGAGGGAGACCTAGGTAAGTAGAGGGGAGTTTACCTATGAGGCAACCAAGAATGTTAGCAATCTTCATTTGATGCTGCTCAGGAGTATTAATGAAGTAGATACAACTCTCGGTTCTATTAATCGTCTGTCCAAAAGCCTTTTCATAAAGGCAGAGAATCGATCTAATGACTCTGGCTTCCCCAACAAAGGAGCTTCCCATTAAAATGGCATCATTGTTGATGAGAGAAGATCAAATTGGCAGAGGACGGCTTGAGGCCCTTCAGAGATCCTTCCATCAACTTTTTATGAATGAATCTTCCCAAACTTTCCGCCAGTATAGTGAACAAAATAGATGATATAGGATCACCCTGCCTTAGTCCCCTCGAGGTTGTAAAGAAATGGGAGGGCGATCCATTGACAATAACTGCAGTTGAAGCAATGGATATAAGCTACCAAATCAGACTGATGACCTTACCAGAGAAACCAAAAGCATGAAGAACTTTTTTTTAACAAGCACCAATCCACCCTATCATAAGCCTTAGCAATGTCCAATTTCAACAGAAAGCCTTGAGATTTTGCCTCCAAAAGTGAATGGATGTTTTCATGAACATCGATGATGGAGTCAGGAATCTGTCTCCCTGGCAAAAGGCCATTTTGTTGAGGAGAAATCAGAAGAGGAAGAATCTTCAGCATCCTTGACGTAAGGACCTTGGAGATAATTTTGTAGAAATAATTGCACAAGCTGATAGGCCTAAAAGCATCTAGAGAATCAACCCCCTACTTCTTAGGGATGAGGACAATACAAGTTGCATTAAGTAGGGATCTAGCTCCAAAAAAAATTTCACAACATTGGACACATCTTTCTCCACAACTTCCCAAAAGTGTTGAAACAAGAACATAGGAAAGTTGTCGGGGCCATAAGCTTTACTACCATCAAAAGAAAATACAACACTCCTAATATCCTCCTTTGAAGGAATGGTAGCCAAATTATGATTTTGGTTATCAAATAGGACTTTAGGTATGGTATCAACCAATATATTTTCAGCCTCCAGGTCTAATAAAGTATCTTTCTTCAGAAGCTCAACAAAAACTCAACAACAACTCCACTTATTTCATCCTCATTATCTATTCTTCTCCCATTATTCACAATGTGGCCAATTTTGTTTGGAGCCTTGTGTTTAAGAATAGAGATGTAGAAGAATCTGGTGTTTTTATCACCATCCTTAAGCCATAAGGATCTGGATGTCTGCCTCCAAAATGTCTCTTCTTGGGCTATAATTTTGTGGCATTTGGATAGAACCTCACTTTCCTTAACAAAATTATCATTCACATAACCTTCATTTTGGACTTTATCCTGGATCAGGCCCAACTCCTCCTAAAGAGCAGATTTATGAACGAAGATGTCCCCAAATACTTCTGTATTCCACTTTTTAGCCTTCTCCTTAACATGCCTTAACTTTTTAGCAACCCAGAACATAGCAGAGCCATCCACTTGAACATTCCACCAATCTTTCACGCTATTGGAAAGGTTTGGGTGGGAAAGCCACATTTTCTCAAATCTAAAAGGAAACCTCGTTCATAGGCCATTCTTAGGCTCAACCATCAAACATATAGGAAAGTGGTCAAATCCAATTATAACCATGGAATTCACAGAACAAACATAATGTTGGACCCAGTCAATAGAAATCAAGGCCCGATCAAGTCTAGCTTGAATCAACTCATCTCCAACACGATGATTAGACCAAGTGAAGGAAACACCAGATAAGTCCAAATCAATGAGACCTTGACCATTGATGAAGTCAACTAAGTCTTGTTTTCTACCATTCTGTATCTGGGATCTCTGAAATTTCTTAGATTCCATAAGAGGGGTATTAAAATCCCCCATCACCAACCAAGGAGTGTGGGGATAACTGCTTCGCAAAGAAGAGAGCTTTAGCCAAAATTTCCTCCTACAAACTTTATTATTGGGAGCATACAAATTGGATAGGATCTGCGAGAACCCATCCCTTGAATGTTTAAATAGAGTAGCTACATGGTTACCATCATGACAGATAGGAGTGTCTTGAGTGAATTGAGTATCCCAAAGAGTAACGAGCCCCCCAGAAGCCACATCAGAGTTGCTCCCTTGAGACACACAAAATTTAGAAAACTTAATTTTCTCCACTTTATCTTTCGACATTTTAGTTTCTTGAATAATTAAAATAATAGGTCTATGATCCCTAGCAATATTACGAATTATGTCCTATTTACGACTACTATTAAGACCTCTAATATTCCAAGAAAGGATCTTCATTTCTTACCAGGAGAATTAAACATATTGTCATGGATCATTTTCTGTGATCCATCCACTATGTTCTGCATGCACTCCTGCTCTCTTTGCCACCTATGAGATTTTCTCCCTGCACTTCGGGGTGACCCACAGTCTGCCTTTCCTCTATTGTGAGTAGTGACTCCAGGTTTCTGCTATGACTTATTTTTCTTCGACACTACCTTAGTATAGCTCATTTCTTCGTCAAATTCAATTCCCTCCAAACATGTTGAGTCATCAACCTCTCGGGACTGCAAGGTGTCCAAAATAACAACATTCTGGTCCAAGTCAGGGAAGTCACAGATAGAGTGTTGTGAAGAAGAGTCATCCTCAAGGATCTTCTTCAAATCACTGAACCCAAGATTACTGAATGATGACCCAAGAACTAGAGAAGATTGTCGGTCTTTGAAGGTACAGTCTTCCATATCCTCGAATCTATGGTGGTTCGGGGGTGAAAGTTCTCCATCCTCCAATTCATCAAACAATTCTTGTTCTTCTTCATTTATAGTCACCACATTCCCCTTAGCTATCTCTTCTTCATCCTGAACATGGGCCTCCTCAGGAATAATATTTTGATCCATATCCTTAACCTCAAGGTTTTGATCTTCATGGATAATCTCTCTATTACCTTCCTCCTTATCCATTTCTTTCACTTCACCATTCTGGCTTGGTTCAACATTATTTTCCTTATTGATTTCATGGCTCCCATCAGGCCCTTTCTGGTGCACAATATCTTCCTTCTTGTTCTAGGATTCTATATCCACATGTTTGGGTTTCCAGATAATAGGTCCTTTGTTGAAATATTTCGTAGTATTTTGAGGGCATTTCTTTGCCCAGTGGCCTGCCTTACCCACACAAATCCTGAAATTGACCATTCTTTTCCTGGTAGTCGTTAATGGATCAATGGATAGTAGTTCCACAAACACTCCAATAATGCCCTTGAAAATATCTTCATGCCAATATTCTAGAGGAAGCCTTGGCAACTTGACCCAAATAGGAATAGTTTCAAAAAAGGCATCAGACAAGTCCATATTCAGACTCCACTTCTTAAGGGTTAAGGAAGACCTCCCCATAATCCAAGGGCCACCACAAAGGATAGTCGAAATAGCCTCAGCGCATGAGAATGCAAAGGATAAAAAAACTCTGAGGGAGAGCCAAAACCTCAACTTGCCCTTTGATCTTCCACCTTCGACTAACAAAAATCCTCACCGAGTCAATGTTGGGTATAGGCTCAAAGAAATTTCTAACAAGGGTGAGTGCCATGACAACAATGTTGTAGTCAATCACTTGGTCAAGAATATAAAGAGAAACCTTACCTCTCACCTTATCACAAGTGACAGAGACAGGGGGAAAGGAAGAATTTCCAACCGAATTAACCCCAAATAAAGCTGCCCAACGATTATTCATGGCACCAGCTAAAAAGGAATGTTTCGTGGCCCCCGTGATAGGTTGGACAATCTGAGAAACCCGTGATGAAGACATATCATGAGGAACATCCACAAGGGGAACCCTCTATGGATGCTCATCCCCTGGGTCCACTTGAAAGCCCATTTTTGGGTCCCCACCATCTTTAGTCTTCGCATCTCCCTTGTTGTCCTTAGTGCCAGTAGATCCAGGGGATCTCGATCCAGTTCCCTGTGAACCCGGAAGGGACCCACTAGGATCCGTAGAAGCATTGCTTGAAACCCTACCCTGAGCATCCCGAAACCCTATCCTGAGCGCCATATATCTACATTCAATTTTTACTCCTCTAATTTTACACCCAAAGGTCAGAGTTATAGAATGACAAGAGATCCAAAACCACCAATAAAGATGTTGAAAGAACACTTGTCATTCCTCACAACGACAACCCCTCGACTACCTCCATGAAACTCAAAAATATATATTTTTTTGGCTCCAATACTTTTTCTCCAACTTAAACACTTGTTCTTGGAAGATAAACATACACTAAATGTGTAGCATCGTAAATTGTATAAACATACAATTTCGTCCTCACCTAGACCTCACCTTGGTGATTCATCTTTTGATGTCTGACTGATTTGATTCTACTCACACCGCCCCACAAACCCATATTTTCAACATCTCTACTATCTCTATCCCAAGGACGAGTCTTGATTCTTAGGACTAGGGCACTAGGGTCTTAGCTCAGGACCATGGTACCACAACACCCTGGTCCTCTCAATCAGGACCCAATTTTGGTCCTCACAATGATCACATCAAGTGAAAGGTAAATTAGATCTCATGTTAGCCTACTCAAAAACTTCAAATAATTTTCAAGCAGTTAGGTATAAAAGGAGGTCTACCCCTCATTTGAAATCTAAGGACCTCGATCAAGATTTTAATTGCACTCTAGAAAATTCAATTGAATAGAGCAAGTAATCAAGCATTGATCAAGCACTAGAGAAGAAGTGAAGTCAAGTTGAAGCATTCAAGATAGCATCCATGATCAACCTTCTATGAAGATGTCCTAAAAGACATCCTAAAACCCTTGCATGAGGATGCAAGCAAACTTTGTCAAGGTATACATTTCAATTAAAATCATTTAATTTCATATCTATCCTTTCCCTCAAAAGGAAAGTATCTCATTGCAATTTCAATTACAATTATCATTTAAATTTCAATGTTGATTCCTAAATCAAGGTTTGAGCCAAGGAAAACCCCTATCCACAACCTTGTTTCCTCTTTTTATATGTGTAGGGAGTTGACTCGGAAGTTGTAGTAGTCAGAGATTCTGAGAGAGTTGATAATGAAAAACAGATTAAGATTTTGATGGAGCAAAAAGTAGAGGACCGGGGCGATCCCAAATTTTTTTCCTAAGCTTTCAACAGTGAATCTAGTACAGATCTCCTTGATCTAGAATAGATCCTACTTGTCCATATCAGAATCAAAGGTGTTGGAATCAAGGAACACTAAGAGGGGGGTGAATCAGTGTTCTAAAATTTTTAAACTTATCAAATTGATCCTTCAAGCACTTAATGCAAGTTAACAAAAAAGAGATGCAACCACATAAAATAAGTATCCACAACACCATAATACCAAGATTTTTAAATGTGGAAACCCAATTAAGGGAAAATTCGGGGTGGGGATGAACCCATAAGATAATTATACTCTGTTAAAAGTATTACAAGGGAATGCACATCCATTTGGGCACACTGTCGAGAGCTCATTGCTCAATTTACAAAGCAAGGAGGGCTACAACCCTTGGGAATGCTAACTGCCTTATAAACAATTACAAGAATCACAAGAGTGAAATGAACTAATGAATATAATCTACCAATACTAAATTATAGTTCCAGTCAAGCTCATTATACATGCTACACACACTTCAACTCATACTACTCTACTCCACTGTTCTGCAATATACCATAGCACAAATCCTTCACTTGCACACGTGAAGCTATACACAATCGAACACAAAACCTTTTCACATGCCCACCAATATCCAAAATGATTATATCCATCAATCTTTTATATTCGCAACATGAAATTAGCTCTTCTACATGTCGGCTTCAAGAACACTATAGAAATAATGAAACTTGCATACATAGTCAGCTCAATCCGAACTCCAATGCATATGCGAACCAAAAAGAATTGTCCACATGCTTCCCAAATGTTGGCTAAACATCCTTCATCACAAAACAATCACCAAAATTACTCCATCAATTTTCCACAACGATCAACTATCCAAGCTTCCCATACCACATTGTTCAACCCAAAAACCTATACACCAGATGTTTTAAATTATATGAAAATCATCACCAAAGGTTAAGATTATGGAATAACGTACTCCAGACATCTAAATATCTCCTTCTAGCTCCGCAACACAAAATATTCAACCGAAATTAAATGACAACCAAAATACTGCATTATGTCGGATGCTTTATTCTAACTCACCAGACTTAACCAAATCTTCATTCTTACTTTCGGTAGGGTCAGATCACATATTGTGGATGGAATAACTAACTTGGGTTGCTACCAATGACAACATAGGATGACCTCTATAGTGTCTCTTGCCAACAATCTCCCCCTTTGGCATGGATTGCAACAATTAAAAAATGACTGTCGGAATCAATGCCAACATATATATACATTGCAAAACTCAAAAACTCAAAAACTCAAAATTCCAAAATTTTGAAACTCTCCCTAAGATTAATATAGCATTTTTCACTACCCTAAACTCCCCCTTTAACATTAATGGCAAAGGTAGGGATGCGCATGCCAAAATTTTACACAAAATTCTATATACAAAAGCATATAAACACACAGACCTCACTAACTTGCACAAGCTTGAAAATATTTGCAAAAACGTTCTTGAAAGAGCTCAAATGGTTGTCCTAGCCCTTCTTGAGACACTCAAGAATTGATATGAGACCATTGAATAAGTATTCTTGCATCTCTACTGATTTAAGATCCAAGGGTTCACTAGTGGCCTAAGCATCCTTCAAGGCACTGATCAATGTGTCCAATTTGGGAGTGATATGACTCTGAAGTTCACCAACTCTACCAATAATCCACTCCTTGTCATGGCTCAAACTCTTGATTTTGTCAAGTAAGGATAATACTTGATCTTCTTGACTGCTCACATAAACTGACAAAGGATCAAGAGACTGGGATTTTCCAGCTAATTGCATTTCATGCTCCTTGGACTTCTCAATATCCTCAATGAACTTTGACACATTTGATAGACATGATTTGTAAATGTTACCACCCTTGGATAATGCATCTTGAATGCTCTTAATACAAGTATCTAATGTAATTATATCATCAACAATCATTGTTTTCAACGTCCTGAGCCTCTTACCATTAAATTCACTCCGAACCTTGACCTCAGCCAACTTCTCTAACGACTCGAAATGAGTACTTATGGAATTGATTAAGCTTTTCAGCTATCAGAAGGGGAATCAGATGTATCCTTTTGAAATGTAGGCATTATTTTCTCTAGGATACCAGATGCAAGACTCACAAGCTCACTGTCCTCTATGTGTGACTTTAAGATCTCCTCTCTTGCCTTACCCTGTGCAAGTGATGCTAGCTTTAGCTTCTGGATGGGAGAGAGAGAATACAAGTTAAATGGCCCTTGGGACAATGCCAGATCATAAAAAAATTGCTTGTCCTTTTCAAGAAAATCTTTGACATCATCTATAGTGTCTCTTTCTTGAACCCTTTTAGCTTCTGCATCCATTTCTATCTTAACCTCTTTAAGACTTGCATCATCAACAACCAAATCTTGAGTCTCAATAGAGGGTATTGTATCCATGGGCTGATCTAGAGGATTCTTTGTATCCTCATTCTCATTATCATTACATGTCTGCTCTTCACCTTTATCCATCTCATCTCCTTTCTTATCTTGAACTACATCTTCCTTTATCGGAATAGAGGGAACACTTAGATCAGCTTGATCATCTTTGGGTTTCTCTTTTTGTGATGCTAGAGCAGACGAGACAACATCAATGTAATGATTCCTTTCCAAAATTGGCTTTAGGATTGCCTCGGTATCCTTTATCTACTTGCCCAATCATAATTTTATTTATCCTAGTTTTACTTCTAAAATGTTGATGGGCTTCCTTGCGTATTCTTTTTATTTCGTCTATTGCTATTACCGGACATATGCTAAATATTACATATTCCTTCAGCCTTTCATCTTCATCTTTAGTAGTTTGTCTTCTCATTTCCAAAATGTCATATAAGCCTTTTGGAATCTTTGACATTATTTCTATAAGTGCCCTACTATAGATGTTCAAATATTTGATTGTAGCTTCCTCTAGAGTTATTTTTCTATCATCATCAAACTTGTCATAAAAATTAGAAAGAGGCATTAGATTACCTTGTATTGTTAATGCTTCTTCCACCTCTTGGACTGACATGCTAGGCTCATCAGAATATGAAGATCTTGTCCTTCACCAGAGGGCTTGTCCAGAGACTTTTGTGATTTTGGTGCCCTTAGTCTTCATTTTCTTCACCTCTTTAGCGGACTCAGGCTCCTCATCATCCTTTACCATCACAAATCTTACTTTCTTCCTTTTCTCACCCTTGTTGGATGGCTTGACTGGATATTTTGCTATGCTGGCTGCCTTTTGAGAACCAAAGGAAGGTGCAGAGCTCCTTGTTTGCTTTGTCTTAGGAGCAGAGACTTCTAGTTTAGCCTTATTCTCCTTAATAGGCTCCTCAGTAGGTAGTATGTTTCTCTTTCTTGCTTCTCAGACAAACTCCTTAGCGATCCCAATGCTCTTTGCATATGATTCTACTTCCTTTCTCACTTTCCTCTGGATTTTCGGTTTCTTGAACTGACTATGCAGTTTCAAGATCTTCTTAGATTAAGTTCCAAATCTCTCCTCAAAGGGATCTACCAGCTTGCTTAATAAATTTTGAGCATATAGCTCAAGATTTTGCTCATCCACCTCACACCCCATGGGCATGATCCAAACTATTCTCGATTCAACAACCTCCATCAAACATTGGTCTGTATCCACCATGAAGCAAATGGTGTCTGGATACTTCTCAACTACTGACTTAGGGATCCTCTCCCTATCATGCATTTCACTCCAAATTTTTTTTGAAGTAACCCCATAAAACAACTTTCCGGGCCTTAGTATCACCAACATTGTATAGTAGTTCTCTTATTTGTACTCCCACAGGTCTGTCATAAGCCCATTAGACTTGTCCAACTCCTAGAACTTTATTCATGAAGTAGGAAAACAAGCATAGGATCAAGGTTCCATATTTGAATGGATGTTTCTTGTCTTGTTTTATCTTTTCCAAGTTCTTCATTAGCTCACTCCGAAGCAACTCACATAGGTCATACTTTAAAAATTATTCTCCCGGATCATCTCATAAGCTGCATATATTATTGTTCTGGATAAAGAATTCTTTCTGTTAGAGTAGTATATCTTATATCCAATCACCATTGAATCAAATTTGACATCATACTCCAAAATGTCATTGATTGCCATTTCTCTTTTGTCGAACCTCGAACTAGTTGCGTCTGTGACAATTTGGTTCTTCACCAACTTCAATGAGGGTAGTTCACTAGATGAACACAACCCTCTTACAACCCTAATGGCATTTTCGGTGATCTTGAAAGGTTTGTTTAACCACATGAACTCATCATGCATTCTACAAAGCACATACTAGACCCACTCGTTTTCATCGAACATTGGAAATTTGACAAACTACCCAAAACCCTTATCCTCTAACACTTGGAATTCTGGTTTTAGCCTGAAATTCTGATCAATCAACTGCTTATAATAGACATTCAATAAATGAGAGCTTCCCAACTCCTCGAGGTTGCAGTGAGTGTAAACCTTAATATCCTCTATATGCAAAACATCGTGTGGAACCGATGAAAATGCACTCTTCAGATCATCTTCCATAGAAATAAATGGGTGTTTTTTAAAATTTGGCTGAGCTCTCTTAGTAATATCTACAACAAGAGGTGTCGCCATACCAGAAGCAACCTTCACTGAAAAATACCTCAACCGTCGGATTAGGTTTTCGATTGGTAAATCTCTTTCACACTTCGATCTCTTGGATAATCTTCTTGCAGAGCACTGTCTTCTTCTTCTCTCGAATGTAAAGTGAAGAATGAATGACAAAATGGATTTTTATTACATTCACTTATCTAACTTTTAGGGTGCATTAAATGTGTTTAGCCCTAACTTTCCAGATACCCAGCTTTGACAAACAACCCACAAAGAATCATCTGCGGACCTTCATTATTGATCAGATTCTTTCGGAGATCATCTGACATAATCTGAAATATCCTATCACAAAATTTTCCAACCTCCTAGATTCAGGTACCATCTACTACAGGGGTCTATAATATTTTCATGAAAACTCCCCCTAGGACGGAGGCCTTAACTCAATTCCTGGAGGAATTTCCAGCACCGAATTTAGGTGTGGATCTATTCCTTGCAGTTGAATCACTCTTCTTAACCCATGTCTTCTTCATATCATCTTTGATATCCTCTAATTTCACCTTCCCTTTTTCATCTAATTGGACATTCTTATTCTTGTCTGTTGGACCATTTCTATTCATATTTTTGCTTCTGCAGAATCTTTCAATGTGACCGGATTTTTTGCAATTGTAGCATACCAAATTTCCTTGTCTAGGCCTGAAATTCCCTTGATTTCCTCTTGATCTGCACTGATTAGCAACATGTCCAAACCTACTACATGCATAACATGTGACATTTCTTCTATTTAGAAATTTATTCATCATACTCTTGCATTCATTTGACTTATGTCCATACTTATTGCATTTAAAACATTGACCAAAGAAAGATGAACCATTCTGATTCATTCTATTTCTGCATTGACTAGCCATATGACCATATTTATTGCAAACAAAACAGTTACCATTGAACTTATGAGCATTAGGTTGCCTTACCAGAGACCTTTTAGCTTTGTTCTTTCGATTTTGAGACAATATTTCTTTGACCAGATCTGGAGCTTTCACCGTTCTCAAATCCAAGACCTCTTCTATCATCTACATCTTTTTGGCTTTCAAGAATCTCATTAAGTTTGACTAAACTGATCCTAAACTTCTCCTTGTACTCATTTGCGGCTTCAAGATCATACCTAAAAAGAAGAATTTGCTTTCCAAGTTCTTCTTTGGCTTCATGCAGATCATTCTCTAGTTGGCCAATCTCACAACCAAGTCTGCTTCATTCATCAGATCTTTCTTTCAAGGAATAATTAAGATTCTCTTCATTCTTCTTTCTTTCCTCTATCTCCTTGGTCAATTTAATCACTATAGATTCCATCTCATGTTTCAGGGTTGCATTCTCTCTTGCAAGATTCTCACATTCCTTTGTCTTCTCTTTCAAGGTCTGATTCAGGTGAATCTTATTATCCATGATTTTGCTTTCTTTCTATTTTAGCTTATCGGCAAGTTCCTTTCTCTTCTCTCTAGATCTGTTTAGTTGCTCTTTCAATGACTATATGAAGTTTTCAGTGTCTCTAATATTCTCTTGCAGTTCATGGACTTCAATTTTGGACTTATCAAGACCATCAAGTGCAACTAAAAGTTGTTTCTGAATCCTACCAAAATCCATTGAAACACCTTCGCAGATCTTCCTCAAGTTGTTACACTTTTTTTCGAGGAACTAGGCTCTGACACCAATTGTTGGAATCAAGGAACACTGAGAGGGGGGGGGGGGGGGGTTGAATAAGTATTTTGTAGTTTTTAATATTATCAAACTGATCCTTCAAGCACTTAATGCAAGTTAACAAAAGAGAAATGCAAACACATAAAATAAGTATCCACAACACCATAACACCAAGATTTTTATACGTGGAAACCTAGTTAAGGGAAAAACCATGGTGGGGATGAAGCCACAAGATAATTATACTCAGTTAAAATTATTTCAAGGGAATGCACATGCATTTGGGCACACTGCCTAGAGCTCACTGCTCAATTTACAAAGCAAGCTTAGCTACAACCCTTGGGAAGGCTCACTGCCTTACAAACAATTAAAAGGATCACAAGAGTGAAATGAACTAATGAATAACATCTACCAATGACAAATTATAGTTCCGATTATGCTCATTATACATACTACATACACTTCAACTCATACTGCTCTCATCCATTGTTCTGCAATATATTGGAGCACAAATCATTCACTCGAGCATGTGAAACCACGCATAATCAAACACAAAACCGTTTCATATGCCCACATATATACAAAGTGATCACATCCATTGATCTTTTAAATCTACAACATGAAATTAGGTCTTCTACATGTCGGCTTCAAGAACACTATACAAATAATGAAACGTGCGTACATAGTCAGCTCAGTCCGAACTCCAATGCATATGCAGACCAAATAATTGTCCACATGCTTCCCAAATGTCGGATAAACATCCTCGATCACAAAAACAATCACCAAAATTACTCCATCAATTCCACACAACGATCAACTATCCAAGCTGGCCATACCACACTGTTCAACCCAAAAACCTGTACACCAGATATTCTAACTTATACGACAATCATCATCGAAGGCTAAGATTCTGGAATAAGGTACTCCAAACATCTAACTATCTTCCTCTATCTCTGCAACACAAAATATTCAACCGAAACAAAATGCCAACCAAAATACCATATTTTGTTGGATGCTCTATTCTAACTCACCGGACTTAACCAAATATTCATTATTACTTCTAGTAGTATTGGATCACACACTATGAATGGAATAACTAACTTGGGTTGCCATCAATAACAACATCAGATGACTAACAACATCAGATGACTTGTATTGTGTCTCTTACCAACAATCTCCCCCTTTGGCATTGATGGCAACACTTAGTGAAAAATGACTGTGTCGAAATCAGTACCAACATATATATACACAAACAACAAGGAGAAAAACCATTATAGTATCATCAAACTACAAGGAGAAAAACCACCTAGAAAAACTCATGCCTACCTTAAAAAATAGCCCCTTGTAGTTGGTTCTTACAACTGTCATAAGACATCTAGCTAATTTGGGCACCCCTAGACCAAGATAGGATTTTTTGTCATAAAGTATGTGTGTCGTAGAGATGCATAAGACTATTATAACCATCATATATTTTCTTACAAATAGTGACAAGTGTCCAAGCACCTCAATATAGGAGATTCCAAAAGAGGATGCCTAGCTATTTTTGTCCTCTTCCTAAAGGACAGACAATAAAGTAATTTTGCCTTTACATGAAATTTTTCACCACAATTGATAAAATGGTTTAACCTCTTATGGTTAAATTACAAATGACATTAGGAAAGAATTAAATACATGATTTACAAGATTGATGAAACCTAAATCCTAATATTGACTAGATTTATTTTGTGTGGATTTTTGAGGTGAAAATTTGAATATAACATCCATAGATAAAATATAACTCACAATTGGATATACAGGGCCCAAAAAATTATGTATCAACTTAAAATTAAATAGATTTTGGACTCAATTTTTTGGTCATTTTCAAGGGTTTCGAGGAATCTTCAATAGTCAAATTGTTAATTTATTGACGATATTAATCGTGGGTGGAAACAACTAATATGTGAGTTCCAAGTGCTACAGATAGACCAAGTAGCCCCTCATCTAGTTCTTTAGTCCCACTTGTGTGAGTCCAGTTTCACCTTCGAGTCCTACAAGGAAGGTAAGAAGATTAAGTGACATTTATGATAGGTGTACAAGTCTTGAATATGATAAAAATCCAAGAGGTGAGATGGTAAATTTTTCTTTAGTTTCAATATTTGATTTTTAACCATCAAGCTTTGAAGACACGTGTGCTAATTAGGTTTGAGTGTAATCAATGAAAGAAGAGATAAATTCTATGCATGGGAATGATAATTGGGAGCTTATAGAGCTTCATCATGACAAAAAATATTGGTAGTAAATGGGTCTACAAGACTAAGAACAAAAATGACGGGAGTGCTAAAAGACACAAGGTAAGATTAGTTGTTCAAGGCTTTTCATAGAGTTATGTGGCTGCTTATGAAGATACATTGCACCAATCACAAGATAAGAAACTATTAGAATGTTGACGTAACTAGTGTAAAAAGTGTCATATTGAATTGGTACTTAGAAGAGAAAGTCTATCTGGAATAACAACTAGCTTTTAAAGTGCAAGGAAAAGAACATCAAGTCTACAAGTTGAAGAAGGTTTTGTATGGCTACAAGAAAGCACCAAGAGAATCGTATACTAGTATAGATGGATATTTTTTAGGAGAATGACTTCAATAAAAGTAAGAGTAAGCCTACTCTTTACTATAAATAAAAAGTTTCTCTTATTTCCAGGTATGTGATAGATCCATCTAAAATACATATGAAGACAACCAAGAGAATTTTGTGGCAAGTGAAAGGCACTCTAAATTTTTGAATTCATCACTACACTTCTAAAGGTTTCGGTCTTGTTGGGTTTGGTATTTTTGATTTGGGAGGTAGTATGGATGATTAGAAGTTTACATTTGGTAATTTATTTTTGCTTGGTTTGGGTTTCATTGCTTGGAGCTCAAAGAAGCAACTTACATTCAGAACCGAAGTATGTTCTAGTCATCTCAATAGATACACAAGCTTTATAACTTGAAAAAATGCAAAAGAGAGATGCAAACACATAAAATAAGTATCCACAACACCATAACACCAAGATTTTTATAAGTGGAAACCTATTTAAGGGAAAAACCATGGTGGGGATGAACCCACAAGATAATTATACTCTGTTAAAAGTATTACAAGGGAATGCACATGCATTTGGGCACACAGCCCAGAGCTCACTGCTCAATTTACAAAGCAAGGAGGGCTACAACCCTTGGGAAGGCTCACTGCCTTACAAACAATTAAAAGGATCACAAAAGTGAAATGAACCAATTAATAGAATCTACCAATGCCAAGTTATAGTTTTGGTTAAGCTCATTATACATACTACACACTCTTCAACTCATACTGCTCTGATCCATTATTCTGCAATATACTGGAGCAAAAATCCTTCACTTGGGCATGTGAAACCGCGCACAATCGAACACAGTTTTTTTAACATGCCCGCATATATCCAAAATGATCATATCCATCAATATTTTATATCCACTACATGCAATTAGGTCTTCTACATGTCGACTTCAAGAACACTATACAAATAATGAAACGTGTATACATAGTCGGTTCAATCCGAACTCCAATGCATATGCGGACCAAAAAGAATTGTCCACATGCTTCCTAGATGTCGGTTAAACATCCTTGATCACAAAAACAATCACCAAAAATACTCCACCAATTCCGAACAACGATCAACTATACAAGCTTCCCATACCACACTGTTCAACCCAAAAACCTGCACATCGGATCTTCTAACTGATATGACAATCATCATCGGAGGCTAAGATTCTGGAATAAGGTACTCCAGACATCTAACTATCTTCCTCTATCTCCGCAACACAAAATATTCAACCGAAACAAAATGCCAACCCAAATACCGCATTCCATCGGATGCTCTATTCTAATTCACCGAACTTAACCAAATATTAATTCTTACTTCTGGTAGGATCAGATCACACATTGCGAATGGAATAAATGACTTGGGTTGCCATCAATGACAACACCAGATGACTTGTATTGTGTCACTTAACAACAATCGCCCCCTTTGACATTGATGGCAATAGTGAAAAATGACTGTGTCAGAATCAATAAAAACATATATATATATATATATATATATATATATATATATATATATATATATATATACACACACACACACAAACAACAAGGAGAAAAAACATTATGAATACACAAACCTGTGAGGAGGAATACCATTATGGTATCATCATACTACAAGGAGAAAAACCACCTAGAAAAACTCATGCCTACCTTACCAAATAGCCCTTTATAGTTGCTTCTTACAACTGTCATAAGGCATCTAGCTAATTTGGGCACCCCTAGACCAAGATAGGAGTCTTTGTCATAAATTATTTGTGCCATAGAGATGCATAAGACTATCATAACCATCATATATTTTCTTACAAATGGTGACAAGTGGCCAAGCACCTCAATATAGGAGATTCCAAAAGAGGATGCCTAGCTATTTTTTTCCTGTTCCTAAAGGACAAACAATAAAGTAATTTTGCCTTTACATGGTATGTTTCACCACCATTGGTAAAATGCTTTAACCTCTTATGGTTAAATTACAAATGACATTAGGAAACACCTAAATACATGATTTACAAGATTGATGAAACCTAAATCCTAATATTGACTAGATTCACTTTGTGTGGATTTTCAAGGTGAAAATTTGAATATGACATCCATAGATAAAATATAACTCACAATTGGATATACAAGGCCCAAAAAAAGTATGTATCAACATACAATTAAATAGATTTTGGACTCAATTGTTTGGTCATTTTCAAGGGTTTCAAGGAATCTTCAATAGTCAAATTGTTAATTTATTGACAATATTAATCGTGCGAGCAAACAACTAATATGTGAGTTCTAAGTGCTACAGATAGACCAAGTAGCCCCTCATCTAGTTCTTTAGTCCCACTTGTGTGAGTCCAGTTTCAACTTCGAGTCCTAAAAGGAAGGTAAGAAGATTAAGTGACATTTATGAAAGGTGTACAAGTCAAGAATATGATAAAAATCCAAGAGGTGAGATGGGTAAATTTTTATTTAGTTTCAAAGTTTTATTTTTAACCATCAATCTTTGAAGACACGTGTGCTAATTAGGTTTGAGTGTAACCAATGAAAGAAGAGATAAATTCTATGCATGGGAATGATAATTGGGAGCTTATAGAGCTTCATCATGACAAAAAATATTGGTAGTAAATGGGTCTACAAGACTAAGAACAAAAATGATGGGAGTGTTAAAAGACACAAGGTAAGATTAGTTGCTAAAGGATTTTCATAGAGTTATGTGGTTGATTATGAAGATACATTGCACCAATCACAAGATAAGAGACTATTAGAATGTTGACTTAACTAGTGTAAAAAGTGTCATATTGAATTGGTACTTAGAAGAGAAAGTCTATCTGGAATAACAACTAGGTTTTAAAGTGCAAGGAAAAGAACATTAAGCCTACAAGTTGAAGAAGGTTTTGTATGGCTACAAGAAAGCACCAAGAGCATCGTATACTAGTATTGATGGATATTTTTTAGGAGAATGACTTCAATAAAAGTAAGAGTAAGCCTACTCTTTACTATAAATAAAAAGTTTCTCTTATTTCAAGGTGCGTGATAGATCCATCTAAAATACATATGAAGACACCCAAGAGAATTTTGTGGCATGTGAAAGACACTCTAAATTTTTGAATTCATCACTACACTTCTAAAGGGTTCGGTCTTGTTGGGTTTGGTGTTTTTGATTTGGGAGGTAGTATGGATGATTAGAAGTTTACATCTTGTAATTTATTTTTGCTTGGTTTGGATTTCATTACTTGGAGCTCAAAGAAGCAACCTACATTCAGGACCGAAGTATGTTCTAGTCATCTCAATAGATACACACGCTTTATAACTTGAAAAAATGCAAAAGATATTAGAGAAACAAAATTAGCCTACAATGGTTTTTTCTCATAACAAATAAATAATTAAGTCTATCAAGAATCTAGTTCATCATAATAAGACAAAGTACTTTGATTTGAAGTATCATTTCATTCAAGATTTGGTTTCAAAAGAAGGAAGTAGAGTTGAAGTTCATAAAAAATCAAAGAAAGATATTTTTACTAAAGTAGTTGCAAAAATCCAAATTGTACTATGAGTTCATTTACAATCAAGGAGGATGTTGAATAATGATACCAAACATGCACAATTTCTAATTTTTAGACTTTTTAAATTTTTTACTTTATATGTTTCTAGTGATCTTTATGTAAAAATAAAATATTGTTAATTATGTTTATTTTTCTTTAAAAAATATATCTCTGTTATAAAAACAATGTACTAAGTTAGGTATTTTGTAATTGGTTTGACAAATAAAATTATACAATTTTTTTCGGTCTTAAATTTTTTGATTAATAGAAAATGAATCTTATTTTGCTAATGCCTCTAATGTAAGTAATACTTTTTATATCTGCTATAAATAGGTGTGACTTTTGAAATCTTCATATAATACTCTATAATTATGACTGACAAACTCTTACTGTTAAATCAAACTTCACACGTTTTCACGTTTATTGATTGACAATTCAAAACTATAATTATTGGAATTAATGTAAGTGTAATCCACAGAAAAAACGCTTTACCAGAATTGACACATTGAACAATGATGAAATGTAAGATCTCGCGATTGTCAATTGTAGGTAGCAGGCGAAATTGTTTTGGCTGCAGATTTGTTCAGGCCGCGGGTTTGATTATGTGGTTAAACTAACTGCAGCGGCCCGACTTATACCAGTTGCCAATTCAACTAACCCAAAACTTATCTAAACATAACTATGGTGGCCAACTATGTGGGGAAGTAATAACTGTGTGCACAGAACACTAGCTTTATTCTTTATTCTTTCTTCAACTAATCAAGTATTCCAAACATCTTAATAATTTCAAATAGAATGTGAATCCAAACATTAACACTAAAAATATTGTACAAATCAAATCTAAAAAACGTTATAGCATTAACTGTATAATCTCATAATCAACCATTTAATGTCCACTCGTTGCCAGTTCATCGATCGGAGGGGAAGAACCCACATGTAAATCATTGAGTTTAAGCTGTGTTCTCAACGTTGAAGGCGTTGAAGATCTGGAAAACCATAGCATGGCAGGCAATGTACCCGCACAACTTTTCAATATGATCATTGCACTGTCTAATAACATTTGTGGCCGACATCACAACTTATTTGCCCATTTGCCTATTTGCCAGTTTGTACTGGCAGGCGAATGAAAAACTATAGAAAATCAGATTTATTTGTACCCACTTGCTCGCCATTGGACTTTTTCTTTATCATTTTCTTCATTGCACTGTTGGAGACTATAATAGGTACATATCACTGGTTCAGGCAGGGAGCAATAACACAATTCAATTATTACATAATGCATTCTGAAACACTCCAACCCTAGAATAAAAAAGCGTAATTCATACAATACTTGAGATCTTATTTCCCTTGTCTTTTAAGATTCAATTTTGCGTGGGCCATGAATTGCCATTTCTTTTGGGAAGAAACTAACACAACATTACTGAGGACCCCAAATTTGTCTACCCAACAGTTTTGAACACTATTCTCCTGTTCTTTAGTTTATTATTTCCCAGTTTAGAGTTTGTGATAGTGATCATTCCAGTTTGAGGATCACTGGCTCGCTGGTAGTCTGTTGTAATATTTCTGTTATTCTTTCTTTATTGTTAAAGCTTTTGTTCAATGTGTGAACAATATGTAAAAAGTGATATAATAGCGTTTTCTGTGTAAAGCGGCTGAGGAGAAGTGTCTAAGTTCAGGATACTCCATCATGCGAGTAAATTTATTAAAAATATAATAATAATCAGAAGATGACAATAAATTGGGGTAAAAGGTTGCTACAAATTGCATGCAGAAGCGTACACACATCTCTCTCTGTGTGTCTGCATTCATGATGTATGCATGTATGTAATATGAAATTCATTATAATATCTTGATATAGCATTCTAAGAGCAACTCACCAATTTAACAAATAATAAATTTTCTCTTGAACTTTGACTCATTCTCATCTTCAACAAGTTTCATAAATATTGATGATTGACCATTTGTTGAACATAGGCAAGAGGTCAATAATTTTGTACCGAAATTAAAAATAATATCAGAGGTTTATGTTCCCATTTTTTTTTTAATCAATTGGAGGACTACGTTTGCATAATCCATGATGTTATATTGAACTATTGTCTTCCTTTGTTGGGTGATTTCTTTAAAGATGATTCTAATAAGAAGGTTAATGAAATCTAAATTTCCGAAGGTCTACAATTATCATCTAAGAATTATTTTCAAAGATTCTTTTACAATATTGATATTTAACTTCAAAATATTTACTTTAGGGATGATCTGATATTTGAAGAAGATCTAGACTATGAGCTAATTGGAGGAAGATGCACTAATATTTTTATCTTGAATACTTTTCTTTGTAGAAGTACCGGTGGAAATATGGGGGTCTCCTTTCCCTATATCTATAACAATAAAAGTAGGATCCTTATCAACAAATGTGAGTTTATTTTTTCCATTATCCCTAAATGCATCATGAACATGATCTTGAGGTTCATCTTAAGGTTTTGTAGTAGGGATATCTTCAATCAGTAGACATACATTTCTTTCTATCCTTCCTACTTTGATTTGGGATTTTTGAAAAAGGAGTACCAACATGGATAATTGAGGGTGTTAAACAAAGATTGAACTAACAAAGGGAATAAATTAAACCTTGATGGAGGGGGATAGACACCATCCTTAATACATTTTTCAAGCGAGGACATAAAAACAAAAGGAAATCTAACAAGATTTCCATGCCTAAGATGGTCTAGTAAAGGAAAATGATAACTATGGGCTGTAGAAAATCTACCTTGAAGCATAAAATACTTAATAAGGTAAGAAAACTAACTAGGGCCCACGATGAAGGAAACACCATCCTATTATAAACATTATGACATTGAATGACTCTATTTCTCCCTCCACTGGACATGAGTCTATAAATTATTTTTGTTTAGATTGTCCAAACTATGGGACCTTCCTACCTTCACAACTAAGAGTAGTTTATTTTCTGATCTTCTCCTCAATGACAATAAATCTCACACCACCAATGGGTACCTCTTAATTAGACTAAGAACGAACAATTTGAGTGGTTAGAGTTTCATGATGCCCCTTCATGACTTGAAAATAAGGAGTTAACACTCCCTACTCAAAGATACTACAAATATTTACATTTTCCTTCAACTCAACAAAGGAAACATCATCAATCCTTGGTCTTATAAATTCTAAAATGTGTAATGGTAACAATAAAAAAAATAGAGGAAGGAATTTAATATTAAGATATATTTCTTGTCCATGTTCTAGTACTGCCAAAACATTTTTATAATTGAGTGTTTCTTTGACTGCCAATGGACAAATAATAATTACTTCCCATAAGGAAAGACAAAGTCTTAGCATGGGTGGATGTGATCTAATGTAATGCAACTTATGAATAACTTTAAAATAAAATTCCATGCTATGCAAGCTAGCTAAAGACCTCTTGAAAGGTGGTAATGATCTAATAATCATTACACCTATTGATGAGCTTCATCCTAATAAATAATAACACTTATATGTGTATGAAGATATTTAATATGATGTTAATACACCCAATTTTCTTCTCCACGTGTAAATTGGCCAATTGACCAACAACTTTATACCCTTACAATATATATGATCAATGTTGTAATTTTTAATATATTTCAAAGAATGCCTTATGTGTTTAATACAATTCCTTAACTTCCAATGCATATTTTCAATGCTCTTCACCAAACAAATGATTATCACATAGTCTACTTCAATATCAATATTTTGAATACCATAATGAAGAACATGTTTAATTCCCTAGCAAAGAGCAACTGCCTTGGATTCATTATTGGTTTTTATACCAATACAATTAACAAATCCTACAACTAGGTTTTCTTTATCATTATGAATAATACCTCTTGAGGTGGCTTTACTTGGGTTTCCCTTTGAGAAACTATCAAAATTAAGGTTGCAATAGGAATATACTTGAATTTGACCATGATGAAAATATGGTAAACATATTTGAATCACATTCTAAATTGTTTTTATTGTATTTAATCTTGTATGGGATTTTGTCATATTGTTAAAAATTGAAGCCCACATGTATGCTTGGTGGCCTAGCAATGATGTAACTTCTTCCCTGGGATAATTATGAATTTCACATATAATTGATAGCATATAAATATTGTAATATCTTCATATTCTCATATTGATTATATAAGAATAGGCACATATAACCCCTGAATCAATCCATAAGATCACAAATAAGAATAGTTAACTAAAACAAGTTTTTAATGTAATCTCCATGAACGTTGAATCATTAGCAAGGGTAGTTTCTATATTTTCCAAGGAATGTTGACCCTTTTGTGGATGCTATTTTTCATTATTTATTCATAAATTGTGGTCTTGATTAAAATGGAATACATCTCTATTTAATATGTAATTTTGTTGTCTTTCTATTTAATGAATTAGGCAATGTTGCTCGATCTATTGAATTTCCCCTTGCAAGAATGAACCAATATATTTTACCTTAGGGAGAAAATAATGTGATACCATTGGAACAAATTTTAATCATGTTGTGCTCATTATAATCATACTCTACAATGAATGTTGGTGACCTTATATGTCTCTATCATATTATTTATATGTAAATAATGCAATTAAGCTGTAGAGAATAACCTTTTAAAGCTTAATAATCACATGGGAATGTAAATATAGCATCATTTGACACCATAAGAAGACACTAAATGTATATTGATCTAGAACCCCATTTAATGATAGCACCATTTCTTGGATGATATCTATAATAAGATTACAAAAGTAGTTGTGAATGTTAGATAAAAGACCCTACAAGCACAAATAAGTGTGAGATATATATATCCATTATAAATATTTATATTAACATATAAAAAATATGAGCATAATAAATAATGATGGTTAAAAAAATATATATAGAAACAAAAGATAATAAGATGTGATCTTGATGTAATAATGGAGGATCTTGTAATTATTATAAGTTCAAAGTTTATTAGTAAAACATGTGATAAAATTGTAGCAACCATAATCATTTGATTCACATAAGAAAGCATGGAAGCATATCATTAATACAAGTCCAATACAATAAAGGATATTCCTGCACGTGGGAGATACTATCTAAATACTTTAATACATAAAAATAAGTATGTAAAGGATGAGAGAGATCTAACTTTTAATTAAGAAAATTGGAGTGATCATCTTCTAAATCATCTTCAGCCCACTTATTACGTGATAAAATTATAAGCTGCCTTTTGCTCTTGAGAAACATTAAGAGGTAATAAATATGGTTTAATTTACTCTTGTTTTTTTTATTCATTCGTGGTTCCTTTGATATAAATGAATATTATATGAATTATGAACCTTATCTTGAGGAAATCATAGAGAGCTTCATTAGGAGTTGCCACATGATGCCTTTTAGCTTTATAAACATCAAAAAACTTTAGTGATTACTTTTTATAGAATTGTCAAGAAGTCACTTGACTTAGAAACAAGTATATATCTCTCTTTTTATTTATGTAATAGAAGTATTTGCATTTAGCTATTTTAAGTAAGGCTTTCTGAGTAACATATGAAATCTAGATAGACAGACGGAATAAAATGAAATAATACTTCAACCTCTTTAATTGATACTTAGAGATGCAATAATAGATATCCTAATGTAACAACAATGTCACTTTGTCATCTTTGGAGATATACTTAAATGATCAATTAAATCACTACAAATGATGATCATATAAATAGTGCTCAATGCAGATTTTAAAATTTATTCATAACAGTATTGATAAGGACATCTTTACATGGATGACCATGGATAATAGTATAAACATACATGAACCATAAAAAGTATTTTGAGGGATCTCCTCATCATAAATTGAATTAGCTAAATTTAAGTAAGAGAAGAAGCCTTGGTATGAGTTATCCCCACAAAAGTGTCTAGGGATCATAGAACAATGAACCAACATGTTATATATCCATGAGATCTCTAGACATAAGTGTAGGGGTTATAGAAGTATCGAGATGCTTTTGTTCTTGTTGAAAATTAATAGCATTAGGTTAAGAACTGAAGGAAAAAAATGTATAAATTTTTTAATTTAATTAGGTGGGGGGCAATTGACGAAGTACAATATTGTTATTAATCAAATCCTAGACCTTATGCTTTAGAGCCATGTAAATCCATGCATGAGGGAAGCTAACCTTGTGATAGTCATAAAATTCATTTTCATTATATCCTTCATGAATTTTAATAGACAAATCCAATGGCCAAATAAGAAGAATGGCGATCAACTTAGCATTCAATAAAGCTTGTCAAAGAACATTGTTTATAGGCTCACTCAATCTTGTCAATTTACTAGCAATTTGAGTCTTTCAAATGGAATATCATTAGAAGCAGTAGCCACATGACTTGTATCGAACTTTTTTTCTTTTGTATCATTGCCTTTTTAGAATTTTATTCTCATTTTGAATTTTTAAACGACAAGAGGTGTGGAAGACATATGGGATGATCCCAATTTCAATACATTAAAAGCAAGAAATTTATATTTAACATTCTTAAGATGTGCGTGGAGGAACTTGAAAGAAGTGCACCTATTCAAGTTGACATTATCTTTTAGGGGAGGCAAGAGCCTCTTAAATTTTTTATTTGTAGTTCATCATTAAGGAGTTGATGTTTTATTTTAGAACAAAGTGATCAAAATTCTATAACATATTCATTCATGAGTTGATTAGATCCTTAGGTATACTCAAGTAAAATATACACAATGGTTTTTAAGTTTATGTTCATATGAAGTGTGTAATTAATTGATCAACATATAATGGATAGAGCTAGGAGGCAATGAGTAGAACCATTGCATAGTATAATCGTGAACAAAGTCATGTTACAAGTTAGCTAAAATCCTATAAACATGTAGACATAATATACGTATGCTACATTACAAGCCTTTAAGTGAGTATTTGGATTAACATTAACTATGCAATGGAAAGCGAGTTGTGAAAAAAGAAACAATTAGTGGATACACCACGAGTTTTAAGTATAAAAAGCATAATATGCCAAAGCAAAATAACTGGTAATTTATCCTCTAGGCATGAAATCAAATTTTATTTTTAAATTTGCCCACCTTTTGCAATAATGCATCAAAGGTAGAGGTGGGGGTGTTGGTGGAATGAGTAAAAGTGAAGTGATTAAAGTGGATGGAAAATAAGATGTAAAGATATAACCCTATGAGGGTGATTGGTAAAAGATAACAAAGAGGTGGGTGTAATACTAGTAAGATGAGATAAAGAAGTGTCCCTGGTGGGTGAGGAGAGAGGGATTCGTGAAATATATCATTTTGTATATACATAAGATCTTTAGAAATTGTGTAGGAACCATATAATTAATAGGACACTTAGGCACCTACTAAAAATTAATATTGCTATGCTCAGAATGTGAAGGAAAAGTATTATTATACATTAGGTTATAATCCTTTTGAGCAATCGAATGATTACCCATGTCATTAACATCATTCACATGTATGTATAAAAATTTTGTTAGTCAGTTTGTAAACTTATACTCGAAATCCATGCAAATCCAACTGTGATGGCCATTAACCCTATGATAGTTACATAAATAATTTTCATTATATGATTCATAGTGTCTTTAAATACATCAAATGGATGAATAAGAGGAAGGTTTATCATGTTAGCATTTAATAAACCTTGAAACACACAACTTATAGCTTCACTTAATCTTGAAAAATTATTAGTCATTTAAGGCTTAAAGGAAACAACATTACAAATAGTAGTTGCATGACTTGAATTAGATTTACATCCTTAAATTGGATTAGTAGTGGTGACATAATAGATACAAGCACAATGAGGAGATCCATCTTGAGATGAGAAGAGGAAGGGTTAGCCAATAAGGGAGAAGATGCACCTTGTAAAGAGTTAGAAGAATACATTGTATTACTAATACCCTATAGAATCTATGTGGTCGAGGGTACACCATGTAAGATCCCCTCATAATCAATTTAAAAAAACATGAAAATTAAAGAATAAAGTAGACATAATCAAAAGTTAAAGGACTCAGACACTAGGCTAGTTTTTTTTTCCCTTTCTTAACATAAGCACCAATAAAGTATGGAAATTAGTTAGTAACATGAAGGTAATGTAGAGCTAATCTAGGATTCAAAGGTATGATTTTTTTTCTTAAAACATAAATATAAAATAATTATACAATCATTAAACATTTTTTCAAGTTCATTTTCTATACTTTGGCATAGCTATAAAATGCAACAATTTATGTGAAAATTTCATGTACAGACACACACAAGAAAGTATATTAAAGAAATATACATGCGAAGAATGAATAGTATATGAATCTTTATCCACTCTTTCAATCAATATGTAAGATGAGTAATTTTTTTAACTCTTGCATTACATAACCCTCTTCTATTTCCCCTTCTTTGTAAAGCTTCCCTGTGCTTCTCTATTGGAGGAGCCTACCCATCACAAAGGATCTAGAAATGTGTGGCATCATGCATGATAGAATGTAATTCACTATGTGAATCACTGTCAAGCTAGTATACCTATATTCTCACGCAATACATATATAATGTATACGTTCATTGAGCACATTCGCATGGAAAAAATGTAAACGAATCTAAGTGACACACTCATTGGGTGTGGGTTAACGATCATCAAAGTTTAACCTAAAATATGTCCCAATCATCTCACTTGATATTTGGACATTAGATAGATAAATAACACCAAAAGACAAGCCCATAACTAACATTCAATTCTTAAGATGGTTAATTTAGTGAGTGAGTTTTCAAAGGGATAATATTTACTGATTAAGCCAAAAGAAAGGAATAGTGAATAGATATTTGGTCCATAAAGGAAGCTAATCTTCAATACCCAATTTCAAACACTCATTATCTAGTGTTATGAAGGATATTGTCTTTTCCTCATGAATTAGTTGATTTAGGGTTATCACCCAATAGGAATGGAAGGAATAATATGAAAGGATTATAATATATTACTATTTTTCCCTCATGAATAAGCAATAGTATTTGAACTCATACAATTGCAATCCATTAATCAATAAATAGTTTTCATTTTGCACATTGTAGTAAAAGGACATTGTTTTAACATTCATAACTTTTGAGTCCCTTATCCAAATATTAAACTTCAATATTTTCTCAAAAGGTAGGAGAACGAAGAACCAAACCCATAAATGTTTACCTCATGGCCCTAACCATTTAAGAGCAGATTTTTGTGCAATATAGCCCACTAGAATCTTATTACACTAGCAGTTTGGTGAAATAAACTAGTTCTAAGCTATTTTTTTTTTTGATTGGTAATTGGCCGAAGCCTGAATAGATTTTGACTGGAGCTATGAACCAGTGGGGACACAGTAGGGGGCCCCATCCCCATTACATATCTTTGAATTATTATTATTATTATGTTTGATTAGATTGACCCCAAGACCTTCTCATCCTATAGAAGGCCAAGAGTCATAGCTTAGAGTTCCATTAGATTGACCCCAATACCTTCCCCATCCTATGGAAGACCAAGAGTCACAACTTAGAATTTCATTTCAGATGTCCCTATTGGGAGTTGAACTTGGGTCTCCACATTGAGAACCCAGTGTTTTAGCCAGTTAAGCTCAACCCCTTGGACCTAGTTCTAAGCTATATTAATATGTACATAAATTTAATAATAGTTCTACAAGGCTAGATGTTTCAATAGGAAACTAGAACCAACATATATAATACTCCAAGTCTCCACTTAGGAACAAAAAATGTTGTTTATGTATGTCATGAGCATGGAAATCCTAAACTATATTTATCCTAATATTATTATGCATGTTCTCCAACATTTATCTACTTACACCTACATGCATCTCTACATACCTAGATTCAAATTCTCACTAAAGCCTCCACCCATACCTCAACCAAGCCTCTTTCTTTTTTTTTTTCCTTATTTTCTTTTTTCATTAACATAGAGCAAACTATTCAAACGTTGAACACTGACCAAGCTGTAGAAGTAGGGTAATTTAAACTAAATTTCTTAATACTACAAGACTCTCTTCTTCATTGATTTTAACATATATAATGAGATTAGGTACTTAGGATTTTTTGTCATGATGTAGGATTTACACCTGGCACAATATAAATTAATCTATCTAATAACTACAATGGAATTTATCCCAAATTTCCCCCTTTTCTTACTAGGTTATTTTGTCAAACGATTTGCTGCCCTTTTGTAATGTTATAAGCTGGTGGAGATTGTTTGGAACATACGCTCATATGAATTTTCTTTTAAGATAACTCTCCATATGTAATGTCATCAATTACTTCAAATGAATGATTACCAAATTAAGAGACTACACCATTGAACAAATATGACTTATATTGTTTATAATTTTATCAATTTAAGTCATAAAACAAAGATAACTACCAATTACTTCAAATGAATGATTACCAAATTAAGAGACTACACCATTGAACAAAGATGACTTAATTTTGTTTTAAGAGAACTCTCCATATGTAATGTCATCAATTACTTCAAATGAATGATTACCAAATTAAGAGACTACACCATTGAACAAAGATGACTTAAATTGTTTATTATTTAACCTTGTTCATAAGAGAGATAATTAAGTCTTCAATTACATAAATAAATCTGTAAACCTCTTAATTCACAAACAATAATCAAGATGGAAAGAACAATAATAAAACTTACTCAAGAATGAAGTTGCTAATTTAGAATGTTGCTCATAACAAAGGAGTCCCATGCCTCCATATAAGACGTTCTTACTACTGCCACAGTCATGAAATGACTAGTTTGCTCCTCCCATATTGCTCTTAATGTAAGGACTTCCCTTTTAAAATATTTTGATTATACATCTCTAGGCATTATTTCTTTTAGTTTATTTGCAATTCTCTTCTTGACTTATCACATAGCTAATGTAGGTCACAGTAACCATCTGGAAGTCAAATCAACTTTACAAAGCATAGACATCACCATAAGAAGAATGACTTGATAGGATAAAGAGCCATGTCACAGATGCTTGGACACCAATATCATCACAACAACAACAATGAACGTGATGGCATCATACTCCAATTATTGCTCATGCCAACCAACATGGAATTGTCCCACAAAATGGACACTTACCACATAAATCGAAGCTCCCATCTTACAACAAAGGCTCCCTCCTAGAACCTTTAGGCATGCCAAACATAGACCCCACGAATAGGAAGAGGATTCATGTTGTGTCCTCCAAATAGCAGCACGCCTATTTGTATGGATCATAATCATTCTCCATTGCCTAAGTTCCCCATTTCTCAATGTGCAATTCAATTTCATAAGCAGAAAAAAGTAAATTAAAACTAGCCTAAAGTTTTGGCATCTTCTTCATTCCAAATTCATGTAGATGGATATTCCCCCTTACCCCCCTTGGCATGTACCTAAGGATCCAACTTGCACATGTGTGGATCATATCATTTGATTGCATAGATTTGATATTTCAAAACATAAGAATGCTATATTTAGCTTGTCTTTGATGCTTGAATTTGTTAATGTATAAAAACTCATTTTTTTGGTCAACAATTCATTAATGGTTAAGAGTATGTGTCCCTTTGGTTAAACCACTAAAGATAATGTGTTGAATAATTTTAAAAATGATTGGAAATAATAGACAATCATGTAATATATGCACTAGATAATGAAATTATAATAAAATTAGTAATAAATGCTTTGATTTTTCTAAATTATGTATCTTTAGGACTAATATTAGATAATTGTGTGTGAAAATGAACTATGATTAGTCCTTAAATAGAACGCCCAAAAGCACAAAGGAAACATTTCACACTTTGAGTTTTCATACAATGACTAATTAGAAGGCTCAAAAGGTCAACCCTAAATTTAAATTTTGAGGATTATTTTTGTAAATCATACATTTGACCCAAGTCATCTAAATATAAATCATAGATATGATTTTAGGTAGAAGATGAATAAATTTGAGGATTGAGATCGATCTTTAAACATAAGTGCAATTGGAAACATGCATTAGTAGGGTTATGCGCCAACTTTGAACAAAAAGGCACCTTATACATTTATCGTTATATAAAGATCAATCAAATCAAAGTGAATAGAATACAAAGTCGCCATTAGATTATTATAAATGCTAATGTTAATAAATATTATTAAAAAAGATAGTTAAAGATTGGAGCCTTCTTAATATTCTCATTAAGAATTACTATCAAATATCTTAAAATAACATATTAAGAGAAAATTTATGGTCAAAACAATTGTGGTCAATTGATTAGTCTACTTTGTTTTCATGCAGAAATGAAAGTTTAATTCTCTTTAAAGACATTCAAGAAGAAAGCACTCAAACTATATGAATGGAGGATGCCGGAATTAAAAATAGATATCTCAAAAGAAGAAAAATGAGATAAAATGAATCAATTGTGATCTATGTGAAAAAATCCTCACAATCCAAATAAAAATATAATATTTTTATTTTGAATGAATGATTTATTTTAATGACATCCGCAAGAATGAACAACCTAAAGAACGAAGAAAAACTTCTATTTTTAATTTTAAAGTTCAAGTTTTTCTAGAAAGCGCGCAAAAGAAAAAGTATTCAAATCCTCGTCCAAATTCAACTGAACGGCTAGCTTATCAGTTCGGGGCAAACGGAAAATGATTTTTTTTATCGTACGCATTTACTTGACGCTTTTGCCAAGACGCACGCATTTACCTCAGGAATTTGTTGTTCCAGTCGAAGGAGTGATTGTACGATAGTTTTTGGCTATATTTGGAAAGACCAGAAAACTTTCTTCGCCGTGAAGGGTTTGCCTATTACAGAAAATTCTGGAAGTTGTTGAATCTGCAGAAAAAACATTTTTGGAACTCCATGATCGACACACAGTTTATAACCAATCAATTGGTTACATTTGTTGGCATGTTTTAACAAAATTTTAACATGCTAACTTTTGTGAGCAGACAAAGGTAATTCATGAATTTATTTTTAAATTTTTTTTATTTAATAATATTAATTTTTTATAATTCATATTATTTATTATTGTTATTTTTAAGTTCAATTATATGTTTATTTCACTTTTTTTTTTCCTCCTCATATATTTTCTTTGTATTATGAAGGTTTGCAGAAAATAATATTCATGTTCGAGTGAAGGTTTTGAAAGGAAACTACGGCGAGAGTGAACGGTGGCTCACTGTTGCTCTAGGTTTTTTTTTCCCTTCTTTATAAGTAGTTCATTTTTCAATGATTTTTTAAAGCAGTGGTGTTATAATTAGCTCATTGGAGGTCGCTTTTGCACTTGGAGGATGTGTGAATCTATTTTTTATAAAAAATTGCTTCTGTGGTTAATAATTTATTTATGTGTAAGAAAAGGTATTTTTTTGGTTAGATTATTAAGAATATTGAGTTAGCAACTATTGAAAATGATTGATGTCAATAAACAAGTATGCAGGATGCGCATTAGATAATGATGTTGTAAGAAATGTGAATATTAATATGAGATGATTTTTAGATGTGTAAAAATGAATCAGGATTAATTCTTAAATATAAGAATAAAGATGACAAATAAAACATTTCACATTTTGAATTGTCACACAATGATTAATTGAAAAGGTTAGGTCAACTAAATTTAAATTCAAAAATTAAATCTTAAAGTTTTATTTTTTCAAATAACACATTTGGCTTAAATTATATGAATAAACTTGAAAAAGTTGTTAAAATCCTCACAATTAAAAAATTATAATAAAACTTACTAATCTAAAAATAATAGTAAAAAAACTATAAAACAATGTTATTCTAATTTTATGAAACGAAGTAAACGGCACTTTTTTTTTTCTTGATTTTATATTTTTGAGAAAGCGCTCGCTTGAATCGTGCGCAACGGAAAAATATTCAAAACTCGTCCATATCCAACCGAACGGCTAGCTTTTCAGTTCGGCTGAGCATGCGTATGGATGATTTTTTACCTTTCTGATCGTACGTATTTATTCGATGCTTTTCCCAAGGTGCGCTCTACCCCAACCTATACTGTGTTTTGATAGTACAATTTGCCTCAGGAATTTATTTGTTCCAGTTTAAGGTGTGATCGTACGATATTTTTGGGCTGGATTCTAGCCGTCCTTAGAAAGAGCAGTGAATCTGCTTCCCCGCGAAAGGTTTACCTCCTGCTGCGTTGCTGTGTTGGCCGGAAATTCTCAAAGTTGCCGAATCTACAGAACAACCCAATTTTCGAGCTCCATGATCAATATTTTTAAATAGACTTCTAATGTGTTAGTTTTTGTCTGCAGACGAAGGGAATTCATGGAATAAAACTTACTAATCTAAAAATAATAGTAAAAGAACTATAAAACAATGTTTTTCTAATTTTATGAAACGAACTAAACGGCACTTTTTTTTTTCTTGATTTTATATTTTTGAGAAAGCGCTCGCTTGAATCGTGCGCAACGGAAAAATATTCAAAACTCGTCCATATCCAACCGAACGGCTAGCTTTTCAGTTCGGCTGAGCATGCGTATGGATGATTTTTTTTCCTTTCTGATCGTACGTATTTATTCGATGCTTTTCCCAAGGTGCGCTCTACCCCAACCTATACTGTGTTTTGATAGTACAATTTGCCTCAGGAATTTATTTGTTCCAGTTTAAGGTGTGATCGTACGATATTTTTGGGCTGGATTCTAGCCGTCCTTAGAAAGAGCAGTGAATCTGCTTCCCCGCGAAAGGTTTACCTCCTGCTGCGTTGCTGTGTTGGCCGGAAATTCTCAAAGTTGCCGAATCTACAGAACAACCCATTTTTCGAGCTCCATGATCAATATTTTTAAATAAACTTCTAATGTTTTAGTTTTTGTCTGCAGACGAAGGGAATTCATGGATTTAGTTTTCTCATCTTTTTTAAATGATGTTTTCTGACCGAAATCTTTCACGGTCCTTTTATGCTTACATAATGAGATGTTTTTTTCACTTTTCTTTGGGTTTTTGTTTGTTTTTATTACGCAGGTTCGCAGAAAACAAAATTCATGTTCCAGTGAAGGTTTTGAAAGGCAACCATGGCGCAGCGAAGTGCGGCTCACCGTTGAGGTAGGTTTTTTCAACCCTTCTTTATAAGTAGTGCACCTTTTCATGTATAATTTTTGTTATGTAATTTTAAAACAGCGGTGTTATATTTAGCTCAATGTGATGTCGTTTGACACAGATTGGAATGGGTGGGTTAAATCTTGTTTAAATTTTGTTAGGGTTTTTCTTGTTAATTTTAGCCTAAAATTGTTAATAATTTTGGGAACAAGGGTTTGGCAGATATAATTGAATAACACCATGTTTAAAGAAAATGATATTATACTCAGATCTACATCATGTTGTCTTGTTAGTTTATAATGGAGGAGGTGATTTTCTTAAATTGACGTGGCTAATTATTTGCAGAATTTAACATTTGGAAATTATGATCCACGTGTTATCTGTTACAATAGAGGCTTTGTGCTATTGCTAGGGCAACTATACTGTTGAAATACTGACTGCCTTCAACCACTAACATTAAATATTCAACACCCCTTGATGTTAGGGGTTACATAAGATGAATCATAACATATATAATATCTATTGACACCCAATGATTGGAATTTCATACAGTCTACCCTTATGATCCACATGTTATCTGTTACAGTGGAGACTTTCTGCTATTGCTATGACAACTCTACTGCTGAAATACTGACTGCCTTCGACCACTACACTAAATATTCAACACCCCTTAATGTTAGGGGTTACATAAGATGAATCGTAACATATATAATATCTATTGACACCCAATGATTAGAATTTTAATACAGTCTACCCTTATTCTATATTTTGGTACGTACAATCACATAGCTCTATGTTTTGGTACTTACAATCACATATCTCATCACTTCAACTCTTACAACAATCCATTCAAGTTAACCATATGCAAATGGCCCTGTGGTAGTCACTTCCTCTTATCAAGTTGCATGGGCAACCAGTCTCTGCAATGATCAACTAGACTATCTAATGGTACTTGTTACTGAGTTGACTTTTTTTTTTTTCAATAAAACTATAGGTCCTGTAAAAAAGCTTGGCAAGGTACCTATTTACAATCATTTATGACCACCAATATTATTTAAGTATTTTATTATCTTACTCTGCTCCTTCTTGAGTGTTCACGAGCTATTCTCCTCTTCTTTCTTTTTTCTTTGCATCTACTATAATTTTGCCATATTATTTTGACGTGTTGCGTTTCTTTGAATACCAAAAATCAACACACTCTTTTCATTCACATTACTGGACACAACATTGTTTTTGATCTTGTCACTGTGGATGATGATAAAAATTTACTTATGTCTTATGACAGTCGTCTGATACACTCTGCATATTTCTTGTATCTTATAACTCATCTTCTATGATTGAAACTCAATTATCCTTCTTTTCTGTGTTTCTTTCTAAGTATAGTCTCTTGACTTTTGTCTCATAGTTTTATATGACCTGTCTTCTCATGATCAAAAGACCACTTATCATTTATTTTCTTATGTTATTGTCATGATATGACTGTGAATGGGACTGTAATTTCCTTTTATTCCCTCGTTCTTCATGCTTGAAAACGATTGTCCTATTCTGAGTCCATAATGCTATGATATTTTCTCTCTATGATGCTACAGGTCTGCAATTATATGTTTTAATGCCAAGAAACATTTTGGAGTCCTATCACTTTGTCACCGTTCTTGTTTGTCCCCATCTTTCTGTCCTTTCTTTACTTTTATATTGAACTTAGGAGCAAACTGTTTATAAACTGCCATGAAGCATCTTGTTTCCTTATCTGCCACTTAGGTTCAGAGCAGATTACTCTCCGTAACATGACCATGTCTCTCATACTATCCTCATAGATTTCGAGTATTCTCATGCATATTATTGTGTTGTGTATCCTCCTGGTTACAAATGCCAGTATCTTCAAGTTTACAGCTGCAGGCTTAGCATTTACAAAGCATAGTTATTAAGCTTGAGATACTGTCTTATCCAAGCTGTTCCTCACCATCTTACTCATGAAGGTATCCCTAGTCGAGATCAACACTGCTTATATGTCAACCTTACTAACAGTGTCTTGTGAAAAATAATCTACAGAACTAGAAACTTTTTCTTTAGTCTCATTTAGCATATCAACAACTAACGTCACAGATTTTCTTTGCATAGATACCCCTGCAATTGCCACCATCTGCCACTATTTGTTCATTTACTTTCAATTGTGATAGACAAATGTGATAGCTATAGGAAGACTAGGGTCTCTTCTTTTGTGGAAAGTAGCTGCAGTTGATAAGTTAGACACTTTCTTAACATGACTCAATCCTCACTCTGAGTTCAGCTGCAATAACAAATTTGTTTAAGGTTTCTCCTCAAAACTTAAAAGCTGCAACGTGGCCCTCTCCCCTTTTGCAAATGACTAAGTCAGAGTTTTAAAATTGTATGGGAAAGCTGCAACGTGGGAAATTTTCTTTTCACAACCTAGGTAAAGGAATAAATACTTAAACTTTTAATTTATGACACTATAACCTTAGATTTAAGATTTGGCCAAGAAAATCAATTGAAATGTAACCATTTCGGTTCAAAAGTGCAAAAATGGACAACAGTAAGTGTTATAATAAAATGATGCTTTATGGGGCTTTTAGACATGAAAGGGTTTTTCCCATGTATATCTTGTGTAATGTGTATATTTATGCATGTATGATTCTCATATTATTTATTTATATCTTGTTTATTAAGATGAGTATCGTGAGATCCTAATTTCTAACATGGTATCATAGTAGGTTAGGCTATACTAATGGGTAAGTGCACCGAGATGGTGAACAAAAAGGGGGGTATAAGTGGCCACTTTTTTTTCTTCTTCTTCTGAAAACAGGTAAACTTGAACTTCAAAGAGATATTTGAAGGTCATGCACTAAAAACTAGGAGTTGAGAAAAGATTAAGAATTGTAGTGCTCCGAATCTAGTTTCTAAACTACTAAAGTTTTTTAAAATTGGATAAGATTAAAAGGGTTAAACCTCTCGCGCACGAAAAACTATTCCTGATTTTTTCAAAAAAAAACATTACGTAGATGTTTTTTGTGCGTTGCACAAAATATATAGTTAGATTTAGTATTTTGCAAAACCCTTTGGCACGATGATATGTAAGAGTGAGATCTAGAAGTTGTGTATTTTTTTGCAATTTTTCGTTGAATATTTTTTTTTAATGATTTTTTGAAGTGACCGCATCTTGAACATTTAGTACCTATTCGTGCGCTGGACATAACTTGCATCAAAATAATCGAAAATGCAAACTTCCTTTTTTAAAAGTGTAAGTGTAGAACAATAATATGTAATTTATTTTGAATTTGGTCAAATATATCAAAAGTTATTAAAAAAATGGTAGACATATGTCTGTGAGGACTGTCAAGGCACTAGTAAAGAAAATTAAAGTTTACTATGCTAATATTGTCCAAAAATAGGAAAAATTATATGGTAAGAAAACTGAGAAGATGTGTGAGATTATGGTGGTAATTTTAGAGATACCCACTTGATCATTTGTAAACCTGATGACGATGAAGTCGAGAAATCATATTGGAAGATGAAAAAACGTGTAAAGGGACAAAAATGGGTGGAAAATGGGCTTGCAAGCCTTAGGGTTGTTTTCCAACCCTCTTACCAAGCCAAAACCCACATGGGTTTTGAAAAACAAAAAATACTATTCACAGTTCTCCATAACCCGCACGGGTTTGAATAACAACAAATACTATTCACAGTTCTACATACCCTGTACGGGTTATGTAGAACTAAAACCATTATTTTGTGTTTCACAAAACCCGTACGGGTTATGAAGACATAATAATGTATGCTTGTAAACTTAGCATTTACTACACATATGTATAGACATACATATATAATATTTGTTTGTGTATGTATATATGCATATCTATAGTTATATATACATATATTTATATAGATATATGTATATATGTTTGTATACATGTACGTCTTTTTTTTTCCTCTCTCTCGTCTTCCTTCCCCCATCACCGTCTCTGCCTATTCTGAGCCCTAATTATCCTCCTTGAGTTCTATCTCATCTCTCTCCCCCTCACACTTCTCTCTTTGTCGAGTCTCACCCTTTTCTCCTTCTCGTTCTCTCTCTACCTCATGTCTCTCACCCTCTCCTCCTCCTCCTGCTCTCTCTCTCTCTCTCTCTCTCGTTATCCTATCCTATTCTCATCCTCTCCCCCTTCTCTCTCTTTCTCTACCCCTCCCTCTCGTTATCTTATCCTATTCTCTCTCCCCCCCTCTCTCTCTCTCCTTTTCCCAATCTCCCTCTCTCCCTCTCCTTTTCCCAATCTCCCTCCCTCCCCCTTCCTTATCCTATTCTCTCTCTCTCTCTCTCTCTCTCTCTCTCTCTCTCTCTCCCTCTCCCTCTCCCTCTCTTTATCCTATTTCCTCTCTCTCTCTCCCCCTCTCTCCCAATCTACTCTCTCTCCCCCTCCCCCTCTCCCTCTCCTTATCCTATTCTCTCTCTCTTCCTATCCCTTATTCTCTCTCTTACCCCCTCTCCCCTACTCTCTCTCTCTCTCTCTCACCCCCTCTCCCCTATTCTCTCTCTTACCCCCTCTCCCCCCTCTCTCTCTCTCCCTCTCCCTCTCTCCAATCTCCTTGTCTCTCCCTCTCCCCCTCTCCTTTTCCCAATCTCTCTCTCTCTCTCTCTCTCTCTCTCTCTCTCTCTCTCCCCCTCTCTTCCTATCCCCTATTCTCTCTCTTAACCCCCTCTCCCCCTACTCCCTCCCTCTCCCTCTCCCCCTCTCCTTTTCCCAATCTCCCTCTCTCTCCCTCTCCCCCTCTACTTTTTCCCAATCTCCCTCTATCTTCCTCTCCCCCTCTCCTTTCTCTCTCTCTCTCTCTCTCTCTCTCTCTCTTCCTATCCCCTATTCTCTCTCTTACCCCCTCTCCCCCTACTCCCTCTCTCTCCCTCTCCCCCTCTCCTTTTCCCAATCTCCCTCTCTCTCCCTCTCCCTCTCCCCCTCTACTTTTCCCAATCTCCCTCTATCTCCCTCTTCCCCTCTCCTTTTCCTAATCTCCCTCTCTCTCCCTCTCCCTCCATCCCCCTCTCCTCTCTCTCTCTCTCTCCCTCTCTCTCCCTCTCTTCCTATCCCATTCTCTCCCTCCCCCTCTCGTTATCTTATCCTATTCTCTCTCTCCCTCTCTCCCTCTCTCCCTCTCCCTCCTATTCTCCTCGTCTTCGCCCTCCCTCTCCCTCTTTCCCAATCTCCTCTCTCTCTCCCCCTCCCCCTCTCCTTATCCTATTCTCTCCCTCTCTTCCTATCTCCTATTCTCTCTCTTACCCCCCCTCTCTCTCTCTCTCCCTCTCTTTTTTCCAATCTCCCTCTCTCTCTCTCTCCCTCTCCCTCTCCCCCTCTCCTTTTCCCAATCTCCCTCCCCCCTCTCCTTATCCTATTCTCTCTCTCTCTCTCCCTCTCTTTATCCCATTCTCCCCATCTCCTCTCTCTCTCCCCCTCTCCTTATCCTATTCTCTCCCTCTCTTCCTATCTCCTATTCTCTCTCTTACCCCCTCTCCCCCTACTCTCTCTCTCTCTCTCCTTATCGTATTCTCTCCCTCTCTTCCTATCCCCTATTCTCTCTCTTACCCCCCCTCTCTCTCTCCCTCTCCTTTTCCCAATCTCCCTCTCTCTCCCTCTCCCCCTTTCCTTTTCCTAATCTCCCTCTCTCTCCCTCTCCCTCCATCCCCCTCTCCTTATCCTTCTCTCTCTCTCTCTCTCTCTCTCTCTCTCTCTCTCCTTCTCCTTCTTTCCCTATCTCTCTCCCTCTCTTCCTATCCCCTTCTCTCTCTGTCTCTAACTCTCTCCCCCTCTCCTTATCCTATTCTATCCCTCTCTTCCTACCCCCTACTCTCTCTCTCTCTCTCTCTCTCTCTTAATCCTATTCTCACCCTCTCTCTCTCTCTCTCCCTCTCTCTCTCCCCACTTCCTATTTGGTTCCTAGTTCTGCATAACCCGCACGAGTTATGCAGAACTAAGGCCAAAACTTGTAGTTTTGCATGACCCTCGGGTTTCTAAAAAATATAATGTTCCTTAAAATCTACGAGTACGGGTTTTGAGGAACATTTTTGTTTTTTTAAATTGTTACCAAGCCTAGCACTTTTTTGAATTTCAAGAACACGCACGGGTTATGAACAATTTCATTTTTTTTTGCATGTGGCCACTTTTTTGTTCACCATCTTGGTGCACTTACCCTAATCATCTTTATAAATTATACTAGAAGCTATGTAGAACTTGATGAGGATTGTCTCTACACTCAATCAACACAGGAGTAATGCTTTTTTTTGCACTAGATTTGGTTTGTCTTTTCTATATTTATTTTTTCCTTTTTTATCAATTGTTTTTGTATTAAGTATCATAGAACAACATTACAATAAAGAGCACCAAACTAGAAACAACAATTGGAAGACCAAGGGTCACAACTTAGAAATCCACTTTAAACAATGTGACAAATACAACCAATGGAAGACCAAGAGTCACAACTTAGAATTCCACAAAGATGTCCCTCATGGGAGTTGAACTTGGGTCTCCACATTGAGAACTCAATGCTTTAACCAACTAAGCTCAACCCCCTGGACTTTTTTATCAATTGTTAATAGTGTACATTGATTTATAATCCCATTAAGGAGCACTCAGTTTCATTTGGTAAAACCACATGAATGTCTGATATGTTTTTAGCCTATTTAGGTTCTATTAATCTTTTTTTACATTGGGATACTAGTAGCTATAGTCATGAATTTTTATCTACACTTGCCAATTGAATATTTTTGAAATATTCCAAGAATATTTTATTGAATATTTGAGATTCTTGTACTATACATTTAAAAAGGATATCATTTTATATTCTAGAAGGATAGCATTTCAGTTGCTTGAAATGTCTTTATGAATTATTATTATGAGATTGATTGGTGACTTTTTTGTTTCAAAAACCAATCCCCAAATAATTTCCTTCCTTCCCATAACATTAAATTATGAATTAGATTCTTACAATTTCATTTAAGTTGTGGTAATAGAGGAGGGAAAAATAATATAATTAATACATAAAGTGAATCTTTTAAAATTTAATATATATATATTTATTGAAAGTAAAAAATGGAAAAATTATCACTTGTAAACAGATTCATATATACACTATCATTTATATTTCTTCCTGTCAACATGATCAATGTGGAAATAAGAAAAGTTACATCTATTTGTCTCTTTATGCATACTTATGTGCCTATGTTGCATAAAGTAGCGTGCCTCTTTCTGAATAGATGTGAATTTTGAAAACAAAACAAATAATGTAGATAAAATGTTTGTGGGATATGAATATGGGTTTTGTGTATATGGAAGAAGACAAGAACTTTTCATCCCCTTCAATTAAAAATCTAAGAGTATTAATAGGGAATATGTCCTGCAAATTCATACCGCTGTTCGTAATTTCTAAAAGGAACTTTGTTCAATGGTCAATGGGTTTGGCAATTTTAAACTTCTGCACATCTCAACATAAATTTATGGATAGAGAAGATTCTGACTACATGTCATCACAATTGTGATGGTGGCCAAAATATTTCGAATTACAACATGTGCCAAAAAAGTTTCTCGCATTATAGCTCAACATGTCCAATTATTGTGATTTAAAACTCTCACATTGACACAGGTGCATATAAAACATTAGTGATGTTGGTTGAATTTAACTATACTCTTGTTAGTTGTCTGGCAATTTCTGAACACCACGAATCTTCTAATCCTTATATTCCATAAGATGACATCCGTTTTGAGGTATTGTAAGAAATGGCCCATATACTTTGTCTCTCTCCCACGTTTGGTGTGCATGTCTTCTTGGGGAATTACAACAACATTTGACACAACCTTTTTGCTAAATGCATTGTCCAAAACACCTATTCCTAGGGCTGGTCAAGGGAGATGATGATCAGCATTGTGAAATTCCTTAAAAGGTACCAAAGCATTTTTTGACAAATCAATTTTGTTCTATTCTGCTGTCACTATTTTCCATGGAGTCACTTTTTTTGAGGCATATTGCTGATTGGTTTAGTATGCCATTTATTCTTCTACATTGTGACTCCCAATTTATTGTTTCCAACTATGATATGTAAGATAGATATTGTTGAGACATGGATCAGCTAGGACTCGAACCTAGGACCTTCCATACGCTGCTGGAGTGCTCTACCATTGAGCTACTAGCCCCTCTTGGACCAGTCCATCGTCGGTCTGGGTGTGGCTTATTTCCAACACCAACACCCCCCCTTAAGCCACACCTCTCGTGTGCTTGGGGCTCCTAGCCTGGACCTGGCTCTGATACCATGTTGAGACATGGACCAGCTAGGACTCGAACCTAGGACCTTCCATACGCTGTTGGAGTGCTCTACCATTGAGCTACTGGCCCCTCTTGGACTAGTCCATCGTCGGTCCGGGTGTGGCTTATTTCCAACACCAACACCCCCCCTTAAGCCGCACCTCTCGTGTGCTTGGGGCTCCTAGCCTGGACCTGGCTCTGATACCATGTTGAGACATGGACCAGCTAGGACTCGAACCTAGGACCTTCCATACGCTGCTGGAGTGCTCTACCACTGAGCTACTGGCCCCTCTTGGACTAGTCCATCGTCGGTCCGGGTGTGGCTTATTTCCAACACCAACAGATATGCCCTTCATTATGCACAAATAGATGTCCAATTCTTCTCGACAAATCAATTATGTGCTTTTCCTACAAATCGTTTTCTGAAGTTTGTAGATGCACAATTTTTAGGGGGAGTGTAATGACAACACCTAGTGGCTAAATCCTAGATGTAAGACCTAATAGGCATAAGACCATTCGGCATTATATGCTCCAAATTCAAATCAGTGCTTGGCCTTAGGTGATGCCATTGAAGGGGATTGTGCATGTCAATTAAACCACCTAGTGGTGAAATCCTAGTTTTAAATCCTACGGGTAGGCATAAGTATTTCCTAATAGGCATAAAATAATATCTATATAGGCATTAGTAAGTCCTTAAAACTTGCAAGTAGGCACATGTAAGTCATACGAGCATCTTGTAAATTCTTGTCCTTGTCAATCTTCCTCTCGTTAAAGCATTTTATTAAGTCCTACAGGCATACAATAAATTCTCTCCTTGTAAATCTTCCACTTGTAAAAGCATTGTATGATGTCCTACGGGCACTATGTAATGAACCTAGCGAGAGGCTAATTTTAGGAGACCACGGATACCATATAATTTTTTATAAGACCTCATAGCATCATTTTTAAAACATTGGGATTATAAATTAAGACAAGATGACTTTCATGTAGTCCGGAATGCATGATCTTTGTGTTGGCATATATTTGTGTCCTTGCTTATCATTGTGAAAGAAGACCTATGTTACTAGGGGTACTATGTTGTTTCTTTTATGGAAATTAAGATGTGGTGCATCGTATTAACTTAAGGGGGAGTGTTAGAACATAATGATATTAAACATTTATATAATGTACTAATATAAGGTTATAAAACCTTACATATTATATGCTATATAAGCATATCCCATTTGAAATAATTATAATCTAATAACTATTAGATTATTAATTATTTGTGAATGGGGCTTTTGAAAAGGTGTGACTAGTGAAGCCACCCTTCCTCCTATATTTAAGGATGTTATTTCTGATTTGAGAGGTGTGTGAATTTGGATCTTTATAGTGTGTTGTATCACTATGTGCAAGAGCAGTTATAGGCCATGTGGAAGTATGTGGAGGAATATACCTAGGTTCAAGTATATTTTATGATAGACCATATCTTGTGAGTGTAATCAATCATATATTCACCCTTAGTAAGTTGTTTAATCAGCTATCCATTGATACATGGTAACACTCCTAGGCCTGTGGGTTGCTTGAAAGGTGGATTGAACTTCCAGAGTATGCTGGTAGCTATCGATGCTTCACCTAAATCTATTCTAAACTTCTCATTTTGATGGGTTTTTTTAGAACTATACTTGCTGTTTGAAACACAGTATTCTCATAAAATACAGCTAATTGATTCACAATTTCAATGTTTTTTTGCAGTCTCATGTGTTAATGTTTTGAAGAAAAGTTGAAGTGCTTGGCAATCTTAAAAATAAAAGACGTATTTTCATGTAAGAACCCAACTTGGCTCTCCTCTGCTGACTGTTTCTTTTGAATGCAATAGATTTGAATTCGTTTTGGTTTTTGAATGTTTATAGATTTTTTTGTGTTTTTTTTGGTAATAATGAGCAATGAAACAATACTGGAATAAACTCCTATGCTTAAAATAATACTGGAACAATAATATTACTGCTGGAATTAATTTACGAAACTATCAAGGGAATGTTTGTTCTGTTTTATGGCCAATATGCCTGGAAAACAAATTCATTACAATGTAAGATAAAAACCTGATTTTTGCTGTCCCAGTAGTTGAAAAAAATCTGCCAACTGCAAATTTTAATTTTTTTGAAAAAATTACTGTTCACGCGGTACTGTAGCAATCCGTACGGCGGCACTATTCATGCGGCACTGTTCACGCGGCACTGTAGCAGTCCGTACGGAGGCACTGTAGCGTTTACTGTAGCGCGGGTACTGTAGCAGCAATTGTATTTTGAAATGATTGCTTCAATTCTGATTTTTAATGGCTGCCAAATGAAACTGTAGGTCTGCAATTAATATATATTCGAAAATCTGCATACCCTAGATGTCTTCCCTTCTTTTTAAAGCCCAAATAGAACTCCAGAATGAAGCTCTCCTGAAATGCCAAATTTAGTGGATATTTCACCACCTCAAATGGTTGCAACACTGAAGAATTGTCGCTCTCGAATGGCTGACTGAATCAGAAACCCTTGGCTTCTTCTCCCAAGTTCATAACAAACAAATGTCAATTCTCTGGATGGATGATATAAAAATGAGCTCTTAAGTCCCTTCTTATTCTTTCTTATGAGAGCTCGAACACTTTCTTGGCCAATGTGGGATTAAAGACATATTCACACATTATAATATTAAAGTGACTTTATTATTATAAAGTTACTTTATAACTTTATAATAACATTAAAATATTTAAATAAATCACTTAAGTCACTTTTAATTAAATTAATTAAATATAAAGTCACCTTTTTTAATTTTATTTTATTTAATGACTTAATAAGAAATTAATTTAATCAATTTCTCCTTATTTCTCCACTTAGCCTTCGGAGAATGTAAAGGCTAAGAACTCCAATGAGATGCTAAAAAGGTGGGGACATTACAGTCCGCCCTTCCTGAAATTGCTTGTCCTCAAGCAACTTCAACTCCGGATGCTGCAAAATCTCCTCATTCTCCCAAGTAGCATCCTCTACTGGCAAATCCTTCCACTTCACCAAATATTCCCGGATGTTACGTCTCCTCAAGTTCCTTTCTCTGAAATCAATGATAGCCTCCGGTATCAAAACAAGTTTTCCCTCATCATCCATGGGTGGTAGTACTGTAGAAGGCACAATATGATGTCCTAGCACCTTCTTGAGGCGTGACACATGAAAAACGTTGTGCACCTTGCTCTCTGCCGGTAAATCTAACTCATAAGCCACCTCTCCCACTTTCCTGATAATCCTAAATGGACCATAGTATCGTGGCTTAAGTTTCTCGGCACCACTCTTCTTGAGAGTGGATTGACGGTAAGGCTGCAACATAAGATACACCATATCTCCAACCTCAAAAGTCCGCTCAGTCCTCTTCTGATCTGCATACTGCTTCTGCTGATTCTGTGCCTTAGTTATATTATCCTTGAGAGTCTTAACAATGTCTTGACTCTCCTGTAACAAATCACCTGCACTGGGCACTCTACTGTCACTCAAAAGCAGATCCATAAAATTGGGTGCCTCATACCCATACAGGGCCATAAAGGGTGACATCTGAATAGACATGTGATAAGTGGTATTGTAGCAATACTCATAGAGATAAATCCACTTTATCCATGCCTTCTGTTGCCCTGCTATATAATTTCTGAGATATCCCTCCACCCATTTGTTCACTATCTCTGTCTGACCATCTGTCTGAGGGTGGTAGCTAGTACTTGGAGTGAGCTCTGTCGCACACAACCTGAATAGCTCCTGCCAAAAGTGACTCATAAACCTGCTGTCCCTGTCACTCACAATGCTCCGGGGTAAGCCATGTAATCTGAATATCTCCTTGAAGAACAACTCTGCCACCTGTGTAGCAGTGTATGTAGTAGTGATCGGAAAGAAGTGTGCAAACTTCGTAAGGCGATCCACCACCACATATATGCAGTCCCTGCCTTGGGCCCTAGGCAGTCCTGTGACGAAGTCCATAGACAAACACTCCCACTTCCTATCAGGAATCGGAAGTGGCTGAAGTAAACCGGCTGGATAGGAGTGTTCTTGCTTATTCTGTTGGCAGGTGGGACACTCCCTAACATACTGAAGTACCTCTGCTTTGAGCCCTTTCCATGTGAAGCGCTCTCTAATCTGCCGGTATGTCTTGTAGTAACCAGGATGTCCTGCCATAGGTGAATCATGAAAAGATTTCAGAACCATCCTCCTCACTGCTGATCCTGGAACCAAAAATATTCGCCCTTTGTAAATGATGAGCTCATTCACAAGGGTGTATCTGCTGTCCTGAATATTCCCATCTATGAATCCAGCTGCCCAAGTATCCTTTGCATACTCTGCAAGGATCAAGTGTCTCCAATCCTCCGATATGTCTGTCAATAAGCTCAAATGGGGCTGACGTGATAAGGCATCAGCAACTACATTCTGTGTCCCCTTAAAATATGTAATGTCAAAGTCATAGGACTGTAACTTGCTCACCCACTTCTGCTGCCTATCATTGAGATCTCGCTGCCCCAAAAAGTATTTGAGGCTATTATGGTCGGTTTTGATACAAAATTTGCTACCTACCAAATATTGCCTGAATTTAGCCAAAGCATGCATAATAGCTAACATCTCCTTATCATATATGCTGAAGCTCCGCTCTGGCCCTCTCAATTTCCTGCTCTCATAAGCAATAGGGTGCTTCTCCTGCATAAGCACCGCTCCAATGCCCTCCCCGGAAGCATCACAGTGTAGCTCAAAAGGTTTGCTGAAATCTGGTAATGCTAACACTGGACAAGAAGTCATCAACTCCTTAAATTTCTCAAAACACTCCTGTGCCTCAGGAGTCCACAAGAAAGCTCCCTTTCTCATCAAATCTGTCAAGGGTGCTGCATGCCTAGAATATCCATCCACAAACCTCCTGTAGAAACCACATAATCCCAAAAAGCCCCTCAACTGTGTAAGGTTCACCGGTGAAGGCCACTCCACAATGGCACGAATCTTTTCAGGATCCATGCGTACGCCCTCTGCACTGATGATGTGACCCAAGTACAACAACTCTGTCATGCCCAAATCACACTTTGACTCCTTTGCATACAAGGACTCTCTGCCCAATATATCCAACACCGTGTCAAGGTGAACCAAGTGCTCCTCCCAAGATCTACTGTATACCAAGATATCATCGAAGAAGACAAGTACAAATTTCCTCAACTGAGGATGGAAAACCCGATTCATTGTTGCCTGAAAAGTAGCAGGTGCATTAGTTAGCCCAAATGGCATAACTACAAACTCAAAATGGCCACAATGACATCTAAAGGCTGTCTTCTCAATGTCCTGCTCTCTAACTCTGATCTGGTGATAACCTGATCTCAAATCTATCTTCGAGAAGAAGCAAGCTCCATGAAGCTCATCTATCAACTCATCAATCCTAGGAATGGGGTACCTGTTTTTAATTGTCTTCCTATTAAGCACCCTGTAATCAATGCACATCCTCAATGTCCCATCCTTCTTCTTCACTAAGACCACTGAAGAAGCGAAAGGAGACTTACTTGGTCTAATGTGGCCCATAGCAAGTAACTCCTTTACGGTTTTCTCAATTTCATCCTTCAACCTCTTCGGATGCCTGTAAGGTGTAATCATGATGGGTTTAGCCCCCTCCTCTAACTCAATGATGTGCTCAATACCCCTGTCTGGTGGTCTACCTAGTGGAATGTCACTGAAAACCTTAGAGTGTTTAACTCTAAGCTCCTGAATATCAGGAGGATATTCAATCTTCTGCTGTCCCTCCTGTGATGGCATCAACATGCACTCTGCTGCCCACTCTACCTGATCATGTCGAATCAATCTAGCCATCCTCCGGAAAGAAACCATCCTGAGATCACTGTCCTTGATTGCCTTAAGAATATGTGTCTTCCCATTCACTTTAAACCTCATCTCCATCTCCTTGAGGTTAAGAGTGAACTCCCCAATATCATGCAACCAACTCATCCCAAGGACTATATCTGTATCTCCCATAGGCACAACATAGAAATCTGCCTTAAAGTCATAATTATTAACTTTCAATGGGAGTCCAGTGATCTTACGATCACATTTGAGGACATAGCCATCAGCTACCCTCACTCTAATTCCCCCAAACTCCTCTGTTTGTATGCCACGCTTCTCCACCATCCTAGCATCAATGAAATTATGAGTGGCACTTGTATCAACCAAAGTTATGACTCGCTGTCCAGCAAGCACTCCTCTCATCCGGAATGACCCTTCCTGCCTAATACTAGTGAGACGAGCTTCCCTAAGTTGCCCATCTCCTTCCCCATCCTTGGACTCCATTTTAGACAAGTTTTCAGCCTTGTCTTCCTCTTTTTCACCATCTATTTCCTCTATATCAGACTGCTGATCTGAATTATCTGATTCTGATTCCTCATAGTATGCCCACATAACTCTGTTAGCTTTGCCCTTTGGTCTAAGAGGACAATCATGGTTTGCATCATAGGGTCCCTTACAGTAGAAACATAATTTTTTCTTCCTCAAATCATTTAATGTTTCCCTGTCAAAAGGTGCTGGAGTTTTATCTTTAGAATCATTTTTAAAATCAGTCCTCTCTGGTTTTTTATAAAATGGTTTGTTATCCTTACTAGAAGATGCTCCTTTGGACTGAAATTTGTTTTTTGGGACTGCATGTTCCATACTTCTTGCCTTTTTCATAGCTTCCTGTAAAGAAATAGGATCAAATGCCTTTATCCAACCTCTCAGTGGTTCGGATAGGCCCTCAATGAAAAGAACTATCAATCTACGCTCTGAAATGTTTGGCACCATGACTGCCAACCGCTGAAATTCACCAATGAAATACTCCAAGTTGCCTGTTTGTTTTAGCTGTGCTAAGTCCCGGAAGTAAACCTCTGGATCTTTCTTGTCAAATCTTTCAACCAACCTATCCACGAAGTCCTGGTACTCTGTCACCTGATTATGCTGAAGTGTTACCATACCATGGTACCACCAATCATGTGCTACTCCCTCCAAATGCAAAGTGGCGTATTTGATAGCTTCAATCTCTGTCATTGGCCTCAGTGCCAAAAATGTGTCAAGCTTATGAATCCAAGCTTGAGCTGTCATCTTACCACTCCCATCAAATGTAGGCATAGTAAGCTTGCCTGTAACCCTATTCAGCTCACTATTTTGACCTCTAGGCCTCCTATCCTGTCTGAGTGACCTGTAATGCTCTCTCCTCTGATTAACAAACCTCTCGAATGTCATCCTCTCTCGCACCTGTGGAGTTAATAAATCCCATTCGTCATTCGCAGCCATGAGGATATCTGCGAACATCTCCTCTCCTGGTTTTCCTGTAGGTGCTACCTTAGGCTCATCTCTAATGAAGGTAGGACGTGTAGGCCTGTCTGCTGTCCTGGAATGAGTCCTCTGAGCTCTAGGTGACCCCACTGCACTCCTGTTATCCCCTTGCTCCTGATTCTGTCTGTCTTGTGGGTTCATGCGCTCAATCATGGTGGTGAGTGCCTGCAAGGCCTGAGCCATCTGCTGCTGTCCTGTAGCCATTACTCTGAAAAATTCCCTTGTTTCTTGCTCCTCATTCCTATCGCCTCTGGGTGGGCTACCCCCTTGCCTGTCACCCATGGTGCCCGGCTGCCTGTCAAATTCTTGTTCCCTGTCAAACAAAGCTCGCCTGCGAGTGTAATATCTGTGAGAGCCAACCTCAGGCGGCTGCATGTGATTGCTAAACCCTCAGGATGGCAGGATTTAGCTCTGATACCAATGTAAGAACCCAACTTGGCTCTCCTCTGCTGACTGTTTCTTTTGAATGCAATAGATTTGAATTCGTTTTGGTTTTTGAATGTTTATAGATTTTTTTGTGTTTTTTTTGGTAATAATGAGCAATGAAACAATACTGGAATAAACTCCTATGCTTAAAATAATACTGGAACAATAATATTACTGCTGGAATTAATTTACGAAACTATCAAGGGAATGTTTGTTCTGTTTTATGGCCAATATGCCTGGAAAACAAATTCATTACAATGTAAGATAAAAACCTGATTTTTGCTGTCCCAGTAGTTGAAAAAAATCTGCCAACTGCAAATTTTAATTTTTTTGAAAAAATTACTGTTCACGCGGTACTGTAGCAATCCGTACGGCGGCACTGTTCACGTGGCACTGTAGCAGTCCGTACGGAGGCACTGTAGCGTTTACTGTAGCGCGGGTACTGTAGCAGCAATTGTATTTTGAAATGATTGCTTCAATTCTGATTTTTAATGGCTGCCAAATGAAACTGTAGGTCTGCAATTAATATATATTCGAAAATCTGCATACCCTAGATGTCTTCCCTTCTTTTTAAAGCCCAAATAGAACTCCAGAATGAAGCTCTCCTGAAATGCCAAATTTAGTGGATATTTCACCACCTCAAATGGTTGCAACATTGAAGAATTGTCGCTCTCGAATGGCTGACTGAATCAGAAACCCTTGGCTTCTTCTCGCAAGTTCATAACAAACAAATGTCAATTCTCTGGATGGATGATATAAAAATGAGCTCTTAAGTCCCTTCTTATTCTTTCTTATGAGAGCTCGAACACTTTCTTGGCCAATGTGGGATTAAAGACATATTCACACATTATAATATTAAAGTGACTTTATTATTATAAAGTTACTTTATAACTTTATAATAACATTAAAATATTTAAATAAATCACTTAAGTCACTTTTAATTAAATTAATTAAATATAAAGTCACCTTTTTTAATTTTATTTTATTTAATGACTTAATAAGAAATTAATTTAATCAATTTCTCCTTATTTCTCCACTTAGCCTTCGGAGAATGTAAAGGCTAAGAACTCCAATGAGATGCTAAAAAGGTGGGGACATTACATTTCACAACTATGTGAATTTTAGTTGGAACACAATCTACAACCCACAAAGAAATGCAATTTCATGTTGTAAAGTGCTTAAATGAGACATTCATTCAAAGATTTTGATAAAAATCACAAAAATGAGGATCAACTATCAATGACGCACTTAAAACGTACATATCTGAAATGAATTTTTTTGATTCAAAATGCCTTTAAGACTGATTTGAAAGTTTCAATTCAATAGTTTGCTGGAAGAATTTTTTTGAATGACAACTTAGCATTACTTGTAAGAACTATAAAACTGAAATCTAAGTGTCTTTTGTAGCATACACTCCTAAAAATTTGCAAAATTTTGCAGTAAAGAGGCATGTGTCTTGGCCTGCTGGCTGTAGGTGTGCTTGGATGCTTCAAAAAGTCTTGAACTACTGCCTTGGGTCGGATAAAACTGATTTTGGCCATTTAAGGCCTCCCAAACTGCTCCAAAATGCATGGTTCAGGCTTGAAACTTCCCTTTGAATGTAGTTATATGTCATGCCCCTTAATAAAACCTAGTTGCAGCTGGCAATTATTTTATAATCAAATATAGGCAAATAAATGCTTGGGGCTGACCCTAAGGATGGAAAGATAATATAAAATAACACAAAAAATGAATATAATAAAGTTCTTGTAAGAGTTGACGTAGTGGTTTGGATAAGACAAACATTACAAAAGTCTAAATTAGGGCCGACGTAGCCTTGAAATAAAATATTTAACGGCCGACTCATAAAAAAGGTGTAATGCCCCCTTCTCCACAGTGATTAGTTCAGTTGGCTTTCAGCCTATTTCGAAGGCCCGTAGGCTAGTCGGGAGCAAAAATCAGGGCTTCCAATTTTCTAGGAGGATTCTTTGGTGTTTTTAGGGGGTGTATGTGGGAGTTTGACAATTTGGATTTGAGGACTTTTCCAGACTTACTATTTTTAGTAAGTTGCGACGGCTTCTCAAAATGTGGTTAAAATGCATTTGGATACACTTACTATTTTTAGCATTATGCTATTTTTAGTAAGTGAGGGTGAGGACAGTTTATTTTCTGGGTTTTTTGAGAGCTTCGCAGCAGTGTGACATGCATCTCCATCTGTTCACTTTTGGCAGACTTACTATTTTTAGTAAGTGACAATTGTTTCCCGGTTTGTGCCCTAACGGAGTTTGGAGACACTATTTTAGGGTTTCTGATTGAGTCAGTGCAGCACAAGCTATTTTTAGCAGTCCAACTTGACATGGTGATCCAGTGATTCAGTGCTATTTTTGGCATGGTTTCTGCAACTCAGTGTAGTGGCTATATCCGATAGGGCAGTTCTTTCAGTTTGATCTCCCATACTCTTGGAGCTTGTTTTGGCAAGTTCAATATTTGATGGAAAATGATGTTTTAAGTTGAATTATAACTTAAGGCAAAAATTGACGATTTATTAAAGGGATTGCTTAAGTTATATTAAAAAGTCATTTTCTCAATTATGTTGGTCGAATTCATGGTTGAGCAAAAATATTTTATAAGTGAATTATTAATAAGGCAAGTTGGACGCCTTAGAAAGAAATATGTTAATTTTATGAAATAGTTCACTTATTTACTTTGGACGCCATAATGCACTTTATTGATATTTTTTGTTAAGTATATTTCCTTCCTTGTGATGGACGATTTTGGGGAAAAAAGAAATGAAATGCAAATTACAAATTTGAGAGAATTGAATGTGCATTTGGATTTGGCATCCATTTGGGAGTGAATTTGAATTTGAATTTGGAACTTCAAAAGCTATAAATAAGAGTGCTAGGCTCTTGTTTTGGTTATCCAATCTTGTTATGATAACGAAGTGCTGTTGAAATGTCGTCCGATTCTTACTTCGAGGGATGCATACCTCCTAGTGCCTCAGTTTCGTGCTTGAAAGATAGCACCTAGCTGAATGTATGACTGTTTCTCATCCAGAGGAGTAGATTGGGCTCAATGTGGTGAAGTTTTGTGTGAATTTCTGTGTTCTTGTTGCTGGCCGCGGAGTGTGTTGAAGTGGATTTTTGGTCGCAGGTCTCAGTGTGTCATTCTCCTCGTTCTAGATATTTCATCCATCTTTCTTTATGGTTTAGGTGATTTATTTTGCAAGTTTATAGAGCTTAAAATGGTGTTTTGGATTTTATTTTTGCAAAATCATACCTTAGCTGGCTGTACCATGTGGCTGGGTGCTTTGGAATGCGGGCATAAATTTTTGGGGTCGATTTGCTATGTTTTGTTGGCTTAGGAATGATCACCTACCTCCTAGTGATCATTTGCTTTCAGTTTCGTGTCATTTGATTAAGAATTGGGTGAGTTGTGAGTGTTTTAGTGGGATTTGGTGTTGCTGGTCTGTGTTTTCAGCGTGCTGGGAATATATCAGAATTAGAGTTTTTTGGCGTTTGGAGTTGGTTTTGGGGTGTGTGAGTTCATTGGTGTGAAGAGAAAGGACTTGGTTTCATTTGCAGCTGTTGGTCATGTTATTGTACTTGGTTCATCACTCTTATATGCTATGATTCATATTGTAATGTTGGTAGTAGTACTAACAACTGTTTCTATTGTTCTTTCTTGTCCCACTTCATAAGTGGAAGAGGCTGGCCTTGCCGCCTATCTTTGGAATAGTATCTTTGGAATAGTGATTTCCCTTAAATTGTAATCCATATTGTGCATTGTAAAACTGGTTAGTAGTACTAACGGCTATCTAATTGGATAATTGCTCTAGTCCCATTGCATAAGTGGAAGAGGTTGGCTTTGCCACGTATTTTGAATATTGTAATACTGTCCTCCCGCTGCATAAGCGGTAGAGTTGATTGTAATTTCATTTCTAGTCATCCCGCTGGATAAGCGGTTGAGTGATTGCTTCTTCAGTTTCTTGGCTTGTCCTTGGCTGGTTTACCGCCAAGTGATCTTTCAGTATTCTCATTATCCCGCTAAAAAGTGGAAGGGGCTGGCTTGCCGCCCAAGTATTGTAATCAATTTCAGTTTCTTGCATCTAACGATCCCCTTAGCATTGTATGCTCTCACCCTCCTAGATTGGGCTCTTGGTGAACAAAAGGTGGAAAGGGTTACTTTCAGCAGTATTGGGATCTCATTTTCTAATCCCTAACCGGTGTTTGTGTTGATTGTAAACTGAAATAATTGAAAAAAATTAAGGGGGATATTACAAAAGGTATATATATAAGGCGAATGCATGGGAGAATTAAGAAACAAGAAGGAATATACAGAACACATTAAATTAGTACAAAGCAGCGATTATTCCCAAAACTTGCATACAACAATGACTAGTATATATACCACCGTTGCTTACATTATAATGCTGTAGTAATACATCTAGCAATAAAAATATGCGAAGATCATTAAGAGACAATTAAGGCATGGATTAGGTAGCATTTGGTCTTGAGGAGTCATCAATAATGATTGCACTTGAAGAGGCACATTTGTAATAAATTAATTAAGGTAACAAACAATTAATTGAAGGGCACCTTTGAAGAGATTCGACCCCTCATGAAAGTGTGTCACTCCAAATATCACACATTTTGAGGAGAAGGCTAAGGTACTAAGCCATGATGGAGAAACAAGTAAGAGGAGGGAGGATGGGAATCATTAAAATATATCCAATCCTTCAAGCAGATCTAACAACAAGAGGAATTATATCCATAAGATGGAAGGCATCGAACAAGCGAGGAGAATACAGAATACGATACACCTAACAAATAATCAGATCATATTGTAATTTGTAATATTCCAATTCACTGTGGTAATGTAGAGATTATTGTTTAGTTTTATAGATGAATTTATATGTATATCTCTGTTATAGATTAATAAGCATTTAAATATACATGACAACACTGCAACGGTTTGCCACAAAGGTGTAAGGAAGGAATCTGCATCAAGGGAAAATAGCTTTAGGGCACCCTATCGCACTTTGAAAGGGATAGAACGGCTAAGGGCAACCTATTGCAATTTACCTTCCAACCCCTACATTGAGGGACTGTTGCTGAACCCAAAGATCACCAGCCATTGAAGAGTGAAGGGGAATTGCAAGAAGGTAGAGAACGACTGTCTTAAGGCACCCTACCATGCCTCCTTATTTGAAATCTCCTATGACTGAGATTGACATACAAATCAGACATGCTGCATATTGATGAATATATGATTTCCCTGCTCTAATAATAGATTTATGTCATGAACTATGTCTGCAATGTGACCTAACTGGATTGCAGGTTTCTAGAATAGGCTTAACTCATCTTATTCTCAAGTAAATAATGTACCCCTAACCTAAGTCGCAAGGTTTGAATCCGAATTCGGCGACAGTTAAATTTGGATGAAGTTCAGCGAGGAAAAAAATTTGACATTAAATTTGACTAATATAAATAATTAAATTTACAAAATTATTAAAATAACTAACTTTAATAAATATATTAAAATTTCACTAAAATAAATAAAGATCAAGAAATATATTAAATTTTATATTATATATATATTAGTAATTAAAAGTCTATAAAATATATATGTTAAAATATTAAATTTTAATGTATAACATTAAAATATTAAAAAGGATAAAAACAATACAAAACAATATTGATACCTTTTAATAGTTTAAATTTTATACAAAATAGAAAATAGGACTCTCTTTTAATAGCTTGTTCTTTCATTTCTAGTTACATGTTATAAAAGCATTAAGTGTCTCTTTAATTCAGCGGACGGGAATAAATTTATTGATTGATTTATGGGAAAATCTGCTCACGACATGATCACGACATACACAATCTGGAAGTGCTCCAAGGGTTTCAAGTATTCACTGCGTTGCCAAGGTATTTTAGAAAACAATCTCTAGGACCTTCTCTGTAGGAATTCAGGGGCGAACATAAAGCTAATTTTTAAAATTTCTATGAAGTTCGTAGGATTTCGAATTTCTTCCTTGAAAATCGTCGAATGCTGTGACTAAGCCCCTAACTATATTAAATGCTTGTTTCATTTGTTTTTGTGAATTTAGGGCAAAATATAGAGTGGTCCAGCAAGGGTATATTACATTATACCCTTGGTAGACCTTTTCCCATTTGAAAATATCATCTATGAGTCATAAAACAACTCCTAGATGCTTTCTTTGTGTTGGAGAAGTTCGTAGATATCTGGTTGGTCTTCAAACCTGGGTCAACAATTCTTCAAATTGTCCCTACATCTTCTCATCTGTCCCTCTATATCTTTGCTCTACCTTTACAACTGCTTTACTAGCCTCTGAAATTTATAGCACATGTGCTCCCTTACTTGCTTATGAGGTTGAGAAAGTCATAGGGTCAGATGAATATGAAATAGGCCATTAAGACCTCTAAAACTTCCTTAATCTGTGCCATAATAGCTTGAAATTGCGACTTGGATGCACTTAAGCCCCTTAGAGGTCTTTATACAAACTAGGATGTTTGCTAGGAGTCATAAAACTGAGTTTAGCACCTAGTTTGACATTCTTCTCTTCATATCATATTGTCACTTCTTGTCATGATACAAGGACTTTCTCTTGCTTATGAACCTGTCACGTAGGCCGTGTTAAATTTCATTTTCTTACAGCATTGTCATTTCTGGTTCTCAACAAGTTTGAACCTTTGTTGATCTTTTAGCATCACTGTGACAGTCATTTCATTGTTCTTTATCATTACTGTCTCCAGGTTCTAGACTCTGATCAGGTTCTAGAATCTGCAAAGGTCTCCTAGAGAAAGCGTACTGTGACATTCAAGATTTCTATTCTCTTTACTCTTTCTCACTTCTGTGACCGGTCCCCTTGAACCTCTGTAATAGTGTCTCCATGATAACAATACCATCCAAACACTGTCCTATGTGTGATGCTGCCTGAAGATTATCATTCTACATCCTTTGTTCTTTATGACTGTTTTGTACCAAAGATGAACTATAATAGTCATTCAGCTATCATGACTGTCCACTAGATCTGTTTATTTTACTGGCTTCCATTAACTGTCTTTTTCTTGCAAACCTTGCGGCTTGCTTGATCTGTCATTTGATTATCCTCCATGCAGTGCCCCCTTTGATACTTGGTGAAATATTCCCATTGTTGGAAACAACGTTGTTCTTTATCTTGTCACTGTGGATGATGATAAAAATTCTCTTCATGTCTTATGACAGTCCTTTGATACACTCTGCATGTTTCTTGTATTTTGTATCTCATTTTCTATGATTGGAACTCCATTATCCTTCTTTGCTTTCTGTCTTTCTGAGTATAGTCTCTTGAATTTTGTCTCATAGCTTTATTTGATATGTCTTCTCATGATCACAAGACCACTTATTCTTTATTTTCTTGTGTGGCTGCATCATATGACTGTGCATGGGACCTCAGTTTCCTTTTATTCCCTTACTGTTCATGCAACATGATTGTCTTATTCTGAGTCCATAATGCTGTTATATCTTCTGTCCATCGAACTATCACTGTTCTTGTTCCCCTCATCTTACTGTCCTTTCTTTACTTTTAGAGTGAACTTAGGAGCAAACTGTTTATAAACTGTCATGAAGCATCTTGATTCCTTATGTGCCACTTAGGTTCAGAGCAGATTACTCTCCATAACATGACCATGTCTTTAATACTATCCTCCTAGATTTTGAGTATTCTAATGCATATTATTGTGTTGTATATCTTCCGTGCTACAAATGCCAGTATCTTCAAGTTTACAGCTGCAGGCTTAGCATTTACAAAGTCTAGTTATTAAACTTGACATACTGTCTTATCCAAGCTGTACCTCACTAGCTTACTCATGGAAGTATCCTTAGTTGAGGTTGACACTCGTAATATGTGAACATTACTGACAGTGTCTTGTGAAAAAGAATCTACAGAACTAGAAACTTTTCCTTTAGTGTCATTTAGCATATTAACAACTGACATTACAGATTTTCTTTGCACAGATCCCCATGCAATATTAATGCCATCTGCCACTACTTGTTCTTTTCTCTTGCATTGTGATAGACAAATGTGATATCTGTAGGAAGACTAGGGTCTTTTCTTTCGTGGAAAGTAACTGCAGTTGGTAAGTTGAACAATTTCTTAACATGACTCAACGCTCACTCTGAGTTAAGCTACAATAACAAATTTGTTTAAGGTAGTCAGATTTTTTAACCATAAGGGAAAGCTGCAATGTGGGAAATTTTATTTTCATAACGTAGGTAAAGGAACAAAGACTTAAACTGTTAAGTCATGACACTATAACCTTAGATTTATGATTTGACCAAGAAAATCAATTGAAATGTACCCATTCCAGACCAAAATTGCAAAAATGGACAACAGTAAGTGTTTTAATAAAATGATGCTTTATGGGTCTTTTTTACATTAAGGGGTTTTTCCCATGCATATTTTGTGTAATGTGTACATTTATGCATGTATGTTTCTCATCTTATTTATTTATATCTTGTTTATAATGATTAGTATTCTAAGATGCTATTCTCTAACATGGTATCAGAGTAGGTTAGGTTTTACTTACTTTTTTTTACAGGTTATATTAGAAGTAATGTAGAACTTGATGAGGATCATCTGTACATGCAATCAACACGTGAGTAAGGCCTTTTTTGCAATACATTTGGTTTGTCTTTTCTATATTTTTTATAAATCATTTTTTTTTCCTATTTTTTCAATTTTTTTTTTTTGATAAGTAATGGGCCGTAGCCAAATAATTTTATTAATTAGAACCTAATACAACCTGGCTCACTAGGGGCATCAGTAGGAAAGAGCCAGGTGGAGAAAACCTCCGGTCTTGCCCCAAAATATAAAGAGAAATAAGAAGATTTACATCGAGCCCGTATTTAACTGGGTTGTTGCAAAGGACTTGGGTGTCCCTGCTTACAAATATCAGCCATTTGGCTTTCAGTATAATAATTCCTGATTGTAGAAAATAATACTCTAACCATCATTCCTGAATCATAGTGATCGGATTGAGGAGACTATCTCTTCTCCTTTACAAATAATTTCTAATAATATCACAGTTTAGATCTCAGCTGATGACCCTTGATCACATGTTGGTAATTGGAAGTACTCTAACTTCTTCTTAACCTTTGAAATCAATCTTTATCCCCATCAAACCTGTGACCTCAGCTGTAGGATTAATTCTGTAACAGTGGCTTCTTTCTCAGCTAATTCATCTTGAAGCTGGTAGGAAGTGAACTGAAGTTTTATCTGGCTGTCAGAGGGATCTATCCTGCACATACAATTCCGTCTACCAAATCCTAGGCATTCTTGTTAGTAACAGAAAACAAACATTTTCATAAATGCTAAATATCCATTCAAAATGCATATCCTTCTATAAGCAGGAGCCCAAATCTTAAATAATAACGAAATTGAGACAGAAGATCTAACAAACATGCAAGCCCGGGGCATGATTACCCAAGACCAACAGTCTGTGAAGAGTTAGGTATTGCTTTTCCTAAAGGAGAACACAAATATATATATATATAGGGTTGGTTCAAAAATAAATGGATTCAAATCCAAACTAAATGATGGGTGTTTCCTTCCAATACATGAAATCACCATCTAGTCAATAGCTTTCTACTATCAAGAGTAGAATACTGTAAATACAACTATCGTAACCCATAGTCGCCTAATTCTATCATCTACCTCATTCTGACAATTTCTGCCATAGAGACACCAATGCATATCTAATTGAAAGAAACAGAAGTAGTGTAAAGAGAGAGAACTGTAAACATGAGTATGACATTAACAAGAGTCTGCTTGATAAAAACATAGTACAGAGCATGCTATGCTGATAAAACCACATTGTGCCCATAACCAGTATACTGAGTTTATATAGAAAAGATGGAGATTATGCTAAGGAATATAGCTATGTTACCCCAAGTTTCCGGGACGGGGGGACGGGGGGACGAGTTTCTGGGACGGCAAATTTTTTTCCCAAATTTGGGGACAGGGGGGACGGCAAAGGGGACGGCTGTATAAAATATAGGGAAAATTTAAAATATATAGGAAAATTCTAAATGTTCATATGAAAACATGGATAAAGCATGCATCTATACATTATATTCATATGAAAACATGGATATAGCATGTGTATGATACTATGAAAACATTTTAGAATGCAAACATCGAACATACAACATTATCAATAGACTCAATACTCAATATGCACTCATAATTCAGAATTTCAATTCATTCACATTGTCAATATGCATATCATAATAGATATTAAAGAAATAAAATACATAATGGAGCCTAATCAGACTCAGAGGTTAAATTTTCACTACTTCCATCAGCGCAGTTCCCCCCTATATTTTTTGACGGGGGTTTGGGGGCAGCGCCCCCAACTTGGGGTCAAGGGGCAGCGCCCCTTGCGCGCTCCCTGTCGCGATACAGGGCGGGGTCGAGGGGCAGCGCCCCGCGAGGCCAAAAATACTTTTATTATTTTATATAGGCATCGGGTGTTATTTTTCTATTGGCAAAAAACCCTTCATGAGATATTTCACTCCCTCAATTACGCAAAAAACATCATTAAAAAAAATTGAAAATACGACATTTTTTATTTTAATATTTTTCCCTAGCCCTAGATGTGGGGGACGTCTGGCCATCCCCGGGACGGCTGGGACGTCCCCAATCCGTCCCCAGCCGTCCCCCCGTTTCGGGGACGTCCCCTCAAAATTTTGACAATTTGGGGACGGGGGGGGGACGTCCCCTGGCCGTCCCCAAGTCCCCGAAACGTCCCCGGGATTGGGACGGGGGTTTTCAGGTAGGGGACGCGTCCCCGGGTTTCGTAGGAATATAGAGATGTTCAAGCATCATAAAGTAACCTGTGATAGAACCAAGTCAGGATAAGTAAACCACACCTCAAACTCCCAAACCCTTCCAAGCTATATTTGGAAATGAAGTCCAGAACAAACCCGAAGCTAAAACCAAAAAAGGGGGATTACACTAGACTTCAACAGCCCTAGGACCTATCATCCTCCAACAGACTAAGATCTATATAATCACAATCCATGTTTGTCGCTGCAGCAGAAGAAGAACCCATTTCCTTAGAGGTAGCTGCCACCGTATCAGGGGAAGTTTTGCCCTTCTTCCTAGCTGCCCCCCATCTCTAGCTGCTCTGATCACCACCGGGGGAAGGACCTGTATAACCTCCTGCCCAACATCCATCAAGTAATCTGGGGGTCTATAACCTTCTGTTCGCATATAATCAGCCCACCAATATTTATTTGGGGAGCTCTTCATATTTAGCCATTTAAACAGAAAATCTATGTTCATAACTATGACTTCCTTCCTTTGATTGAAAAAGTTTTCATCCCTTAAAATTAACAGAGGTCGCTTACCAGATATCACCACCAGGTTTTGGATATTGTCAGGATTTGCGGCCTTTCCATAGTCTTTGGAGCACTCAGTTTTGTTGGGTAAAACCACATGCATGACTGATATTTCTTTAGCCTATTTAGGCTGTATTTATCATTGTTATGCATTGGGATAACTAGTAGCTGTAGTCATGAATTTTTATTTACACTTACCAATTGAATTTTCTTGAAAGATTCCAAGAATTTTTTATCGAACATTTGAGATTCTTGCACTAAACATTTAAAAAGGTTAACATTTTATTTTCTTCAAGGATAGCATTTGAGTTGCTTGGAATATGTTTATGAATTACTATTATGAGATTGGTTGGTGATATTTTTTTGAAGACGAATTCCGTAATCATTTTCTTCCTTTTCATAACGTTAAATTATGAATTAGATTCTTATGATTTCATTGAAGTCGTAGTAAAAGAGAAAGGAAAATTAATATAGTTAAGACATGAAGTCAATCTGTCAAAATTTGATACATATATATTTTCTGAAATAAAAAAATTAAAAAATAATCACTTGTAAACAGATTCATATATACACTATTATTATTATATTTCTTCCTGTCAACATGAACAATGTGGAAATAAGAGAAGTCACATCTATTTGTCTCTTAATGCATATTTACATGCCTATGTTGCGTAAAGGAGTTTGCCTCTTTGTTAACAGATATGACTTTTGTAGACAAAACAAATCATGTACATAAAATGTTTGCGGGATATGAATATGGGTTCTGTGCATATGGAAGAAGACGACAACTTTTCATTCCCTCTAATTAAAAATCTGAGAGTATTGATAGGCAATATGTCCTGCAAATTCAAACCCCTTTTCCTAATTTCTAATAGGAACTTTGTTTAATGGTCGATGGTTTTGGCAAATTTAAACTTCTGCAAATATCAACAGAAACTTATGGATATGGAAGGTTCAGACTACATGTAATCAGAATTGCGATGGTGGCCAAAATATTTCCAATTACAGCATGTCCCAAAACAATTTCATCCATTATAGCTCAACGTGTCCAATCGTTGTGATTTAAAACTCACATGGATACAGGTGCATTAGCGATGTTGGTTGAATTTAACATTACTCTTGTCAGTTGTCTTCCAATTTCTGAAAACCATGAATCTTCCAATCCTTAAATTCCATGAGACGACTTCCCCTTTGAGGTATTGTATGAAATGGGCCATATGCTTTGTCTCTCTCCTACATTTGGTGTGCGAGTTTTGTTGGGCAATTACAACAACATTTGACACAACCCATTTTTGCTAAATGCATTGTCCAAAACACCTATTCCAGGTGCTGGTTGAGGGAGATGATGATCAGCATTGTGAAATTCCTCAAAAGGTCCTATAGTATTTTTTGACAAATCAATTTCGTTTTATTCTGCTGTCATGATATTTCATGGAGTCACGTTTTTTTTTAGGCATATTGCTGATTGGTTTAGTAACGCCATTTATTCTTCCACATTGTGACTCCCAATTTTTTGTTTCCAACTATGATATCTAACATAGATATGCCCTTCATCATGCACATATAGATGCTCAATTTTGTTCAACAAATCCATTACGTGCATTTCCTACAAATTGTTTTTGGAAGTTTGTAGATGCACAATTTTCAGATGGAGAGTAATGACAGCACCTAGTGGCTAAATCCTAGATGTAAGTCCTAATGTGCATAAGACAATTAGGCATTATATGCTCCAAATTCAAGTCAATGCTTGGCCTTAGGTGATGCCATTGAGCGAGATTGTGCATGTGAATGACACCACCTAGTGACTAAATCCAAGTTTCAAATACTACGTGTAGGCATCAGTATGTCCTAATAGACATAAAATAATACCTATATAGGCATTACTAAGTCCTTAAAGCTTGCAAGTAGGCACGTGTAAGTCCTATGTGCATTTTGTAAATTCTCGTTGTTGTAAATCTTCCACTTGCAAAGGCATTGTATTAAGTCCTACAGGTATATAGTAAATTCTTGTCCTTGTAAATCTTCCACTTGCAAAAGCATTGTATTAAGTCCTACAGGTATATGGTAAATTCTTTTCCTTGTAAATCTTCTACTTGTAAAATCATTGTATGGAGTCCCTACAGCCACTATGTAATGAACCTAGGGAGAGGCTAATTTGAGGAGACCACAGCACGAATACAATTGTTTTTTTAAGACTGCATAGCATTATTTTTAATACACTGGGATTATAAAGTATGACAAGATGACTTTCATGCAGTCCGGAATGCATGATCTTCATGTTGGCATATATTTGTGTCCTTGTTATCATTGTCAAAGAAGACCTATGTTACTCGGGTACTTCATTTTTTCTTTTATCGAAATTGAGATGTGATGGCCCGTATTAACATTAAGGGGGAGTGTTAGAACATAATGATATTAAGGGTCATACCCTTATTAACATTAAGGCGGAGTGTTAGAACATAATGATATTAAGGGTCATACCCTTCAACATTTATATAATGTTCTTATATAAAGTTATAAAACCTTATATATCATATGCTTTATAAGCATATCCCATTTGAATAATTATAATCCAATAACTATTAGATTATTAATTATTTGTATCTCTATGCACAAGAGGTATTATAGGCCATGCGGAAGTATGTGGAGGAATATCCCAAGGTTCAAGTCTATTTTCTGATAGACTATATCTTGTGAGTGTTATCAATCAGATGTGCATCCTTAGTAAGTCGTTTACTGAGCTATTTGTTGATACATGGTAATACTCCTAGGCCCGTGGGTTGCTTGAAAGGTGGAGTAAATATGCAGAGTAGGCTGGTTCCTATCGATGCTTCACCTAAATCTATTCTAAACTTCTCATTTTTGATGGAAAGGGAAAGAGAAAAAACTCTGAAAATGACTTCTGAATGCTTAGAGATGACCTCCAACTATAACAGTGATGCACCTAATTGAGTAATTTAGAACTATACTTTCTGTTTGACACAGTATTCTAAAAAGTGCAGCTAATTGATGTACAATTTCAATGTTTTTTGCAGTCTCATGTGTTAATGTTTTGTAGAAAAGATGAAGTCCTTGGGAATTTTAAAAGAAAAAGACACACATTTTCACAACAAAGTGCAATTCAGCTGTTACACAATCTACAACCCACAAAGAAATACAATTTCCTGTTGTTAAGTGCTGAAATGAGAAATACAAATCACAAAAATGGACGATCAACCATCAATGATGCACATAAAACATACATATCTGAAATGACCCTTTTTTGCTTTCAAAATGCCATGAAGACTGATTTGAGAGTTTCAGTACAATATTTTGCTGAAAGAATTTCTCTGAATCACTACTTGGCATTACTTGTAAGAACTATAAAACTGAAATCTATGTGTGTTTTGTAGCGTACACTCATGTCCTAAAAAAATGTAACATGTGCAATAAAGAAAAGAGGCATGTGTCTTGCGTTGCTAGTTGTAGGTGTTCTTGGATGCTTGAAAAAGTTTTCAACTGCTGCCTTGGGTCGTATGAAACTATTTTTGGCCATTTAGGGGCTCCCAAACTGCTCGAAATTGCATGGTTATGGCTTGAAACTGGCCTTTGAATGTAGTTATATGTCATGCACCATCATAAAACCTAGTTGAAGCATGCAAAAAATTCTAGTCGTTATTTTATAATCAAATATAGGCAAATAAATGCTTGGGGCCGTTCCTAAGAGGGAAATCGAATATAAAATAAGTCCAAAAAGGAATATAATATAGTAAACTACTTGTAAGAGCCGACCTAGGGTTTTGGATAAGACAAACATTACAAAAGTCTAAATTAGGGCCGACCTAGCCTTGAAATAAATACTTAAGGACCAACTCATAAACAAGGTATATATAAGGCAGATGCATGGCAGAATTAAGAAACAAGAAGGAATGTACAAAACACATTAAATTATTACAGAGCAGCAATTATTCCCAAAACCTGTATGAGGAAATTTGAAGCAGTCGCCGGTGAGGAGGGACCTCGAGGAGATCAATCCAAACCGGTCAGCAAGAGTAAACACAACAGAAATACATAGATATAATAGAGGCAATGCATAACAGATGGTTTTATTACATGCAAGTTAATTACATTCAATCGGTAACAATCGGGTTACAACATACCGACACACAGACCTGGTAGAATAGGTCACACCGGGACCTTGAATCTAAAGATCTATCTTCTAGGCATAGTCTATCTATTTGATGTTCCTTGATTCCTGATTGATTACATTCTAAAGTATGATTACAAATATATATCGATCCAAAGGATTTGGTTGGCCCAAAAAGGATCAAAACCTGAAGAACAATGCAAAATGAACAAGGTCGGCCTCCGCCAAGAGATTCCTTTGGAAAATCCAAAGGATGAAACGCAGAAGGTCGGCCACACTCCAAGCAACATCGAGATCAACGCCCAAGGCTCCACAAGCTTCAGAATGGGTTCCGGTAGATCACAAGAATAGGTCTCAGGCAACAGGTAACAAAGGAACAACCGGTAACAAGAAACTATCAAGGAAACCGGTAGCGATATCTTGCTGGAAAGTGATCCAAATGAGATGCGGTTTGAAAGAAAGAAAAATGATCAAGTCTTCAAGTAGAATCCAACTCCACAGGAACCAGTGAGCCAAAACCGGGACACACAGAAAGGAAAACTGAAACTGCAAACAGAAAACAAAATAAAAAAGAAAATATTTTTGGTTGATGCAAGATTGCTGTGAACCAGGGATGCTCCTGCATTAAAATTGAGCCTAAAACATCAATTTCGCTCCTGAACCTTCCAGAGGGTCCACAGTGAAATCCTTAGAAAGGCCTAATTTGTCATCAAAAGGCATTGAGTTGACATCACCTTGAAGGCAAATGGACTTGATTAAGATGAAGGAAGAACCCAAAGGCCAAGTCTAAGAACAAAGCTGAAGGAAATGAGGAGAATTTGTGCAAAAAGAGAAATTCCGCTCCTGACCCTTTCAAAGGGTCTAGAGCGAAATTCCTAGATAGGTCCTGTCCTTCCAAATGTACCTAAGTGAAATTGTTAAGATGCACTTTTCATTCAACATTTTGGCTAGGTGCCTCCTTAAGGTGATTTGTTGGCGTGTCCTAAGGTGAGAACAATGTGATTGAGGCTGAAGTTTGAGTGTTTGGAAGGTATCTAAGACTAATTCCTCAAATTCGCTCTTGACCCTTCCAGAGTGTCCAGAGCAAATTTCCTTATATCTCCCTTCTTGGTCCTAATTTGCCTCATAAACCTTATCCCTATGGCGTGATTGAGAGAGTATTGATGTGTGCAACAAAGTGAGGTGATGGAAAGTGAAGGATTTGAGCATAATTGCAAATTTCGCTCCTGACCCTTCCAAAGGGTCCAGAGCGAAATTTGTCTAAGCTCCCGACCCTCTCAAAGGGTCCAAAGCGAAATTCTCCAAATGACCTAATTCCTCACTAGAAACATTGAATGGTGGTCATGCATGGCAGAGAAAAGGATCAAAGATCAGGTTTAAAGCAAAGCTAAGTGAAAAAGGATGAGAATTGAGCCAAAAAGAGCAAATTTTGCTCATGACCCTTCCAAAGGGTCCAGAGCGAATTTCTCCATGAAGCATTATATCTTGCTCAAACCTATGAACTAATCCATTTCCAAGCATTTTTGAAGGCAAAACACTTGTTTTTGATGAGGAAAGGTTGAAAATGAAGTCAATAATGGAAAATTTGAGCCTAAAACATCAATTTTGCTCCTGACCCTTCCAAAGGGTCTAGAGCGAAATTCTTTCTAAGCTCTTGACCCTTCCAGAGGGTCTAGAGCGAAATTCTTTCTAAGCTCTTGACCCTTCCAGAGGGTCTAGAGCGAAATCCTTAGGATAGCCTAATTTCTTGTCAAAAACATTGAGTAGACACCACTTTGAGAGCAAGTTGGCTTGAATATGATAGGATAAAGGGGAATGGACAAGTCCAAGGCAAATTGGATGTGAATTGAGCCTAGAAATGCAAAACTCGCTCTTGACCCTTCCAAAGGGTCCAGAGCGAAATCCTTATGAGGACTCCTTATTTCATCTAATGCACCCAAGAGATCTTGTTTTAGGCTAAATTGAGGGCGAATTCACTTGATGATGATAGAGGGAGATTTGAAAAGAAGATGAATGGTGTCAAAATGCAAATTTCGCTCCATACCCTTCCAAAGGGTCCAGAGCGAAATTCCTTAAACCTCTATTTTGCTCCATGTTTGAGACCAAGATCTTTGTTTCTAAGGTATGGTTGGGAAAGGATTGATGTGTACTTGCCTTGAACAGTGATTTGAGGCAATAAGATGATAGAATTGAGGTTAAATTACAAATTTCGCTCCTGACCCTTCCAAAGGGTCCAGAGCGAATTTTCTTGAAACCTCTTTTGCTCCCAATTTTGTGTCAAGCCTAGCGTTGATTGAGGTGGATTGAACTTAGAAGCATCCTTAGGCATGCATTTGAGTGAGTCGTGGTCACAAAATGTGAAGAATTTGTCCAAAAATGCCAATTTCGCTCTTGACCCTTCCAGAGGGTCTAGAGCGAAATTCCTACGAGGTCTAAACTTATTGAGGTTAAATTACAAATTTCGCTCCTGACCCTTCCAAAGGGTCCATAGCGAATTTTCTTGAAACCACTTTTGCTCCCAATTTTGTGTCAAGCCTAGCGTTGATTGAGGTGGATTGAACTTAGAAGCATCCTTAGGCATGCATTTGAGTGAGTTGTGGTCACAAAATGTGAAGAATTTGTCCAAAAATGCCAATTTCGCTCCTGACCCTTCCAGAGGGTCTAGAGCGAAATTCCAGAGGTCTAATGTTTTGTCTAGGCCCTTGAGCGAAACTTATTCCTAGGCAATTTTGGAGGCGAATGATTTGATCTTGGTAGGGTAAGATTGAAAGTGAGGTCTAATTGAGCAACTTTGTCAATTTTCGCTCCTGACCCTTCTAGAGGGTCTTGAGCGAAAATCTCATTATAGGTCCTGTCCCTAGAGAGGATCCAGAGCGCATTTTATTATAGGTCCTGTCCTTGGAGAGGGACCAAAGCGAATTGATCTTAATGCCTTCTTATTAATGGTTTGAAGTAAGAAATACCATGTTAGGATAAATATATTATGTATACTTAATCATCTTTTGGTTTGTTTTGCAAATCAACAAGACCGAGCTAGAAGGAAGAACAAACAAGGAGGACCTATTCAAGTTTCATCATCATTAAAGATGCCTCAAATGCATGGAGGAGGACTCAAAGTGCTTCCAAGTTGGAGGACTTCAAGTGTTCAAAGAGTTGCACATAATATACCAAGCTATCCTCAAGGACCTCGTTCTACTACATGGAGAAATCATAAGATATTAGAAGAAGGATCTTGCAAACACTTCAAAGGGAGATAAGATGACAGAAAAGAAAGAAAGACTTGACTGTGAAGAGGCCTCATCGAACACAGGGGAGTCAAAGAAAGATGTATCATTCATCAAGCACATCGAGGACGAAGGAGGATCAACCAAGGTCAGTGCAAGGGTATGTTGAAGAAGCAGACAATTTCAGAAGAGTTAATCAAAGTTAGCTTCTCATCATCATCACATTGATTAACCAAGCACAAATGCAAGATAAGGTGGCATCCCGGTCACTGTTCCTCCAATCAAATAGGTCCACATCAGCATGTCCAGACTTGATGAATCACGCTTATGCATGGAGGCACAAACTCCGATGTACCTACCCTTGGCATCTATTGGTTCACAAGCATTGAATGTAATTTTCTCATTGGCTAAGGGAGTTTGTTGTAACAAACCCTAATTAGGGTTTCCATCTTGTAATCCTAGCCATTGATTGTAAATCAATCAGAGCCATTGAATTGTAAAGAGCTCTTTATATAAAGCTCTGGTTCTTCATTTGAAAAGGTTAATAGTTAGTTGATAGTTAATAGCTAAGAATTAGTAGCTAGAATAGTGAATAGAATAGCAATTAGAGTAGATTAGGAAGAGAAGGCAAGGAATTGTTGCCTTGATTGTAAGTGAACTCCATTTTCATTTAAGTCTCTTGTTGAATCTTCGTTTTAGATGATAGATAATTGGATTGAATGAAGGAAGTTACTGAATGCACTCGCGTGGAATCTGCCTAGTCCAAACCACTAGCCTCCTGTTGATTGCAAGGGCGCCTTGTGTGGCCAATTGGCATAGAATGAGCTTAATCTCGAGTTGTTACACATCTATTGTTCATGCATTAACTTGAATGGTGATCAGTATCAGATGGTGTAACGATTTGAACATATTCGAAGCATCCCTTAGAAGATCGCACTGAGCTGGTGTGGAATTGTTCAGTTTGTTGGTGAGACCTAGCCTAGTAGGACTCCACCTAGTCGTTCATCCATCTTCTTGCATTCTAGGTCCTAGAATAGATTTCGTGAACCCTCAATCTTTTGCTATTTCTTCATTATCCTGGTGAGTAGATAGGACTTGAGTTCCAGGAAATCAGACGCTCAGGCATTCGAATGTAATTCCCCTTGTGATTCCAGCATAATCACATCACACCATAAGAGCTTATCCACACGTAGAGACCCTACATACCAGAACCTTTGAGTTACCTCGATTGATCCTTAGGCGAAATCTTCAGCATTCGGGGAAACTTTGTTCATGAGAGGATAAGATACCTTGGTATTTTATTCTGTGTTCGCATGTGCATAAAAAACACATTAACACAACCCCTACTTTAAGGGACTGTTGATGAACCCAAAGATCTGCAGCCATTGAAGAATGGAGGGGGATTGCATGAAGGGAGACAACAACTGTCTTAAGGCAGCTCGTGATGCTTCCTTATTCCATATCTCCTGTGACTGAGATTGACATACAAATCAAACATTTTGCATATAGTTGGATATATGATTTTGCTGCTCTAATAATAGATTTATTTCATGAACTATGTCTGCAATGTTACCTAACTGGATTGCAGGTTTCCAGAACAGGCTTAATTCATCTTAATCTCAATTAAAGAATATACCCCTGACTATATTATATGCTTGTTTATTTTGGTTTTGTGAATTTAAGACAAGATGTATTAGAATAATAATTTATTATTTTATTATTAATGCTCAATATTGTAAACTTAGTGTAAATATCTTAATAAGATCTTGCTCGATCTTATTGGCAGTTTATTTTAGAAACTTGCCCTCTTGTAATTCTTTGTAATCCTATTTATTGAGCGTTTGCTCATTGTTAATATATCCAATTTTTTACCAATTACTTGCGTAATATGGTATCAGAGCCATAGAAAAAAAAATTTGAAATTTTTCGGATTTTTTTTTTTCGATCAACCTATTATAAGGGTTTTCGTGGGTTTGTTTTGGAAATTTTTTTTTCGACCCACGTCCATGCCTTCCGTTTGAGGTTTTCGAACCTGTATAAGAGCTGCACGATTTTATTTTTCGTGCCCGTTTCGTGCTCTATGCGTGATTGTTTGCGCCCGACCTCTGCACCCGTGGCAATTTTTTTTTCTGGCTCAAGGGTTTCTTCTCATCCCGACGCGACGTCATTAATCTCTGCACGCGATTTTTTTTTTCCCACTTGCAAATTTTTTTCTGCCATTTTTGGATGGAAATTTGCATTTTCGATGAGGGTTTTTACCCTTCAGATCAAGTCGAATTTTTTTTCCGATTGCAGATTCTTGGTGGGTTTTTCCAGATCTCAACTAGGTCGTCGTCATAATTTTTTGGGTGCCTCGATTTCTGAGCCAGCGGATCTAGATTCTGACAACAGATTCTTTCTGGGTTTTTCGCAAGGATTTTTGGATTGTCTTCAGATTTTTTTGGGTTAGCCGGAATTTTTTTCTTGAAATTCGTGTCAACCGTACTTCATTTTTTTGAAGTCTGTATCTGCATCTGCCTCTATTTCTGCATTGGGATTCAAATTTTTCAATTACGTGTCAGCGCCTCCTCATTTTTTTTCGTTTTTTGTGCATTGGGAAACGTGCAAGATGGCGTCATTGACCAACTTGGTGTTGGAAGGCAGTCAACGATTTAATGGAAAAAATTATAACACCCGGAAGCAGCGCATGCTGACTATTTTTGAATATTGCCGCCTGGATAATCTTGCTTTGGGCACAGAGTCCCATCCACAAACACCTGGAGCTGACCAGGACAAGTTTGATGACTGTAATCGAGAAGCTGTTATGCTTCTCAAGCTCTCTGTTACATATGACCAGCTACCTCAGATTCCTTTCGGCAAGTCAGTTGCAGATATCTGGAAGCATCTGAAGGAGTTGCATGAGACGTCCGACAAGAGTCAAGCCTTTTTTTTGAAGAATCAGTTGTTCTCCATTATGATGGATGAACGCATGTCCTTATAGGAGCATCTTACAAAGATTAAGGACATTCGAGATCAGGTTGAAGCTATTGGTCGGCACACGGAGGAAGAGGATATGGTAGTCATTACTCTGAAAAGTCTACCAAAACCGTATGAGCACTTTATAGAGACTCTCAACATTACTTCTACTAGTGTTGATCTGAAATTTCCAGAGTTATGCACCAAAATTTTGCAGCAGGATCGTTGGAAACAATACTTTGGTAGCGGTGCTACTTCAGCCTCCTCAGAACATGCCTTTGCTGCCAAATCCTTTCACAAGGATAAGGGCAAATCCCAGTCATCCTAGTCCTTTCAGCAGAAGGGCTCTTCTCAGTCTCAGGATGGTTTCAAGAAAAAGAAGGTGCAATGCAATTACTGTCACAAATTTGGTCATATGATCAAAGATTGCCGTACCAGATTGGCTTCTGAGCAGCGGAAGCAGGGAAGGTCTCAGCCTAAAGCCAATGTTGCTGAGCACACAAAGCAGAAAGAGTCTGCCTTTTATGCCTTCATGGCTAAAAGACCTGTAGATCATGTGAAGTCTTCTGCCCGGTACATTGATTCTGGTGCTTCTCGTCATTTCACTCATAGGCATGACTGGTTTGTTGAGTTCTCTCCCTACACTGATTCAGTTATTTTTGGAGGTGGTGAAGAGTACACTGTTGTCGGCAAGGGCAACGCTCAGATACAGTCTGAAGGGAGGAATCTCATATTCCTCAATGTGTACTATGTTCCTAGTATGGAACTTAACCTCCTTTCTGTCAGTCAGATTATGCGGCATTCTCCTCAGCTGGATGTCATTTTCAGTACACATAAGTGCTCGATTGTTGATCGTGCTTCTAGCACTACTGTAGCTGTGGGCATTGAGGATCATGGTCTATATAGACTTGTGGATACAGGCGATTCTCTTGAATATGCCTTCACAGCTAAATCTTCATCTATTAGCAGTCTCTGGCATCAACGATATGGTCACCTGAACATTCATTATCTTGCACAGCTTGTTTGGGAAGCCTTAGTACATGGTCTACCTGATATTCAGACTCAGAATCATCGTGTTTGTGAAGCTTGCCAGGCTGGGAAGCAGCACCGGACACCGTTCAAGGATGGTGACTCATGGCGAGCCTCTAAGGTACTGCAACTGGTCCACGCTGATGTATGTGGTCCTATGAATACTACTTTTGTTACTGGGTGCAGGTATTTCTTGCTTTTTGTTGATTATTTCAGTCGTAAAATGTGGGTGTATTTCCTTAAGCACAAATCAGATGTGTTTATTGTATTTCAGAAATTTAAGGCCTTAGTCGAAAAAGAGTCTAGTTCTTCTATTATTACTCTTAGGTCTGATAATGGGGGGGAATTTTGTTCTTCTGCTTTCTCTACTTTTTGTGATACACATGGCATAAAACGTCAGTTAACCACACCATACACCCCTCAGCAAAACGACGTCGTAGAACGTCGTAACCGCACCATTACAGAAATGGCTAGGTCTATGATGGAACATAGAAACGTTCGTAAGAAATATTGGGCAGAAGCAGTGTTCATAGCAGTCTATCTTCTTAATAGGTCACCCACTCATGCTGTTAAAAATAAGACTCTTGAGGAAGCATGGTCTGGTCGCAAACCTAGGATCAGCCATTTGAAAGGTTTTGGCTCTTTAGCTTATGTGTGGATTCCTGATGCCAAGCGCACTAAGTTGGATTCCAAGAGTCAGAAGCTCACGTTTACAGGGTACAGTGACAACCATAAGGCTTACCGACTGATTGATGTAGACTCTGATCGTCTTATCTTCAGTCGTGATGTTGTCTTTGATGAAGAACGAGGACCATTTCAGCTTTCCTCGCCTCAACAGCATTTTGAGGATCAGCGTTTGAAGGCTTCTGACTTGGGTATCTGTCTTCCATTCGGTTCACCTGATGGGAGGGATGATGTAGATTCTGTATTGATGATGCACTACTTGAGTTTCCTCCGGAAGATGCTAATCTTCCTCCTACTTCTGATCTTGATCCGCTTCCTCTTCCAGTTATTCCTCCTGCTCTTGATGTTGGCACATCTACTCTTTGGCCTAAACGGTGGGCTAAGACCATCAGTGATCTTCGTCGTGATGAGCTCATTGAGGGTAGAGCTTCTAGAAATAAGGGCAAACAACAAAACACAGTTAATTTTGCTCTTATGACTAACATCCACAGTATCTATGAGCCTCAAACATATGCAGAGGCCAAAGGGATTCCAAAGTGGGAACAGGCAATGGATGCTGAGTTTCAAAGTCTTCAGAAGAATCACACATGGGTTCTTTCAGATCTTCCTCCAGGGAAGAAACCCATTAGCTGTAAATGGGTATATAAGGTCAAGTATCATGTAGATGGTACCTTAGATAAATATAAGGCCAGATCAGTTGCTGGAGGATTCACACAACAAGAAGGCATTGACTATGAGGAGACTTTTGCTCCTACTGCTAAGATGAGTACTATTCGTCTTTTTCTCGCCATTGCAGCTCAGTATGGTTGGAAAGTCCATCAGATGGACGTGAAGAGTGCCTTCCTCAATGGTGAATTGCAGGAAGAAGTCTACATGACGCAACCTCCTGGTTTCAAGGTTGCCGGTTCAAAACCGCAAGTGTGTAGACTCCGGAAAGCACTCTATGGACTTAAACAGGCTCCTCAAGCATGGTACATAAAAATTGATCAGTACTTGGTTGCTCATGTCTTTCAACGTAGTCCTTCAGACAGTAATCTGTATATCAAACACTCTGGTAATGATATTCTCTTTCTTGTTGTCTATGTGGATGACTTGATCATTATTGGGAATTCAGCACATTTGATTTCAGAAATCAAACAGGATTTGTGCAACACTTTTGATATGACAGATTTAGGACTTCTTCATTATTGTTTGGGTGTTGAGGTTTGGAAAACTGATAGCAACATCTTCCTTTCTTAGTCTAAGTATGCGAGAAGCTTGCTTGACAGGTTTCGAATGCAGGATTGCAAACCTACTTCCACACCTATGGAGACTGGTCGGAAATTGTCAGCCAAGTTTGATTCTCCTCTTGTAGATGAAACACAATTCAGGCAACTGGTGGGCAGTCTCATCTATCTCACTGCCACTAGACCTGACCTCAGTTTTGCAGTGAGCTACATCTCACGCTTCATGATGACCCCTAGGGCTGCTCATTGGGTAGTAGCGAAGCGTGTCCTGCGCTATGTGAAAGGCACCTTGGATTACGGACTTTTTTACACTAGGAGTGATGATCCTAGACTCAGTGGGTTCACAGATTCAGATTGGGCAGGTTCAGTTGATGACAGGAAATCAACCTCTGGATATGTGTTCAGTTTGAGATCTGGTGCAGTCACTTGGACTAGTAAGAAGCAGCTGGCAGTGGCTCTCTCTTCGACATAAGTAGAGTATAGAGGCGCTGTTAAGGTAGCTTGTGAGGCAGTTTGGCTTCGCCGGATGCTTGGAGATATGCAACTATCTCAAGCAGGTCTGACTCCCTTGTTTTCGGACAATCAGGGAGTTCTCAAACTTGCCAAGAATCCAGTCTTCCATGAAAGAACCAAACATATAGAACTTCATTGTCACTACATTCGGCAGTTGGTTGAAGACGGATCCATTCAGTTGCTGTATGTTCCTACCTCGCAGCAGTCAGCAGATATTTTCACCAAACCCCTCAGTCCAGATAAGTTTGTAAAATTCAGGGGGTCTATTGGTGTAGTTGATAGATTGAGCATTAAGGGAGGGTATTAGAATAATACTTTATTATTTTATTATTAATGCTCAATATTGTAAACTTAGTGTAAATATCTTAATAAGATCTTGCTCGATCTTATTGGCAGTTTCTTTTTAGAAACTTGCTCTCTTGTAATTCATTGTAATCCTATTTATTGAGTGTTTGCTCATTGTTAATATATCCAATTTTTTACCAATTACTTGCGTAATAAAATGTATAATGGTACATCAAGGGTACATTACATTGTACCCTTGGTAGACATTTTCCCATATGAAAATATCATCTATGAGTCATATAACAGCTCGTAGATGGTTGCTTTGTGTTGGAGGAGTTTGTAGATATTTGGTTGTTATTCAAAACTGGGTCAACAATTCTTGAAACTGTCCCTACATCTTCTTAGTGGTCCCTATATCATTGCTCCACCTTTACAACTACTTTACTAGCCTCCCAAATTTATAGCACACGTACTCCCTTACATGCTTTTGAGGTTGAGAAAGTCATGGGGTCGGATGAATATGAAATAGGCCATTCAAGACATCTCAAACTTCTTTAAACTGTGCTATAATAGCTTGAAATTGCGACTTGAATTCATTTAAACCCCTGAGAGGTCTTTATGCAATCTAGGATGTTTGTTAGGAGCCATACAATTGATGCTAGCACCTAGCTCGACATTCTTATCTTCCCATCATATTGTCACTTCTTCTCATGATGCTTGGATTGTCTCTTGCTTATGAATCTGTCATGTATGCTTTGTGTTGACTGTCATTTTCTTACGGCATTGTTGTTTCTGTTTCTCAACAAGTTTGAACCTTTGTTGATCTTTTAGCATCACTATGACAGTCATTTCATTGTTCTTTATCCTTATTGTTTTCAGGTTCTAGACTCTCGTAAGGTTCTAGAATCTCTGAAGGTCTCCCAAAGTCAGCCTACTGTGACATTCAAGATTTTCATTCTCTTTACTCTTTCTCACGTCTGAGACCCACCCCCTTGAACCTCTGTAATAGTGTCTCCATGATAACAATACTATCCAAACCCTGTCTTATATGTGATACTTCCTCAAGGCTATCATTCTACATCCATTATTATTTATGATTGTTTTGTACAAAAGATGACCTATAATAGTCATTCAGCTATCATGACTGTCCACTAGGTCTGTTTATTGTACTCGCTTCCATTAACTGTCTTTTTCTTCTAAACCTTGCTTTATCTGTCATTTGATTATCCTCCATGCACTACCCATTCGGTATTGTTGGTGTTTGTTTTATCATCTACCAAACATTAGAATAAGATACCCAAAGCTATTCTATCCTCTCCTGAAAAATCACTATTGATTCCAAGGTCTATATGTGCGAACAAGCGACTTTAGTGGGATAGCTACTTGGGTAGTGTTTGCTGAAAATCTCAAGGGGGACTTACGTTAACAAATGTCTGTTAAGCTTTTGGACTTGGATGGATTTAGGTGAGCGGCTTAGGTCACAACTGTGTAACTTGGAACAGAAGTGCTCAGGGCTCTTTGGCATTGCATTATAGGCTGTAAAAACCATAGGAGATGCATTAGTCGGGCACCACGATATTAGGATGTTTGTTTGGGGAACTCCTGGTTGAACTTGTTGGATAATTGGTGGAAAGGACACTGGAGGCGAAGACCTTTGTAACAGAGTGCTTGGAACTTGAGAGGCGGGGGTTTGGAATAAATTGAAAATATCTTCCTCTTCTGGCCTATCTTCTTTTGCTTGACTCTCTCCTTTCTTTGGTGAAACTACCCTCTTTTGTCTGGATCTTGTGGATCGTTGTAACTCTACAAACTCCTTGGATGAACTTTGGGTTGATCTGAGGATTCTTTGAAATTTATTTGGGGAGAAAGAACTTATGCGATCTAGCGTAGCCTCTATTCTTGTTGAGGCAGTGCGGGAGTAGGTTCAGGAGCTGGATTAACTTCTTGTTGTTCCCATTGATTTTGTGCGTCAATGCGGTCAGCAATTTCTTCTTCTTCTTCTTCTTCTTCGAGAATGAAGCACATTTGACGCTAGTCAGGATAATTTCTTTTCATAGACTAGGCCAAACTATATAACTCGGTGATGATGTTTTCTTGTTCGTCGTCGAAACTCAAGTCTGGCTGTAGCACTAGTTCATGATCTCTTCCTGGTTCAGGAGGAATGATGGGCAGGCTCATCTTTTACTATGTTAGTGGACTGGAAAGAAAATTGTCGGATTTCTTTAAGAACTTGCTTGTGAATGGCAGAAATCCTTTGTCTCTCTAGATTTTCCTTAATCACACTCTCTATTCGCTGACCCTTTTCTTCCTCAGCAATAATGTGACTCACTTGTCTGAATTGAGAATAATTTACTTTTGAATTCCAAGCAAGTGTTTGTAATTGATCCGCAATATATGATTGATTCAGTCCTTGTTCAGGTTGTTCAAGAGGTAGATCGAATGGGAATTCATGCAACAATACCACGCTACGTCATATCTACTATCCAAAATAGGTAACTTCGGTTGTTCAAGATTTGATAGTGATAAAGCCCTCCTAACGCCCTTTTATGTTGCATGTGTGAGAGGGGTTAAAAAGCTGTGTGCAATTTTTTGCAAATATGAATTGGTGTGATCTTAAGTCTAGTTGTTTAGAAAGTTGTTCATTGTGCAACGCCCTCCTTCTAGCGCCATTTTATGTTGGTGCGTGGGAGGAGGGTAAAGAAAAAGTTGTGGACGACTTTTGCAAATACAAATTCGAGTTCAGCTATTCAAGACTTGATAATGAAAAGCCCTCCTTCTAGCGCCATTTTATGTTGGTTTTTGTTTTATCATCTACCAAACATTAGAATAAGATACCCCAAGGTATTGAAAAATCACTATTGATTCCAAGGTCTATATGTGCGAACAAGCGGCTTTAGTGGGATAGCTACTTGGGTAGTGTTTGCTGAAAATCTCAAGGGGGACTTACATTAACAAATGTCTTTTAAGCTTCTGGACTTAGACGGATTTAGCACTTTTAGGCTCTCTTTTTTAATTTTTATTTTCGATATTTAGACTTTCAAAAAGGGAAAGAGGGATAGGGATAGGAAAGCTGATCTAATCCTACGAATTCTAGAAACGGTATTAACTGAGCGCTCTCGGGAAACCGCACTTTGCTTCACCGCACCGAAGACAACTACACAAAGTGGGTGCACTGTTCAACGAGTTGTGCGTATGATCGAAGTTTTGGCATGCACAGGGGATAGGCTCAGACTAACTTTGCACAGTGAAATGGAAATCATCCATTCACCAAAAGTATGAGCATACACTGTCAATTAACACTTATCAAATCCTTCATTCAATTCTAACAACATGAAAGCAAATCTAAATTAACTTTAACTAATGTGTTGAGGAAATTGAAACCATGCTAATTATTCAAACAACGGAGAAAGCCTTAAGAGAAAGCGCACATGCAATATATTATTTGAAAATGACCTTCACGCAACAATATATCAAAAACCTCACACTCTCCAAATGAGAGGAGGTAGCCTTATATAGTTTTTCAAAAATCAATGAACGACCAAGATCAAACAGTGATCAAGGGCCTAGATTGAAAGCTACAAACCCTAATTAGGGTTTCCCAAAACTCTATTAGTTTGAAAGAATGAGAAAGTGACATGTGGCACAATTGCTATTGTCACTGAGGTGAGTGTCCAGTTTCCCCTTTTGTAGATTCAATGTATCTAGACACGATGAGCCTGACCTCCTCCATAGTGACACTTGGCAAGTTGCTAATCTGGAAGTCGATGACGTCCACATCATCAGTACATGTGGCGAGGATGCCTTCCCACTCAACTGCTTGGGCAAGAAAGTTCTCGTCAATGAGGAGAAAACTTGCAATCCTTGAAAGATCGCCCTTATCAATCATCCCCTAGTCTTTGAAAAAGCTCGACTGAATTCTGGCTCTCAGGTTCTCTGCCTGCAAGTGTTTTTCTCATATACTCTCTTTCTTCCAGATCTCTGATGCTACATGAAACACCTTACTCAAAATTTCCTGGACACTTTCCTCTGTTTCAAAGCACTTAGTCTCGGATTTCTTCAGGACGTCAATCCTGGTGACCAAAGCATAATACCAGGTATTAAAATCATATCTATCCCCGACCTGTATGACACTTGCATCCACCAAACTTTGTTTTGACAGACCTCGGATAACCTTCAATTGCGGAAGTATTTCATCTTGAATTTCTTCAACATCTTCCCAATTTGCAGCTAGGTCCTGAATTCGGCTCACTAATGAAGAGGCCGACTCATGTGCTGATACTAAATTTTCTACAAGCATGTCAGCACATGCCGAAGCATTTGAAATCCATTCCTTGGCCTCTGTGAATGTGCCCTTCATGTCCTCGTAATCCTTCATTAACTCTTGCTGAAGAGGCTGCGGAGGGGTGACTGGTATCTCATGGTTGAGTGGCCTGGTGAGATGGAGAACATATTTCCTCCATTGCTGGTTCTCTTCCTCAACATTCTTCCTTTTCTCCTTCTCCTGCGCTAGACTCGCCTTGAGGGCGTTGCAAGAGTTGTCAAAGTACTGGACTTCTTGGTCCTAAGTAGGCTTACCTAGCTCTATAGTGGTAATCTTATAATCCTCCAAGGCAATATTGTCCCGAGTTTTTCCTTCCTTTGGCACAACTATCTGAACTGTCCGAAACCCTACACTATCCCTCTGAATTAAAGAGAATTTTTTGGCTGGCTTAGGTGGCTTGACTATGACTGGTTCGTTCACCTTTTCCAGAAATGCTGTTGTATTCTCTTCAGAATGGGTTTCCTTAGGAACCTTAGCCCTTATCCTTTCCCTCAACCAATCAGGAATGGTTGACTGGTCCACAGTATTTTGATCAAACTTATCATCTGTCCTTCCTGGTCCAGTAACTATACCATCGAGGAAAACTACTGGGGGCTTAGGCTCTTCAACTTTTGTGGCTATTTGAAACTTGTTCCCTGTCCGGCGTTTGGACAACTTCTTTCATTATTTCCTCAATTGAAGGAGAAGGCACTCTCACTTCATTATTTACCATATATGTGTCCATCTCTTGCTCTTCAACTGCATTTTGATCAGGCACAACAGACGCAGCACATAGGATGGAATGACCTTTGTTGGACTCCCATCTCTCCCCTACAATTTTCTTTCCCCTGGCCTTTCCAGAGCTTCCAACTAATTCCTTCCTCTTCCGTGACCCAACACTCTCTGGATTTTGAGCATTGCCTGCAGAGATACAAGGGTTGGAGGACAGAGAGTCATCTACTCCCATTAAATCATAGGTCAGGGCCACACCTTTACACTTCAATTATTTCGTCCTCTCAGATGTCCACCACTTAGAGTATTCAACCACCGACTTCATGAGGTCTGCCAAATCTGACTTCTCTCCCTCTGACCAATCGACCAAGGCTAGTGGTTCATTCCTCATCTTCTTCAAGCCTGGCTGTTGAAGCTCAAGGCTGTCTTCTACTTGATCAGCAACTGTAAATACCTCTGTTGCTCTTACCATGCTCAAGGGAATCCTTGACCAAAATCTCCTCCTGATTTCGAAACTATCGACTACGTTAGCCCAATAATCTTCCAAATCAGCTTTGTGCTCAAATGTCATCCCTTCGACTCTTTTTGTCTTATGGAATGGATCAAAATTCTTTCTTGCTTTGTACTGGTAAAAAGGGTACCAAGTCAACTCTTTCTCAGTAGTGGCAGCGGCTTGTGATGACGGGCACGTCTCTAGTCCATTTCCAATGAGAGAGGAGGTTCTTGCCTTCTTTTGCTTATCTCTTTGAACTGTCATATATCCCTCCAATTGCCTCATGACCTCTAGTAGCACAACTCGGTTGGTAAGGTAAGCTGGGAGCTTATAGGGAGATCCGGAAAACCCCTGAATTCTAATGTAAGTGAACTTCGGGTATTGAATATACCAATATCCAAATCTACTTATGAAGTCCATAGACTCTTGAGAGAGTCTCTGATGTAGTCCACCTTGCAATGTCCATGTGATGTGCATGGGAAATGTATCATTCACCCTCTTGAAATGGAACTTTTCTTCCATGTGAAGTTGGGGATAACAGTCATAGATGGGAAACTGATTAGACGAGGCCTCTGTATCTGTAGGTTCTAGCCAGGGAATAGAACAATCACGAGTTCATGAAGAAGGTCCTATTTGCTTCCAGATTCTTTAGTTGGCTATCCAAGTTATCACTTATCATTCGAGCCCAGTCTATCATCTTAACTCCGTTCATTATTTTATTTATGAAATAATACATCCAAGGCTCAAATGGGGCGCCTTGGGGATTACCCATTATCCTGTTCAGCAGGATAATCATATCTCCAATATCTTCCTTGAAGTACGCCCTCACCAAGCTCTTCCTCTGTAGTTTGGAGGCACCTTTCCTTGGCTTGTCTAGCCAGGAATGATTGACGATGGCGTCATACTCCTCCAAATGATCCTGATACATGCGATCAACTACATCCTTAGTTATGTACACAACATTATGATATTCTGGAATTCTGAAGGCCTCCCTGATGGCTTCATCGCTGATGTTTGCCAACACTCTTCCATCTGGTGCAACAATATCCCTACTGACAGGGTTGTAGTGCCTAACACACTCAGCTACCAACTCTGTACACTGCATGGTAGGGAGAAAACTGGCAGCATGCATGATACCACTCTTCATCATCTTTCGCACGGGCATGGTAGGCACAACGTTATCCAAACCGAACATCCTCTTCTTGAACTCCCTTAGATTGATATGCCTGAGATTAGTGTCGCTAACATTCTTCCACTTCGAGGTCATTCTTGACTCAGGAGGAGCATCCTTGTCTACTTGGAACTTCATCGTGCCTAAATTTGCAAATAAACATGAAGCTTAAGTTAGAACTCAGATCTTGGATTAAAGAAAATCGAGGCTTGCAAATGGCTAAGTGCTTGGAGATTTTATTTCATTTCATACTTAGCCATGTGAAGGGAATTTTCACATGTAAACTCTCCAACCTAAGGACATTTATTATCACAATCCAAAAAGCCAAGCTTTATAACTTCAAAACTCTCCTTCCATTTAGTCAACAAAATGATTTTTTTCACTACAAATTTGAATAAGTCGACAAAAATTACTTCCAACGAATTTGGAAAACTCAGAAAAATGCAATAAATCTGTATTTGAAAACCAACTTCACCTTCGAATGAATGAGAATAAGGCTAGGAGATACAAGGAATCTTAAGAAAACTCGGAAAAATTGACAAATCTGCCTCCTACCAGCTAGTTCCACTCCAAAAATCTGTGGATACTTGACAAGAACGAAGCTAATAAATCAGAATTCCTCAAGAAGCTTGCCCAAACTGCAAGAGATATCCTTGCAACACCAAAATTTTCTTCCAAATGACCTTCAATCTTCGAAATACTTCTCAGTATTTTCCTTACCTTGCTCAGAAAGTTTGAACTTCTTGGTGTGAGAATGAAGAAATAAAGAATGTATTTGTAATGAAGTTGGTTTTCACAATTAGAAACACGCAAATATCAAATTCATGCTTCTAAATTCGACTTCAACCTTGAGAAAGTTTCCCATTCGATTTCGAGTTGTGCTGTCATCTGTTTGAGTTCGAAAATCTTACTCTTGTGCAAGTTTCTAAATTGTTTTCCCACTTCATATTCGAACTAGGCCTATAGATTGGCATCTTCCAAAAGGTTTCTAATTTGGAACTTAGTCTAAAGATTGTCTCAATCTGCAAATATCCTCTTTCTAATTTTGATTCATGGTTCAAACTCAAGTTTCCATTTTGATTTCCCAGCTCATTGATCTTCGAATATCTCTTTTTTCAACTTTCTAAATTAGTTAGCAGTTCGAATTCTATGAAGGTTTGATGACATCACTCACATTTTAACTCAATTTTGAACTTCTTGTTGACTTTGTTTGACTTCCAAGAGTAGGGTGGAGTTTTGAGACTTCAACTTGATGCTTGGGCGGAGTTTTCATCTTCCAACTTGATGCTTGGGCGTAGTTTGGAGGTGCCTCTATCATCATGTTAGAGTTTTGTTTGCCTTAAACTTCTTTCATTCCATCCATAGGGCGGACTTTGAAGGCTTCCCACTTTATGGAGGACTTTCTCATGTTCACTCTTTTAGGCTCTCACCAAGGCAGACTTTTGAAGCACCTCTCCATAGGGCGGAGTTTTAGCCTCTCCAATCATTATGGCTTGGGTGTAGTTTTGGACTCTCTCCGTGGCGGAGTTTGGAAACCACTCCCAGGGCGGACTTTTGAGACCACTCTACAACTTTATGGAGGGCGGACTTTTGGATGACCTCTTCAAGGCGGACTTTGAAGACACCTCTTCAAGGCAGACTTTGGAAGGTTGGCCACTTCAAGCATGGCGGAGTTTTATGCTCCCTCCGAGGCGGAGTTTTAGTCTACCTCCTCAAGCATGGCGGACTTTTGTGCTCCCTCCAAGGTGGACTTTGGAGACACCTCAAGGCAGGGTGGAGTTTGGAAGCACCTCATGGCGGACTTTGAAAACTTGGCCATCAAGGCGGACTTTGGAAAGACATCAAGCAGGGTGGACTTTTGGAGGCTCTAGGTAGGGCGGAGTTTGGAAGCATGGCCACTTGCTTAGAGGGTGGGCTTTTGTGCTTCCTCTTCAAGCATGGCGGAGTTTTATGCACCCTCTTCAAGGCGGACTTTGGACTTAAGAAGGAAGGCAGACTTTCTTCACTTCACCATGGGCGGACTTTGAACATCTCTCCATAGGGCGGAGTTTTAGTCTACCTCCAAGGCGGACTTTTATGACATCTCCACCAGCATGGCAGACTTTGATGCCTTCTCAACTTTACCTTGCTTGGAGGGCGGAGTTTTCATCACCTGCCATAACACTCAACATCCTTGTTTAGCTAGACTTAGAAAAAATTGGAAAATTTCACAATTTTACAAATTTTAACCAGATTAACTTGAAATTTGAAATCCATACTCAGGCAAACCATCTGAAGCATCATGACCCCTAAAATGTAGGGACCTAGCTTTTTAGGTCAAAACTTGGAAATTCCTGATCGCGATCGAAGCAGGTCAGTGGAATCAATGCAAACCCTAGGTCTCCACTCCGAAAAAGCAAAAAGCAGGCATCCCTAAAAAATAGGGAAAACTTTCTAAAAATAGCCATACTGGGGATTGGGCTAAAAATGCCAAAAACGAAACTTCCTAAAAAATAGGAAAAAGCAAAAAAACAAACTTTCTAAAAATAGAAAGTTGTTCAAATTCGTCCAAATCAATTGCGATCTTCGTCCTTTGGCCTTTCTAGGCACTTTGACGGTATTTGGACTCTGTTATCACTCGGCTTGCAACAACTAACTTTCAATCTCTAGGACTCGAACCGTTCAAAACTGAGCAAGGCTTGACAAAACTGAAGCGGAAGGCCACGGGACACTAACAAAAACCCTAGAAAGCAGGAAAAGAGAGGGTCCCCATTTGCAATGGGGCGATGTGTGAAAAAGGTCACAACAGGTACTTGCTGAATGATTCACATTGTTGGACACATCGTTGTTTTTGATTGTCACTGTGGATGATGATAATAATTCGCCTTATGTCTTATGACAGTCCTTTGATACAGTCTGCATGTGTCTTGTATCTTTTAACTCATCTTCTCTTACTGAAACTCCATTATCCTTCTTTGCTTTTTGTCTTTCTGAATATAGTCTCTTGACTTTGGTTCATAGTTTTAGGTGACCTGTCTTTCACGATCACAAGAGCACTTTTATTTCTTTTGTGACTGTCATTATATTACTGTGCATTGGACTGTAATTTCCTTTTATTCCCTTCTTGTTTATGCTTTAACGTGATTGTCATATTTTGAGTCCATCATGCTGCGATATCTTCTCTCCATCATGCTGCAGATCTGCAATTATATGTTTTAATGCCAAGCAACATTTTGGAGACCTATTACTTTGTCACTGTTCTTGTTTGCCCCCATCTTACTGTCCTTTCTTTACTTTTATAGTGAACTTAGAAGCAAACTGTTTATAAACTCTCATAAAGCATCTTGTTTCGTTATCTGCCACTTATGTTCAGAGCATATTACTCTGCGTAATATGATCATGTCTCCTATACTGTCCTCCTAGATTTCGAGTATTCTCATTCATATTATTGTGTTGTGGATCTTCCGGGCTACAAATGCCAATTTCTTTCAAGTTTACATCTGCAGGCATAGCATTTACAAAGCATAGTTATTAAACTTTGGATACTGTCCTTTCTAAGCTGTTCCTCAGTAGCTTACTCATGGAAGTATCCCTAGTTGAGGACGACACTTCTAATATGTCAACATTACTAACATTGTCTTGTGAAAAACAATCTACAGAACTAGAAACTGTTCCTTTAAGTCTCATTTAGCATATAAACAACTAACATCACAGATTTTCATTTCATAGATCCTCCTGCAATATGCATGCCATCTGCCACTACTTGTTCTTTTCCCTTGTATTGTGATAGACAAATGTGATACCTGTAGGAAGATGAGGGTCTCTTCTTTTGTGGAAAGTAACTGCAGTTGGTAAGTTAAAGAATTTCTTAACATGACTCAACCCTCACTCCGAGTGAAGCTGCAATAACAAAATTGTTTGAGTTAAGGTTTCTCCTGAAAACTTTAAAACCTTAACGTGGCCCTCTCCTGTTTTGCAAAATGACCAGGTCAGAGTTTTTAAATCACAAGGGAAAGTTGCAATGTGGGGAATTTGCTTTTCAAAACATAGGTAAAGGAATAAACACTTAATCTTTTAATTTATGACACTATAACCTTAGATTTAAGATTTGACCAAGAAAATAAATTGAAATGTACCCATTTTGGACCAAAAGTGCAAAAAAGGACAACGGTAAGTGTTTTAATAAAATGATGCTTTATGGGGTTTTCTTACCCGAAAGGGCTTTTCCCATGCATATCTTGTGTAATGTGTACATTTATGCATGTATGATTATCATCTTATTTATTTATATCTCGTTTATAAAGATTAGTATCCTAGGATCCTAATTTCTAATATGGTATCAGGGTAGGTTAGGCTATACTAATCATTTTTACAGGTTATACTATAAGTTAGGTTGATTTTGATGAGGATCATCTCTACACTGAATCAACTCGAGTAAGGCCTTTTTTTCAATACATTTGGTGTGTCTTTTATATATATTTTTTTAAATCATCATTTTTTCATTTTTTCTAATTGTTAATAGTGTACATTGATTTATAATTCCTTTAAGGAGCACTCAGTTTTGTTTGGTAAAACTAAATGGATGACTGTTAATTTTTTAGGCTATTTAGTTTGTATTAATCATTTTTATACATTGGGATACTAGTAGCTATATTCAAGAATTTTTCTTTACACTTGCCAATTGAATTTTCTCGAAAGATTCCAAGAATTTTTTATCAAACATTTGAGATTCTTTTATTATACATTTAAAAATGATATCATTTTATATTCTAGAAGGATAGCATTTGAGTTGCTTGAAATGTCTTTATGACTTATTATTATTATTAGATTGATTGGTGACATTTTTTTCAAGAACAATTCCTAAATCATTTCCTTGCTTTCATAACATTAAATTATGAATCAGATTTTTATGTTTCATCCAATTTGTAGTAAAAGACAAAGGAAAAATAACATAATTTAGTCATGAAGTCAATCTTTCAAAATTGAGTACATTATATAATTATATTTATTGAAATTAAAAAATTAAAATATAATCGCTTGTAAACTGATTCATATATAGACTATCATTATTATATTTCTTCTTGTTTCCATGATCAACGTTCCTCTTTGTGAACAAATATGAGTTTTGAAAACAAAACAAATCATGTAAATAACATGTTTGTGGGATATGAATATGGGTTTTGTGCATATGGAAAAAGACAACAACTTTTCAACCCCTCTAATTAAAAATCTAAGAGTATTGAAAGGCGATATGTCCTGCAAATTCAAACCCCTGTTCGTAATTTCTACAAGGAACTTTGTTCAATGGTCAATGGGTTTGCCAAATTTAAAATTTTGCATATCTCAACAGAAATTTATAAATATAGAAGATTCAGACTACATGTCATCACAATTGTGATGTTGTATTTCGAATTACAGCATGTGCCATTTTTTTTTTCGCATTATAGCTCAATGTGTCCAATTATCGTGATTTAAATTCTAACATTGATACAGTTGCATATAAAAGATTAGTGCTGTTGGTTGAATTTAACTTTACTCTTGTCAGTTGTCTGGCAATTTCTGAAGACCACGAATCTTCCAATCCTTATATTCCATGAGATGACTTCCCCTTTGAGTTATTGTATGAAATGGTCCATATTCTTTGTCTCTCTTCCATGTTTGGTGTGCGTGCCTTCTTGGGCAATTACAACAACATTTGATGCAACCTTTTTGCTAAATGCATTGACTGAACACCTATTCCAAAGGCTGGTCAAGGGAGATGATGATAAGCATTGTGAAATTCCTTAAAAGGTACCAACGTATTTTTTGACAAATCAGTTTTGTTTTATTATGCTGTCATTATATTCCATGGAGTCACTTTTTTTTTGAGGAATATTGCTGATTGGTTTAGTACGCCATTTATTCTTCCACACTGTGACTCCCAATTTATAGTTTCCAACTATGATATGTAACATAGATATGCCCTTCACTATGCACAAATAGATGTACAATTCTGCTCGACAAATCCTTTATGTGCAATTCCTACAAATCGTTTTTTGATGTTTGTAGATGCACAATTTTCAGGGGGAGTGTAATGACACTACGTAGTGGCTAAATCCTATATACAAGACCTAATTGGCATAAGACCATTAGGCATTATATGCTCCAAATTCAAATCAATGCTCGACCTTAGGTGACACCATTGAGGGGGATTGTGCATGCCAATGACACCACCTAGTGGGGAAATCTTAGTTTTAAATTCTACGTGTACGCATAAGTATGTGTTAATAGGCATAAAGTAAGACCTATATAGGCATTAGTAAGTCTTTAAAGCTTGCAAGTAGGCACAAGTAATTCCTACGGGCATATTGTAAATTGTTGTCCTTGTAAAAATTCCACTTGTAAAAGCATTATATTAAGTCCTACAGGCATATAGTAAATTCTTCTCATTGCAAATCTTCCACTTGTAAAAGCATTGTATGAAGTTCTACGGGCACTATTAAATGAACCTAGGGAGAGGCTAATTTGAGGAGACCACGACTCCAATATAATTTTTTATAAGACATCATAGCATCATTTATAAAACACTGGGATTAGAAATTATGACAAGATGACTTTCATGTAGTCCGGAATGCATGATCTTCATGTTGGCATATATTTGTGTCCTTGTTTATCATTGTCATAGAAGACCTATCTTACTAGGGTACTTCATTTTTTCTTTTATTGAAATTCAGATGTGATGCCCCATATTAACATTAACGGGGGCATTAGAACATAATGATATTAATGGTCATACCCTTATAACATTTATTTAGTGTTCTAATATAAGGTTATAAGACCTTATATATTATATGCTTTATAAGCATATCCCATTTGAAATAATTATAATCTTGACTATTAGATTATTAATTATTTGTTAATGGTGGTTATTGAAAATGTGTGACTACTGAAGCCGCCCTTCCTCCTATATTTAAAGATGTTATCTCTCATTTGTATGGTGTGTGAATTTGAATCTTTATAGTGTGTTGTATTACTATATGCACAAGAGGTATTATAGGGAATGTGGAAGTATGTGGAGGAATATATGTAGGTTCGAGTGCATTTTATGATAAACTATATTTGGTGAGTCTTATCTATCAGATATGCACCCTTAGTAAGTTGTTTACTCAGCTATCTGTTGATACATGGGAACACTCCTAGGCCCGTTGATTGCCTGGAAGGTGGAGTGAATCTCTAGAGTAGTCTGGTTCCTATCGATGATTCACTTAAATCTATTCTAATCTTCTCATTTTTGATGGATAAGGAAAGGGAAAAAACTCTGAAAATGAGTTCTCAATGCTTAAAGATGACCTACAACTATAACGGTGATGCACCTGATTGAGTTTTTTAGAACTATACTCGCTGTTTACACACAATATTCTCAAAATATCCAGCTAAGTGATGCACAATTTCAATGTTTTTTGCAGTCTCATGTGTTAATGCTTTTTTAGAAAAGTTGAAGTGGTTGGCAATCTTTAAAAAAAAAGACATATTTTTGCAACTAAGTGCTTTTCAGCTGGATCACAGTTTACAAACCACACTAAAATGCAATTTCCTGTTGTAAAGTGCGAACCAAAACATTCATTCAAAGATTTTGATAAAAATTAAAAAAATGAGGATCGACTATCAATGATGCACATAAAACATACACATCTGAAATGACTGTCTTTTGCTTTCAAAATGATTTTAAGACTGATTTGAGTGTTTCAATAGAATACTTTGCTGGGAGAATTTCTTTGAATCACAACTTAGCATTACTTGTAAGAACTATAAAACTAAAATCTAAGTGTCTTTTGTAGCCTACAATTCTCTCCTAAAAAAATGCAACATATGCAAAAATGAAAAGAGGCATGTGTCTTGCCCTGCTGGCTGTAGGTGTTCTTGTATGCTTTAAAAAGTCTTCAACTGCTGCATTGGGTTGGATGAAACTGATTTTGGCCATTTAAGGCCTCCCAAACTGCTCCGAAATACATGGCTATGACATGAAATTGCCTTTTGAATTTAGTTATATGTCATGCCCTATCATAAAACCTAGTTGTAGCCTGCCAAAAAACTCTAGTCGCTATTTTATAATCAAATATAGTCAAATAAATGCTTTGGGCCTCCCTTAATTAGGGAAAGACAAAAACTAAAAAACTGCTTGTATGTGCTGATCTAGGGTTTTGGATAAGACAAACATTGCAATAGTTTAAATTAGGGCCAAGCTAGCTTTGAAATAAATATTTAAGGGCCGACTCATAAACAAGGTATATATAGGGCGGATGCATGGGACAATTAAGAAACAGAGCAGCAATTATTCGCAAAACTTGCATACAGCGATGACTACTAAATATACCACCAGCGGTCATATTATAATGCTGTAGTAGTACATTCAGCGATTAAAATATGCAAAGATCACTAAGAGGTGATTACGACTTGGATCAGGTAGCATTTGGTATTGAGGAGTCATTATTAATCATTGGACTTGAAGAGGTACGTTTGTAACAAATTAATTAATCTAACTAACTATTAATGGAAGGGCACCTTTAAAGAGATTCAACTCATGAAAGGGAGTCACTCCAAAGATTACACACTTTGAGGAGAAGGCTATGGTATTAAGCCATGATGGAGAACCAAGTAAGAGGATGGAGGATGGTAATCATTAACACAGATCCAATCCTCCAAGCAGATCGAAAAACAAGAGTATTAATATCCATAAGATGGAAGGCATTGAACAAGAGAGGAGACTACAGAATATTGAACACCTAACAAATAATCAGATCAGACTGTTATTTGTAAATATTCCATTTCACTGTGATAATGTGGAGATTATTGTTTAGTTTTAAATATGAATTTATATATACATCTCTGTTATAGATTAATAAGCATAAAAATATACACAACAACACTACAACAGCCTGCCACAAAGTTGTAAGGAAGGTATCCGCATTAAGGGAGAACAACTTTAGGGCACTCTATTGCACTGGGAAATTGAGAGAATGGCTAAGGGAACCCTATTGAAATTTCCCTTCCAACCCCTACGTTGAGGGATTGTTCATGAACCCAATGATCTCTAGTCTTTGAAGAATGGAGGGGGATGACATGAAGGGAGAGAATGGTTATCTTAAGACACCCTACCATGCCTGCTTTTTCGATGTCTCCTATAATTGAGATTCACATACAAATCAAAACAGGCTTGATTCATCTTATTGCAGGTTTTTAGAATAGGCTTAACTCATCATATTTTCAAGTATAGAATGTACTCCTAGCTATATTAAATTCTTGTTTCATTTGGTTTTGGGAAATTTCTTGGTGTTGATGAGAGGTCTTGAAAGCACCTACACACAATCTATGCGTGTATCTTTGTTGAAATATATATCATCAAAGGTCTTGCAGAGTTGTCCGTTAACGCTGCTAACATATGGTGGAATTTGATGGTAGACTATGAAGGTATTCCCTTTTGTTGCCGTAGATGTTATAGTACTTGTCATATGGCTGCATAATATTCCAAACAAAAGGACAGGCTGGCTACTTGGTGGAGGGATGTCTCTCCCCACCTCCATATTGTGGAGGATGAGGTTTCTAGTCAGGAGCGTGTTGACGTGGCTAAAATCGTATCGCTACAACTCTATTTGGTCAATGCAGAATAGAATGTTCTCGATGAGTATCCTATCCTCTCTTGTATAAGGAATACCTAATGCTGTTTTAGTTGATCAAAGGGGACAACCTCAAGGTTCCAAATGTCAGTTCTTGACTGCGCGATAGCTCAACGGTTGATGGGTTTTGCTAGGAGCACAAGGGGCCTTACGTTTATTACAAGTTGGTCTGCATCTAAAATGATGTTGCATTTCTCAAGCTGGGGAATAAAAGAAAAGGAGAAGTGTTTAGGGATCCTAAGGACATCAATAAGAATGACTAGTGTAGCGGGTAGACAAATTTCCATAAACAGATTGTTGTTTAGCTAGAGACACCCTCACAACTAGACAAGAACAATGCAATTTCCAAGGGATGAAGGATTTTCAGACCGGAGACACTCATTTAGGCACTCAATTCTGGCGCAACCTAAGACGAAGACCTACAGTTGAGCTAAGCACAGTAAGGTTCAGACTAACCATGCATGGTGGCCTACAATCAGCAGGCCACCAATGGTATGAACCAGAAATGCATCAAATACCCCCCAAATATTGTCATTAAAATCATTGAACTCTAAATTTAATTAGCTGAAGGAAACCATGCAAACAAAAGAAAACAAAGACAACAAACACCATATTTCAATGTTCATATATTTGCTTTAGCTGCCATTATAACAATTTCTACAACATTTCTACTCTATTCCTAACTACTAAATTCTAACCTTATACAAAAACTCTAACTATCTAACTGGATTCTAACAATCTAACTGTCTAACTCTAAAAATCGAACTCTTACAATGAGAGGCACCATGCCTTTTATAGATTTTACAATTTGAATCGAGGGTCAGGATTGACTGCATCCAAGGGCCTTGATCTGCCTTCTAGAACTTGGCAGCTTTAACCCATGCCTATTCAATTCTCAGTTATCCCCCCAACCATATTCTTAGCTACCTACAACTGTTTGGGATCAATTCGGTCCACCTGGTAGTTGGGAATAACTGTTTGGCATCAATTCGGTCCCTCTTTCTCTCCCTCTCCCTCCATCCCCCTCTCCTTATCCTATTCTCTCTCTCTCTCTCTCTCTCTCTCTCTCCCTCTCTCCTTTTCCCAATTTCTCTTTCTCCCCCTCTCCTTTTCCCAATCTCCCTCTCTCTCCCTCTCCCTCTCCCTCCATCCCCCTTTCCTTATCCTATTCTCTCTCTCTCTCTCTCTCTCCCTCCCTCTCCCTCCTTTTCCTAATCTCCCTCTCTCTCCCTCTCCCTCTCCCCCTCTCCAATTCCCAATCTCCATCTCTCTCCCTCTCCCTGCACCCACCTCTCCCTATCCTATTCTCTCTCTCTCCTTTTCCCAATTTCCCTCTCTCCCTCTCCCCCTCTCCTTTTCCCAATCTCCCTCTCTCCTTTCCCAATCTCCCTCTCTCCCTCTCCCCCTCTCCTTTTCCTAATCTCCCTCTCTCCCTCTCCCTCTCCCTCCATCCCCCTCTCCTTATCCCACTCTCTCTATCTCTCTCTCTCTCTCTCTCTCTCTCTCTCTCTCTCTCCTTTTCCCAATCTCCCTCTCTCTCCCTCTCTCCCTCTCCCTCTTCCCCTCTCATTTTCCCAATCTCCCTCTCTCTCCCTCTCTCCCTCTCCCTCTCCCCCTCTCATTTTCCCAATCTCCCTCTCATTTTCCCAATCTCCCTCTCCCTCTCCCCCTCTCATTTTCCCAATCTCCCTCTCCCTCTCTCTCTCTCTCTCTCTCCCTTTCCCTCCATCTCGCTCTCCTTATCCTACCCTCTCTCTCTGCCTATCCCTATCTGTCTCCCTGTCTTCCTATCCCCTTCTCTCTTTATCTCTAACTCGCTCTCCCCATCCCCCTCTCCTTTTCCCAATTTCTCTCCCTCCCCCTCTCCTTATCCTATTCTCTCTCTCTCTCTCTCTCTCCCTCTCCCTCCCCCCCCCCTCTCTCTCTCTCTCTCTCTCTTCCTATCCCTATCTCTCCCTCTCTTCCTATCCCCTTCTGTCTCTATCTCTAACTCTCTCCTTCTCCTTTTCCCAATCTCCCTCCCTCCCCCTCTCCTTATCCTATTCTCTCTCTCTCTCTCTCTCTCTCCTCTTTCCAATCTCCCTCTCTCCCTCTCCCCCTCTCCTCATCCTATTCTCTCTCTCTCTCTCCCCTTATCCTATTCTCTCCCTCTCTTCCTATTCTCTCTCTTACCCCCCCCTCCCCCTACTCTCTCTCTCTCTCTCTCTCTCCTTTTCCCAATCTCCTTTCTCTCTCCCTTTCCCCCTCTCCTTTTCCCAATCTCCCTCTTTCTCCCTCTCCTTATCCTATTCTCTCTCTCTCTCTCTCTCTCTCCCTTCTCTTTCTTTTCCTATCTCTCCCTCTCTTCCTATCTCCTCTCTCTATCTCTAACTCTCTCTCCCTCCCCCTCTCCTTATCCTATTCTATCCCTCTCTTCCTACTCCCTACTCTCGCTCTCTTCCTCTTTCTCTCTTAATCCTAATCTCTCTCTCTCTCTCTCTCTCTCTCTCTCCCCACTTCCTATTTGATTCCTAGTTCTATATAACTCGTACGAGTTATGCAGAACTAAGACAAAAACCTTTGAGGAACTTTGTTTCTGAATTTCCAGGACACGTACAGGTTATGAAAACTTTTTTTTTTTTTTGCATGTGGCCACTTTTCTGTTCATCATCTTGGTGCACTTACCATAAGAACAAAATACACTTCTAGCCAACACACACTAGGAACACCAAAAGACGCAGCAGCACACAACTCTTCAAAAACACACCCAATGCAATCCCAAGTACACTAAGTAGCTCACAAATTCGAACCACAGCTAGGAGTGATATCTCACACTCGAAACTGGAAAGAAAGATCTAGGAGGTTTTCACCCTCGAAGAAGTCTGGAGTCATTTCGATAGCATAACGATATATTTTCTCTGGATAATCAAATGAGGAGCCAAACACTTGTATATATAGCTTTTCAAGTTTGGAATTCAAATGAAATTGCCTCCAAATTCACCTCTTTCAAATTGCGTTTCATTTCATGTGGTGGACCCAAGTATGGCGCCCACTTGCCAAGTCAAAAATCGTGCCTAGGAGAGAGGACCAGGATTTTGGCATAAAATTACTTTGATGTATAAAATAAAGTCTCCTTTCAATTATTAAATAATTCGCCCAAGCATGACTTAGGAAAAATATCATATTATGCACAATTCCCCATAACATCAATTAGTAATAAAATAATTAAATAATAAACCTTAGGATAAGGAAATAATATTTAATTAAATCGCTTATAACTCCAATACTGATTATCAACAAAATCCGGATGAGGGTGAGCAATGAGTATCACTGAACTATGCTGGATCAGGACCAAATTCAGGATTGCCAAAAATAGAATGCCCAAATTGCCACTTACTAAAAATAGTAAGTCATGAAATAATGCTCCGAAAATCGTGATCTTTGCAACCAGAGAAAGAGCTTGGTGAGCTTAGTAACACTGTACCATCCAGACAGCCAAACCCTAACTTACTAAAAATAGTAAGTTCACATTCCACCCCTGACAAGCTTGGTTAGAACTCCATAGAATATGGAAACCCTAATTTCTCCTTTCCACATGTTGTCCTCATTTTTGGATTCTCAAAAATGTGACAACCCCTACAAATTTTTGCCTAAAAAGTGTCATTTTTGTCTCCAAGGCATGTTTAACGAGGTACAAAACTCACATTTGATAGTGTCAAATCATTGGGGGGTGTCTTTGCGATCATTGTCTAAGTTTTGGTGAGTTTTGGTCTTCCTTTTCCTAGCTTTTTGTGCAATTTCGGGTTTCAGAACAGTCACTGCAAGTTGAAGATTTTACTCTATGACACGCTTCTCGAGGCAGAATTTCGACTAATCCTTGGATAGGCTTAATCCTCAATCCATCCTCGAACTACGTTTCGAATTTCGTCGAATTCTGGGTTCGTTTGCTATGTCTTTCCTTCAATTTCGGGTTTTAAAATCCCGACTGCAAGTGGAGAATTTTCTTCAAACTGCAAGTTTTAATGATGTCCATTGTTTTGGTCTTTGTAGGAGAATTTTTGGCTTATTACATGTGCACTTTTATTAAAAGATGAATACTTGTAATTTGTTTTAAATTTCCCTTTGTTGTTTTTATTATTTTTATTGTTTTTGGTCTTGTTTAGTTAAAATAGGGATTTTTTAGTTAAATTACAAGTAAACTTGTAGTTCTCTCCAAAAACCCCTACTTTAATGGTTTTTACATGTAGTAGGGATTTTAAACCCCTATTACATATGTGCAAGTAAGTTAAAACTTGTTGTAGGGATTTTATTTTCCCTTTACAAGTAATTAAAACTTGCACATCTCTCTCCAAAACCCGATTTTGCCTAGAAATGAAATTAAGTTACAATTTTAAACTTGCTATTTGGTCCAAAAAACCCAATTTTGCTTATAAAGTGCATTTTTGACATTTTAAATTTGCTATTTGGCCAAAAAATCCTGATTTTGCCTAACAAGTTGAAAAAGTGAAATTTTAAACTTGTTATATCCTTCAAAAAACCCGATTTTCATTGTTTCATGCATTTTAAACTTGCTATTTGTTCCAAAAAACCTGAATTGCAAGGAAAAACGTTTTTTTTGAGGATTTTAGGCAAATTTTTGTGCAGATTTTTTGGGAGATAGAAGGCGTTTTGGATTCCTCCCTATTTTTATGCATTTTCAAACACCTTTCACGCCACATGGAGGTTAAGATTGCTGGTTTTTAGCTTTATAACAACAGCCACGTTTTTTCAATAAACCACATTTTTTTGCCATTTGGAATGCCATGAATGAGCAATATTATCAATCATTTTGGCTTGGTATGCTAAGGCGTTGAGGTTAGGAAGAGTCTTGGACATTTTCCATGCCATTTCTCATGCATTTGCTGCCACGTTTTTTAGTTTTGGGCATTTTTTCAAAAACGTGGCTAGGGTTTTGGAATGCGGTTAATTTCTTTTTAAGAGTTCTCCTTCCTTTTTTCAAAGATTGATCATCTTTTTGAAGAAGGCATTTTCAGTTTGGAGCAAGGTAAGATTTCTTTTCTTCTTGTTTCATTTTTCTTGTTTTTTTTGTTTTCTTATTTTCTTCTTGTTTCATTTTTCTTGTTTTCAAATATGTTGGTTCTTCCCCAAAAAGAATGGTTTTGTGAGACAAATTTTCCCCTTTGTAAAGCAATTTTAGAATTGCATTGTTCTTCCTCATTTTCCCTCTTTACTTGTATTCGGGATTTTAAATCCTGATTACAAGTTGGATGAAAATCATTGTTCTTCCCTTACGGATAAAAGATTTAACCATCTTTTGTTTAAATATGAAGTTGCAAAGATGAAAAATACCCATTCTTTTGAAATCGGGTTTTTAGAACCGGATTACATGTTGAAAGTTCTTCCCATTTTCTTGAAGATGATCTTCCCAAAATATTTTCATATTCATTTCCATCATCCGTACATACCATTTCATCCATTCATTTCACACCTTCATTCATTTTCCCCATTTAAAGTCTACTTGCGGTCAGCCATCCAGAACCCGAAATTGGTCCAAAATGCACTCAAAAAACACTTAAAAATGAGTTCTAAAGATCCAATTACAAGTGCAAACTTGTGTTTACCCATTGCACATATGAAGTTGCATGTTTGTTCTCCACAATTGCAAGTTAATGCTCTTGTTTTCCCCACACATGTAATGCAGCTTCCAAAACCTGAAATTCACTTGTGACCCATTTTTTGCATCAATTTATCCCTTCCCTTGTCAGTCCGGTTTGCACACACGATCTACCAAATCAATGGATTAAGGCATGGGCCTTATTTTGCAAGCAAATTTTAAGAATGGAGGACGATACAAAGAAGAGATACAACAACAATTCATGGTTGAGAGCATAGAATGCTTTCAAGACAAAGATGGTCATTACATGAAAAGAGGAAGGCGACCCTTTCCCTCCTGAAAAGATAGTACTACCCCAAGCAAGAAGACAAGGATGCAAGTTCCTGTTCCGGTTCAAGATGTCTTTACCAATCCAAAATACTTCAAGTTCTAGCATCCTGAAGCGACATTAAGATCATCACAGACAAAGGATGATGTAGTTAGAGTCGTGTCTTTAGACACATGGAATAGTTTTAGTTATGCATTTGTAATTTCGTTTTGACAAGTTACATTTAAAAGTATTTTTTGTAAAAAGCAAGTTACACATTACTTGCACTTTTGTAATTACATGTAAGACACCTACAAGTTGTGTCTGATTAGGACAGTAGTTGGAATACGTCTTAGTTAGTTAATGAAGTCTTTGTTAGTTATTGAATAAGTCTTGGTGGTTGAGAGAATCTCTCAAGTTAGTTAGGATCCTCCTACCTTTTTCTCAAGGCTCCTCTTCTATAAATACTTGAGGGGTTCTATTGTAATTTTTATCTTTTGGAAAACAAGCAAAAACTCTACCAAATTTACAGCAAGAAGTCTTTGAGCTTATGCATGTGAATTGAAAGTTTTGAAGAATAATAAAGAAGGGTTACTCAAGTTTTGAGTCTTTGAGCTACATGTTTGAGTTTGAATCTTTTTATTTCTTCCATGCAAAGTGTTTCTAAAGGAGCTTAGTCTAATCTGATTTGAAGTCTTTGAGCTGCAAGTAGAGAAGATTAATTAAAATAGGAAAATCTCTAGAAGGAGCAGCAAGTCTTTGAGCTTGCTTCTATTCTTGAGGAAAAAATATTGTTTGATAAGAAATAGCAGCGAGTCTTTGAACTTGCATTAGTTCTTGTCTTTGTGTTGAAAAAATAGATTATTCCAGTCTTTGAGCTGTTGTCTTTTATTTGTTATAAAATTTAGTATAGCAAAGGGTAGATAGGACTTCCAATAGTCAAGTCTTTGAGCTTGATATTGCTGTCCCGTCCTGAAGGAAGTGACGGGAGTCTTTGAGCTTTCAGGAAACTTCATTTCCTTTCTCTCGTTTTCATTTGAAGTTGTTACCATTATTATACATTTTCTTGCTATCACTTTTCTAAAGAGAGAAAAAGATATAGGCTTCCTTGAAGAAAGAAGGAAGATTGCTGTCCCATCTTGTTTTTATTTCAGTTTTAGATAGATAGGGGGAGCCTTCCCTTAATTAGGAGAGTTTCATACTCACACACTGTGGTTGAAGCCACAATTTTGTTTGCTTTCACGAGTGTAGAAAATTTTCAACCAACACCACATAGCCTACAGGTCTCCGGAATAGGACTTACTAAAAATAGTAAGTTCACATTCCACCCCTGACAAGCTTGGTCAGAACTCCATAGAATATGGAAACCCTAATTTCTCCTGTCCACATAGCCTACAGGGCTTCGGAATAGGCCAATGGACCACTGAATGCATCATCACAAGGAAGGGGACATACAGGATCTAAGCAAGGGTTTCAAATATTAAGTATTGTTATCATTTCAACATTCATGATATTTGTTTTTCTTTTGCTTCCCTAAGAGTACACAATTGTTACCATCATCATCATTGTTGTTGTGGAGGTGGAAACACTAACACAAGGTTTGACTTAAGCAAGTCCCTAAACAACACAACTGTTTTCCCTCTTTCATGTGTACTGGCCTAGATTCGAAAGGTTCAGATTGCAATAGTGGCATAGACAGACGTAGTGGATTGGGATAGACATTATCAGACTTTGGACAACAAAAAGCCCTAGGACACTAGAGCTACATGCTAGAATCTTGTCACTTTTGCCCCAAATTTTGATGACAAGTTCCCAGACCTTTGCTGATTTCATTCTTGTTCATGACATCTGTATTTTCAGCCTTTAGACATTAGCACCTAACACTATATTCCTACCCATCTAGCTACAGATTTAAGCATTAGGTTCCTTTCTTTATCTCATTTCCAGATCTATCTTTTGTCTCTGCTTTCTATTCTATATCTTCTGCATTTTGTTAAACTTATTCAATAAAGCCTTCTTTAGCCTAGTTAATTGCACACACTCAACCAAATCCCTATTGCATAGAATCTAATAGAAGGTGTGGATCCTGGACAGTAGCCAGACCCATTCACACCTCTAATGTTGTATGGGAGAAGGATTGACATAGATTAATGATTATGTTAGTCTAGGATTTCTTTTTTCATGCAACAATATCTAGAAGAAGAGTTTATTATCTATGAAACATAAAGGCCAAGAATATAAAGTAGATTTCAAGAACTAGTTAGTAAGTGAAGGAGTAGCCTCATTTGGTGGATCATTCGAATTGGATTTTGATGAGGAATGTTTGGAAGGCAAAGATGAAGGAGTTTTTGATTATTAATTGGAAGACGAAAACTAACTCTACCAAAGGTTTGTTCAATTAGCAAATGGAGGACTGTTTAGCATTTTCACATAATTATAGTGTTATTGAAGCCATGGAAATTAATTAAGATAAACAAGTATTATGAGATGAATAGAAACAAATACAGTAACCTTTTAAATTTTAGGAAAGTCAGGGAAATGATGCCAAAACTTTGAGTGGTTCAAGTGTGAATGACAATATACATGGTTTAAATTTTAAACATCAAAGTTAACTAAAGTTGTTAATATGTTTGATTATGTAGGCCCAAAAGAATTGTCAAAATTAAATTGAATGGATGGAAATATGAGCAAAAATGTTTACTTTACTAGTTTTTTTGATCTCGAGCTAATTCATAGATGTTCTAGTGAATGTTTTAAGGGACCTTATGTTATTGTATAAATCAACAAATAGGACAAGTTAATGAAGTAAAAAAGTGAACTAAATTATAGGTCGAAAATGGAAAATATAAAAATAAAAATGAAAAAGGAAAAGGAACTTTACAATGGATAGAAAAGAAGCTCCTCACATATGTCCTAAAAGTTTCATTATCTCCACTTTATGGTCATCCATAAATATTTATTCCATTGTACAATCGAAAAATGATTTTGGGCACTTTATGTTATTCATATGGATTGGGTTTAATGTTGCATATTCCCCCTACCAGACAACCATCTCCCATTGTTGATGTTCAAGGTTGTTTGTTTGTAATGTCCCCCTTTTGGGGTTTACCTAATCTGGTCTTGAGGCAACAATTCCAACTTAAAGTGAGAATTGTAATCTATTAATAAATATAATTCTATCAAAACTGAAGATATTTTATTACAATATTTAACTTAAAATCCTAAGACTAGTTCGTAAGGTAGAACTTATCTTGATAGCTTTCTCCGATTTTACAATGGATTTATGCTGATAATCTTCTTCAATCCTTTAATGAAGAGGGTTGATTGCTGTTACGAATTTGACTCTAGAAGCCTGCAACAATGATGGTGCTATTCCTGATGCAAATCCTTTTAACATGCAACCTCTTAGGCCACTGGCAAATAATGCTCAAGAGAGCCGATCTACTAAGATTACAAGTGGAAGACCAATACCACAATTGATGTTTCCATGGAATGAATTTGTACCTTATTAAACATCTTGTGAGATTGAATGGATGCAACCCTTGCTCGGGAAGAGACACATCCTTCTCTTAATCGCAGCTTGCAAGATAATATTTATTATTGTTTTTTAGGACCAATCACACCCCTTACTGCAAATCTGATCGTACCTCTTCAGGAATGAATCTCTGTTTCTTAATGTTTGTGCCTTTCCATGATCGCTGTTTGTATTATTGTTTTGCCTAATGAATTGTGGCATTTAAGATAATAAATCTCTGCCACCTTTCAATGAATCACTGTTTGATACTTGGATCGCTTACTCTTACCATTTCTCTAATGAATCGTTCCTTAGAATCTGACTTAATCATTCAAGCCAAGGTGCCTTCAGATTGCTCGATTTTTCACATCTGTTATCTGATCATATCTTGTGATCAAGTTGCTGCTTTAGTATATGTATAGACTTTACAATATCAGCGCTGTTCTTTAGCCTTAATCCCTTGACCTGATGAGAATTCAACAGCGTTATCAAGGAAGTCTTTTCTAAATTTCTAAGCCCTTCGTGCCTTCATATTAAGTGCCTTGTTGTTATGTCTCCTTTGTTAGTTCGATGTGCAGGTTGAGAGAAGACTTGGTTACTTTATTGTTTCCTTCTTGATTGATGCGATGCTGATTGCTTAACTAAGACTGTTGCTGTCTTACCTCCTTGTCTTGGTTGTCGCTAGAAGGAACTCAACTGTTTGAATTCTATTTCTTTATTTCCTTTTTAATGCCTTCGATGTCTGGTTGAAGTCTGCTCCAATCTTTTTCTCTTTTTCCTTCAAAATGGTTTTTCCTTCCTTCTTTTATTTCTTCTCTTAGTGATCAATGGCAATATCACTGGAAGCTTTTGATTTCTTTCCTTTATATCTCTCAATGTGAGGGAGATGTCACACCTCTTCATCATGTATGCCCTTTGGCAAGAGACACACCCTTTCACCATTAGCACTCTTTGAAATAGTGCAACTCTTCATTATTTCTGCCCTTTGAAAGGGAGACAACCTTTCACAATCAGATCTGCACTTCTTATTTAAATCAGATCTGCACTTCTGATTCCCCAATTATTTTCCCTCAAATGAGTTTCTCTTCTCCCTTTTATATCTCATGTTTGAGGGAGTCACAACTTTTCATTTCATGTCTTTTGACCATGCATTAACTTAATTAAATTTTAATTATATTCTTTTATATTTTAATTTATATTTTCATATTTCAATTTTCATATTATTTATTATTAAATTCTATTTCAAAGTGGGGACATTACATTGTCTGTATGATCCAATCTTCCTATGATTCATTTGGTGTTGCTTCCATATGACTCTAGGAATTTGAATGTGACATACACTTAGTGCTCCATTGTACAATGTGAATAGTATGGAACATCTAGGGTTTGACAGGAAAGGTAGTTGATTATAGTGTCTAGGTGAGGATGGAAATAATCATTGTGATTGGACAACATTCGTCTCACACTTTGTTTTGGAAAGGGTTAATATGCACTTGATGAAGAAAGGCAAAGAGCTAAGAGGAAAGATGTTGCTATTTGTTAAGTTGAATAGCTGTGCTCGTTCTTATATGCTTGAATCCAAAATGAATTGAATTGATATCTGATGTAGAGATTGTGGTGCATTTGGCAGCACATTAGTCTATTAATTTTACTAGACAGTCTAGGACAAGCATGGTTTCCCTATACTATGCAACAATGGTTTCCTTATGTGGTATCACAGGTTGGTCATCTAGTATAAGTTGTTCATTCAGTACAACAATGGTTTACCTATACGACAGAGAACATTATTGATACAATGATTAGTGTGTAACTAATAAGTTCTCTTTTTTGCTTCTAGGTGAAGAACCTGTTGTCAATTTCATGATGGTTGTTCTTGAAGATTTACATTCTATAGCTCTTTGTGTGTTCTTGATTGTGGAATGCTTAGGTTTTGGTCGTGATGGTATGGCTACGAGAGGGAAAACTCAGCAAGTAGGGCCTTCCTCTTCTCATGTAGCACTTAAAAGATGGACAATCTTCATTGATGTTACAGGATCTGTATTGTTTTTTTGTCTTCTTTTTGCCTTAAAATATGACCTTTCTATTTGTGGGGATGATGTAGTTTACATAAATTACCTTATTATGTTTTGTTAGTATATTTGTACCTGACAATGTATTAATAATTTGCAACTTGTGGAGGATTGCTAGGAATTAGTTATTAGTAGTTGTTGACGGTTGTATTTTGTTTTTTTCTGTTGCTTATCATTTACAAATACTCTTCTCCTATGAGCATCAACATGAAACTAATACAAGCTCTTGGAAGAACAACCATGAGACTAATATTAGCTTCTTTCAAGAAATGACACTAGAAACCACCTATGGAAGATTAGGAGTCACAACTTTGAAATCTACACAATAGCGCTTTTGAAGACTTTGATGAAGCATCTCTGCCAATTGTCCTCGCTTACCCAAGAAACACAAAACTAAACACTTCAGCGGATCTCCTTGTTGACGGGAATAATCATTATGTTATGTTGTTATATTATATTTATGTTGTCGTCGGTAATAATGAGTTACGGCGGTCAGTTAGTTAGCCGACAGGTAGGTAGTTGGAGTTGCGACGGTTGTGTCGTATCCCTTCGGGTATTATATATTGTGTACCTTTTCTTCGAAGTAGGATCATGTTAGTCGTGTCAGATGTAATGTTATAAGCACTTATTGTGCATGGACTGTGGAATTAATATAGAGGCTAGTTATTTAATATATTTCCATTATGTTCTATGCATTTACGTTCTGCATTTAACTGTTTACCCGGGAGGGCAAACATTTGGCGCCGTTGCCTAGACGAACTCGGGAACAGAAGACACGGGTGGCGCACAGACACAATGGGCCTACCCGTTGGTGAAGTAAACCCGGAGGCCGACGACGCGCGGACAGAACTTTACACAGGAGAAGACACGGCAACGCGAGAATTTTCAATTTTGCTCCAGGTAGCCATTCAGACATACGTTCGACGAGAAGCGGCGGAGGCAGAAATCCCACCAAGTGCCGTGTGGACAGCGCTGGAGGTTAGCCCGGCAGTAAACCGGTTAATGAACCACCTCCCCTGGCTGCTTGCACAGGCATCGCTGGCACAACAGGCCCACCTGGAGGAGATTGCCCAGGACGAGCGACGACAACAAATCCTGCAACGCTATGAAGAGAACAACGGACAGGAAACGGAAAGAAATGGCGCCAGGCCAGTAGGGAATTGAACCGTGAACTTCTTATTTTCAAATAAAAGTGTCATTGACACGAGTTGTACTTGAGCAGATGAATTAATAAAGACATGTTTTGATTTAAGAATTGAAAGTTATGGAGATGTGTGACAATTAATGCCAAACCTATTGAATAAAGATAGGAATAGAGAATCGGAAACGAACGAGTGGGAGGCCGCGCAGAGGGCTTTGATTCTGGAGCAGCAAGTAGAATGTAGACGGAGGCTGAGGCAACTTGCCGAAGGACGACCTGCCGAAGGGGGGCCCGAGGGGAACCAAGGAGGTGTCACGGAAGGTGCAGAGGCCGACGGAAATTTCTACGCGTCGCCAGATCATCGTAGGACGCGGAGCCACGAAGAATTTCTAGAAGAAACAAGGTTACAGCGAAATCTAGTCGAGGAGACTCGGGATCAGTTTAGGAACTTATCCCTTACGCCAAGAAGTGAAGATCACCAACGGGAAGCAGGAGTAGGAGCGTGTCAGAACGAAGGGGAGGGCAACAGTACGGGTGTAGGTGCCACACGCGACAGGCAAAACACCATACCTCCAGGACACACCACCAACACTACCGGAGGTAGCGGCGCAGGGCCGTAGACACAGACACAACCGCCTCCAGGAAGACGACCAGGGATGGCGAGCAAACAAAAATTACCAAAGTTCACAGGGGACGGCAAGGAAGATCCCTTACGGCACTGCCGTACATGTGAAACCATTTGGTTTGCCAACGGAGTAACAGACCAGGATGACTGGGTACAGCAGTTTCCAGCCACGTTACGTGGAGTCGCCATGGATTGGTACTCCGATGTAGATAAGCAAAAAGTGGCCACATGGGGTACCCTACAGAAGGAATTCACGGAGGAGTTTCGGTTGCTCCGTGATGACAACAAAATTGTAAGAGAGATATACAGTACCAAGCAAGGTACTAAGGAGACAGTACGGGCATATAGTCGGAGGTTGAAAGAACTCTTGGGTAAAATGGAGAGCCAGCCTGCTGAGGGCTTGAAAAAACGATGGTTTGTGGAAGGATTGAAATCCTCCCTACGGAAAAAAATGAAGATTGTACCCCCGATGTCATATGACGACGCCTATAACAGGGCGATGGATCTAGAAAGCGAATACAAAACATCAAGGAAGAAGAAAAGTAATAAATATTCATCTGACGATGATGAAGATTCTGACGGAGAGAGCAGTAGCAGTGGCGAATCGAGTAAAAAGGTACACGCGCTGCAAAAGGACATGGAACGAATGCTGAGAGAATTCAAGGCCATGAAAGGGAGTACAAGTAAGACGGAAGAAAATGAAGTGTGGTGTACAGACTGTAGGAGTGACGGACACACAAAGGGTACTTGCTCGAAGAAGGCATTCTGTGAGATTTGCCAAATGATGGGACACTCCACCAAGGAGTGCCCATACAATATGAAAACCCGAAGCACGAACCAGGTGTTGTTCACGGAGCAGGCCACAACATCCGCACCAGCGGGTACCGGCCAACATACTAACACAATGGCATCATCTGGAGGATACCGGGACAACAGATGCGGTGGTGGAAGGAATAGCAACAATAACAATAACGAAAGCCGTATCCAGTATGACGCCAAGGGCCAGCCGATTATCCAATGTAGGGCCTGTAATCAGTGGGGGCACTTCGCCCGTGATTGCACGAAGGAAGCCACCCCTCAGCACCTCTGCCGTTGGTGTGGGCCAGGCGACCACGAGGACGCAAATTGCCCGCAGGCAGGGGTTAATCTCCTCAACATTGAGAAGGCTGAGAAGACTGGTGAGAAAGAAGTACTGGCGATCACCCGCACCCAGACGAAAAAAGCCACTTATCCCGACCCCCGTACGGAGAAGGAGAGATTATGGGAGGCAAAGGCCAATATTGAACGTGAGATGACGACCGAACGACGGGACAACGAGGTGGCGAGTACATCATCCCGTACGGAAGCGGAAAATAACATCATTGGGCAAATCTTGCAGATGGAGGTGCCGATAAAGGTAAAAGACCTTCTAGACTCTATGCCACAATTGAGGACTGCCATCCTCACCAATGTGCAAAGCACCGCAGCGTCGAGTGCACCACAGGTACGGGTTCCCGCCACTGCATCGTCGAGTGCACCACAGGTACGGGTTCCCGCCACCGCTTCGAAGAGTGCACTACAGGTGGAGGTTTCCGTTAGCCCTTCGACTAACCCGATGTTACTAGCCTTGAGCAGTGGTAGACACCCAACTGTGGTAGAAATGGGTATCCGTGGGACCATTCTGAAGGACACCATTGTGGATGGGGGATCTGGGGTGAATGTACTACCAGAAGAAACATGGAAGCGGCTAGGGAAGCCCACCCTATGGCCACCCACATTCAACCTGGTGGGAGCGGACCAACACGGCATTAAGCCACTCGGCCTGTTGATGGCTCAACAAGTGACAATTGGTATGCAACCATTCTTGTTAGATTTCGTGGTTATTCCCTCGAAGAAGAAAGGCTATGACGCCATCCTGGGGAGAGCGTGGTTGATCAACGCGAGGGTAAACCACAACTGGAAGAAAAATACACTTTCCATGGAGAAGGGAGGGCGGAAATATACCATTGACCTACACACTCAAGATGTTGGCGAAGAGCTCGCCTCTTCCGACTCAGACTCAGAGGACTCTAATAAAAGGGAAGGGGGTCCCGATGATAGCAAGGGCAAGAATGCGATGGAGCCGAACAGTGAATGGGTGCTCGAATTGGAGGGATGTTCTGAAGATGAGGTATGCTCACTTAATGGGCTCTTCCACTGGCAAATGGAGGATTATGAAATGTTCCAAAGCTACAGGCTCGAAGTAGAGGAACCAGAGCAACCAACAGAGCTGTACCTGCTGGAATACAAAGAAGATTGGAAGGGAGACGCCCCAAACCCTGGCGACGTAGATAATCCGAAGAGTGTTGGCAACGATTGGAACCTTGTGTGGAAGGCCGCAGCTTTCAAAATCTTTATTATTCTTCTTCTTCTTATGTATGGGAAGGAGGTCGTGGTCCTTGTAGAATTTGTGGTTCTAGGTCTTCCGATGGCCATTGAAAATAGACTTGCCACCAACGGGCCCAAATTGAAACCCTACCACGCGAAGCGCGCAGGGGACTCGAGAGGCCGGACAGACACCCGAGAGCCCGGAGGGGGACCCGAGAGGATGGAGGGGGACTCGAGAGGCCAGGCAGGTGACTCAAGAGGCATAGGACCACAGCAGGCGACTCTTGGGCGAGGAAAACCGAGAAGGATGAAGGGCGATCCCAGAGACAGGGGACCCTAGCCGAAGACTCTCTAGACAATTCAAAAAAAAAAACAAAAAAAAACACCGTACGGGGCCGTACGGCAGATTACCGTACGGTGGGAAGAAAGAAAGAAACGTACGGTCGTATGACAGGCGATCGTACGATCAAAAATTTATTTAAAAAAAAAAATTTGAAAAAAAAATCGCACGGTCGTACGGTCAAAAAAAAGAAAAAAGGGGGGGAAAATGGCCACCGTACGGTGGGACCAAGGTGACACAAGCGTGCGGTGAAATCACCAAGGTGACACCACCGTGCGGTGGAACCACCGACGGTGACACGGTGGCACCACCGTGCGGTGGAATCACCGACTGTGACACCACCGTGCGGTGGAACCATCGACGGTGGGAGCCACCGAAGGTTGTTGCCGAGACATGAACCCACCACCGCACACCGCACAGCTCGACCACCGCACAACACCGAACATCGCCGCACAGTAAGGGATAAAGGAGGAGGAAGACGCACCGCACGGCCCGACCACACACCGCACGACCTGATCAACACGCACAGCAAGGGTTACGCACACCAACGCGCAGCAGCCGCAAAAGGAAAAAGAAAAAAAGAGACCAAGCCCGCACAATCCACACAGCCACGTAAGGGCAAAACGACCGCCACAGGTAGACCACGGGAAGTGTTGTGGTTGTCCGTACTGTGAGAAAGAAGCCTGCAGCTAAGCATTGGCGGGGAAGCCATAAGCCGTAGAGGGAGACGGATTTGGAGGTTGGGAACAAATAGAGTTTGAGGGAAGGCATTGCAGGTCCATGCAGTTGTATGACACTAGGGAGTTATTCAGTTCAGTTTTTGGCCTTTGGGGAGTGTGATGGAGGATTTGAGGTGTCTCCTAGCATTTGTGCCAGCGGATTGTGGCCACCTCCAGGCATGACTGGTGCGCTTTGAGGAACTCGGAGTATGTCTCGGCTGGACATGAGGTTGCCTTGGTGGATGCACAGAGGGCTCGGGAGGAGCTGACCACCAGGTTGGAGGCAATAGTCGCGTGAGACTTAGTTCAGCGTACCCAGGAGTTGGATACCAGGAGAGCAGCACGGGTAGCTATCGAGGACAAATTGGCTAGGGAGACAGTATCAATTGAGTAGTAGTTGGTGGAAGCTGAGACTGAAAAATGTGTTTTGCAGACAAGTTTGGGTTAGGCATAGGAGGACTGTGATGGCAAAGGAAGCAATATTGGTGAAATCCGCACTTGAGCATCGGATGGTAGCAGAAAAGGGTTTTCAGGCGAGGACGCAGCAAGTGTATAAGATCTGGGCCATCTCCTAACTGTTGATGTGTTTTTAGGCACATGCGAACATAGAATAAAACACCTTAAGTATCTTATCCTCTCTTGAACAAAATCCCTCGGACGCTGAAGATTAGCTTAAGGATCATTCGAGAAGACTCCAAGGTTCATATATTTAGGATCACTATGTGTGGATAAGCTTTGTTGGTCGTTTTGATTGCTGTTTCATCTAGGGGCATTTATGGTTCAAAAAGATTTCATAAAGTGATTGGCAGATGGTATGCAATGAAGTTTCTTCCTAAGACTACTAAATGATTATCAAAAAATGGCAAAAGATGAGGGTTTAGAGAAGTTCTAAGCTATCCTAAAATGAATGAATAAAGAATGACACAAGTGGAACTCAACTAGTTATAGCATCGCCATACATGGACAAATCCACTAGAACAAGTGCAATCTTCTAAGGATGTTTGGGGATTTTCAAATCACTATTAATCATAGACACCATTAGTTGAATGCATATCAATGATTGAACAATAATCGAACTTAAACAATTTTAAGAGTTCCAGTTGACCACACAAGGCTCACTTACAATCAGCAAGATAGCTAGTGGTATGGATAACGAGCTTCACAATATATCAAGTGGAACATTCCATCATTTAATCTAATGCTTAAACTAACATCAAAGATTGATTTGAGAAGATAAAAGAACCATGCAATAAGCTTCAAGGATTGAGCAAAACACCATACCTTCAATGTTTTATTGATTCAATAGCCAAACAACAACAATTGCCACCATTCTAGTACTATTATTCTACTCTCTTCTATTCTCTTACTATTAACCATTACAAATGAAATGGGTGGAGTTTATAGAAGACTCCCAAATATAATGAAGGGCCTAGATCAAATGAAGATCAAGGGCCAAGATCTTGTCACCTAAACCCTAATTAGGGTTTGATACAAATGAAAACCCTATCTAGATAATCATCATCATGAAACAACTAATGAGAAAATAACATGAGTCAACATAGAAATTGAGGAAGCATCCTCCAATGGAAAATGGAACGCCAAGTGGGATCATAACAAACTATCTTCTAGAATATGATTCCCCTCCTCATGTTCCTTCCTGGCATATTCGATGAATCTAGTCACCATGTCCTCTATGTCAGTCATCGGGATCTCAGGTAGAGATTTCAGCTGCTCTTCCATGTGCATGACCTCGTCGAAAGCTTTGACGATGACATCCTTCCATTTAGGTTCGAGTTCTTGAGTTTTGCTTGCTAAGACTACGAACTCGAGTATATTATTCATTTGTTCTTTGGATGTCATACCATCAGATCCATGGAAGATAACTCTTATTCTTTCCTCCAACTCCTTAGCTTCTATAATCGTTTTGGGATCAATCTTTCTTTCCAAAACAATCTGTGTTACTTCTACTATCTTATCATGGATTCTGTGCATATCATCTTGAACTTGACTACACCCATTTCCAATCTCTTCAAAGATGATCTTCTTAATGCGAAGTGAGCTACTCCATTGTAGAAGGCTAGGTGTTGTTCCGTCTCTCCTTACCTTTTCTCTTGATAATATTTCCCTCGATGTTTTCTTGATTACTTGAAGTACCAGAATGATGACATCTCTAGCATGAGCAAATGCTTCGGAGGCTTCTATGAGAACATGAGTTCTTCCAAGGACTTTTACGACCATGTCGAGTGTCTTCGTTATGTTCTTCATAAATTTGCTAAATCTAGCATATGAATCCTCTATCCATTTATCCATCAACTGTGCGGAGCTCCCCATCTTCTCCATATGATCAACTGATTCTGGAGGAAGCAAGGGAGGTGGTGTGGCTGCTAGACTCTGATGCCTCAATGGTTGTTGAAATTGCTGGACATAATCCCTCCACGCACTTATCTCCTTTTCCAATCTTCTATTCTTCTCTATTTCAGGTCTCAACATGTCATCGACTGCTTTCAATGAATCAGTCGCATCACCAATAGCTTGCTCGGAGGTAAGTGGACCCAAATCAATGGTCTCCATATCATACTCATCCGCTGTAATCTCTCCTTTGTATTTCTCAACTCTTGGAGTTGCTATTTGCAGCTGTCTTGATCCCGATTAATCACTAATCACCTTTGACATCTTCGTAGCTTTCCTCTTCTTAGTGACATCTCGAGTTTGGCTCAGAAGACTTGCTATATCATATGTTTGTTCTTCTTCAACCACTATCACCTCTTGAGCTAGTCTTTCTTTTAACCACTCTAGGATAGAAAATCTTCCTTCTTGAATTTGTGCTCCTTTGTGCATTTGCTCATCTCTAGGTGGTGAGGTAGATTCATCATTATCTTGTCCGCCTTCTTCAATATCTTGAATGAGGTGAGTGAGATCTTCTGGTTCTTGAGATGCTTTTTCTTTGCCTTTATCATTGTGGACTGTGGACTATGCTGATTCATTGGCTCCTTGACTTAATTCCTTTTCCATCCTTAATTCTTCTTGTCGGGAGGAAGGATGACTGGCACTTGATTTATGCTTCTTTCTTGAGGATTCCTTTTCATCACAATCTTCCTTTCTTTTTGATCCTCTTGAATGAGATGGTTGAGGTGTGCTCCCACTTGCACTAGCTTCATCTTCATCATCTGCCCTTTCTTCTTCTAAGTGGAATGCTGGTGTTATATTTTGCTTTTTCAACTTTTAGTGTTGCACATGTATCCATATGCGAGTGTACTCCAAGACTGGCTTCATTAACTCCTTCAAATCATCAATCTCCATATCTGCCTATTTGAATTTGACCTCCTTAACTTCTTTGGCATAGGCTCCTTGGAGATATCTACCGCTGTCTTGAACTTGATCAGCTACATGAAACATTTTGCCTTCTCTGATGAACTCGAGGGATAGACTAGAACAAAGATGTAAATATCTTAATTGGCAATAAATCTTTTGGCCGAAATTTTAAAAAAAATCGGGAATCGGCAATAAATCAGGAAAACTATCGAACATTTGAAACTATATAATTTTTTAAAATATTCTAAAAAAACACATGTATACACTAAATTTATAGAACACAATAGCATATTACTGGTTTCCATCATATATAAATCATAGTTTGAGCCAAATACATACCATATAGCAAAGTGATCTACCAAAAAACAAGTTCAAGTTCTAAATAGTAAATATGTTTGAGTCAAATACATATTGTAGAGTCTAGACCACAAAACAAATTAATCTATGAAGTCTGAATACATATTAAGTTCATGGTTTCATATCATTGAAAATTGGAAATTGTAGATTGCGTCTACAACTAAAGCTCAAAAAACTCTGTTGCTGCTGAGTGGGTGCTGAAGTAGATGGTGTTGCAGCAGCTGCAATATCCTCAATAGGTGAGGAATCTGCCTCTTCTGGATCAGCAAACTCATCTCCCGCCTCCTCACGTTCTGCCACCTCTGCCGCCCATTCAAGTGCCTCCCTCTCCATCTCATCTAACTGATCGTCAGTGATAAATGCATCCACATCAATATCACCAATAGTACCATCAGGTTCAGCAATCCAATCCACTGTGTATGTTCAATCTCATCAATGTCAAGTGCGTCATATGAATTGTTCATTTGTACCCTCTTTTCATGCAGTCGAAGGTTGTACCGCACATATACAAGGTCATTCAAACACTTTTGAGTCAACCTATTGCGCTTTTTTGTGTGAATGGCCTCAAAGACACTCCAATTGCGCTCACAACCAGAAGCACTACAAGGGTGAGATAATATGCGAATTGCAAGCTTTTGAAGATTAGGCATTGTGGCACCATAATCTTCCCACCACAGATCTGCAAGCATACAAATTGGCATTTATAACCTGGAAAAGATTTTTATAAACTTAAAGATTGAAATAAATGGTAAAATAGATTTAAGAGCACAATTTTTTTTACTTGGCAGTAGGGTGTCTCTCTTACGAATACCAATAGGTGAAGAAAACAAGGACCCATCTTCCTTCTTGTACCTCTGCAACTCATCAACAATGAGGTCTTGAATATTTTCATCAGGAACTAACCTCCGAATACATGTGTCAATGCCAAGTTGAACCTTCTCATCTATTTTGAAAGTGCGGGAGTAAAAGAACTTGGGGTTCAAATAGTAGGCAGCAACATGGATATGTTTCTGGAGTTGTCGGTTCCACCTTCGATCGATTATGTGCCATATGGGTTCATATTTGGTCCTATCTGACCCATACAAGTGCTGAATTGTCTCTTTGGCCTTATCCATGGCCTCATATAGATACCCTATGGGGTTTTTATCCCCATCCACCATCCATAGAACCCTCACCAACGGCTCTGATAACTAGACATGACAAATTTAACAAAAATCAGCAATGTGTAATATTAGAAAATTAAAAAATAAATCAACAATTAAAATTTGAACTTTGAACACTTACATTGATGATCTCGTCCATGAGTTTGCCAAATCTATCATAAAAAACGACCTTCACGACCTTCTCTGCTTCAAGCTTCCTACAATAAGGGTTCTCCAACCATCTTTCACTCACAAACATCCTCTTCAGGTTGGGCAATGCATGTAATATGCTCTGTAAGTTGAGGAAATTCGTGGGAAAACGTGTGACTCCTGAATGCAAAAGATCCTTACCATCAATGTGTTGTCTCATAAGCTCCAAGACCCATATTTGGTTGTAGATGTACTTTGTGATTTCCCTTCCATCTTCAACCACATTCTTCACCCAACTAAGTTTCCCTATGTCCTCGAGGAGTAAATCAAGGCAATGAGCAGCACAAGGGCTCCAAAATAATGTCGGATGCCTAGCCTGTAGAAGTTTACCGGCTGCCACATATGCAGCTGCATTATCGGTCACAACCTGAACAACATTTTGCACTCCCACTTCGGTCACCACCTCATCCAACGTGTTGCACAAGGTTTCTGCATTCTTCACTTGATCTGAGGCATCAATCGATTTTAAAAATACCACTTGTCCTCCTGAAGCAACTAGAGAGTTTATGAGTGTCCCATTCCTACTATCCGTCCACCCATCAGATAAAATGGTGCAGTTATTTCTTTCCCAATTCCTCCTTTGTTGTTCCACCAACTGATGTGTGTTTTGGAGCTCATGCTGCAATAATGGCCCATTCAACTCATAACGACTTAGGGACTTGAACCCCTTACAAGAAATGGTCAATCCATTGACCGTTTGCTCCCAATATGGACTCTCAAGAATACTAAATGGAATATTGTTGTAAAACCAAAATCTAGCCATTGCTGCTTTTGTCTGTTGATGCACTTCCTTATTCCATGAAGTACCTAACAATCCGGGTTGTGCACCAGGAGTGTTACGAGGAATGAAGAAACTAGATGTATTGCTGCCCACTCCAATATTTTTGGACCCTATAGAACTGATATCTCTCATTGGGGCTGCCATTGCCTTTGCTGTCCTCTTTTTTTCTACCTTATTTTGCTCATATCCTGAAAGTCTTGCTTTTGCCTCCCTCTGAACCTCTTCAGGAACAATGTCACATGTCGTAATATTCTTTCCAGGGATCTTTGCAAGGTGATATTTGAGTCGATATATGCCACCGGTCATAGTTTTCGTGACAATGGTTAAAAATAACCTCTCTTGCCACTACACTTGGTGTGCCATGTTTCCACAAAGGATCCCTCTTTCTACCACCACCAATAGATGAAGAAGCCATTGTCTTTTATAAATATTGGAAAGAAACCTAGCAAAAGAGAGTCAACATAAAAAATCATATTCATATATAGTATACACAGTCTAAGACTCTAATATACATAGTCTAATATTACGCCATTACTTTATTATTTGAAAATTCTGGTTGTACACAGTCAAACACAGTCTTAAAGACTTGAAGAATCAAAATTCAGAGATGAATAAAATAAATTTAGAGAACAAAATATGATCATGTTTATTAGGATATTAGGAGATGCTGATGGACATTAATTTTCTCAAATCAGGAGATGGACATTAATTTTCTTCTAAACTTCATTCAACAATAATTAACTTTCCAGTTCATCCCAGGTTCCCACAGTCTCCAAAGAGGTAAATCACAGTTCACTTACAGCAAATAGAAATTACATAAGCGAACTAAAAGAAAACAAATTGAAAGAAGTGGAATTGGAGTGATGGGTACAACAATAATAAAAGGCTTTCAACATGAACAAAGAAGCACGAAAATTATTTGATACAAAATGCAAGAAAACAAAATGGAAGAGAAATTTTGAAGAATAAATCACTTAACACTTAATTAGGGTAATGCGTATGTAATTCCCATAATGAAATTAGTGAAATATTGTATTGAATGGCCCTTACCATGGTGTAAGAAACAATGATGGCCATTTTTCTGAAAATTATAATAATGTGATTTGAGAATTCATCATGGCATCCAAGTTAACTCTACAAACTAGTGTACTGCTATTTTTGAGATTTGTCTTTGCCTTTGGTACATGACTGACAGGAAGCTTAAAAAATTATGCTAGAGTCTTCCGTCAAAGAATCAAAGAAAGTCTACCTAATCTAAGTCCACGTAAATGAGGGAGAAAAGACGAACTTACTAGTTGCACTGTTGCAGATCGCGCAAACCAAATAACTCGACAAACACTCCACAAATGCTCGCTGTCACCGTTTTAACCCGCGCGAAAATATCCGCGTATTTTTGTGGATTGTAATTATTACGTAGCAAATAGAAGTTAGGGCTAACTGTTGCGCTTTTTAAAATAAAAACATTTGAGTTTTTTTTTTCCCGACGATTATATACTCAGAAAATCGCGATTTTCAACGATTTTGCCAGTCAAACTCGGGCCGATTTTCTGATTTTATAGGCGATTAAATTGGTTACGGGTTTGAATCGGGAAAAATCGCGATTTGCACGATTTTTTCCTGATATTTTCATGCTTGGCGTGGAATACACCTTCTTTTTCACCTCTATATCATTTTGAACGTTCATCCAATAATATTCAAGATGCCATCGATGTCTATTCTTCCTTCCCAAAACTTCCTTCACATTGCTGTATAGATCAAAACAATCTCTAGCGGTGAATAGCTTTAGTGAATGTAGTGCTAATTCTTGTTCGACATCTTTTGCTGCATGAATGGATGGGCGTGATTCGATGGAATCTCCAAGTGTGATAGGAAAAGAAACATTTGCTCCATACTTTTGTCTATATGCCTTGATGTATGCCAATAATTGTCTCACCAATTCGAGTAGCACCACTCTATTCGTTGGGTATTGCGACAACATGTAAGGAGGAATGGGAGATCCTTGAACTCTGATGTAGGTGAACTTCGGGAACTGGATGAACCACGCACCATGTTTTTCTACCAATTCCTGTGCTTCTAGAGAGAGTCTTTGTTGTGATCCACCTCGAAACTGTCTCGTGATATGCATAGTGAATGCATCATTCACCCTCCTGTAGTGTTGTTTTGGTGGATGCCTAAGCTGTGGATAACAATCATACACCTAAATTTGTCTAGGTCTCCTTTCGACTACGCTCGTGTACATGAGTCTCGGATATTCAAAATTTCTCGCAATGGAGTATATGACGTAGGAGCTCATATAGAACGTTCTGGTTCACATTAGCCTCCTTAATTGTTTATCAATGCTGTTGCTAATGAGTCTTGCCCAATTGATCGCCTTCTTGTAACAGGTGACAGTCTCAATGAAGTAGAACATCCACTCCTCAAAGTATGAAGCCTCAGGTGCACCAACTAGTCGATAGAGTAAGGTGATGAAGTCTCTGTATTCATCATTGAAGTCTATTCTGTGTAGTCTGTCCGGCCACCTGCTTCTTCCTCCTCTACTCTTCTTCAACCAAAATTTGTCAATGATTTTTGCACAAGCATCTGGATCGTCGTCATAGGCTGATTTAGCTCCTTCCAAGGTTATGTAGATCATTTCCTTGGGCTCAGGTAGATGGAATGTCTCGCTGATTGCTGTCTCTGAGAGGTATGCAAGCACTGTCCCATCCTTTGCCACAATTCTCCTTGAGTCAGAGTCATAGTGTTGAGCACACTCTACAATGAGCTCGTAGCTTTGCATCGTGGGAGGAAAGCCGGCTGCATTTATGATTCCACTTTCGATCATCTTCTTGGCTGTAGTTGTAGGTTCGCTGATGTATCATGGGTGGCAAAACTTCTCGGTGTCGAACTTGCCAAGATTAGTGTCTCCTACTTTGCTCCAATTCTACGTGATTCTGCTTTCGAATGCACGCCCTTTCATATCTTCCTTGATGAGCGCTTGGCGGGAGAGAGTCTTGTTTGGTTTAGGAGCCGCCATCTTTTACCTATGAGAGATGTGCAAATTAGAATAATGGTGATGCAATGAAGCTTATTTACTTAACTATGAAATGAGTTTGCTAAACAAGACTGATTTATCTATTGTGCACTGAGAAGAGTCTAATTTACTTCAATAATGACTATCAACCTCAAATCAGACCTGCTTCTGGTTTTATATCAGCCTAAATACTGTACTTCTGATATCTGAACTTGAATCCTAAAATCTAATTAATGGAGCAACTGATAATATTCAAAAGTTCGCTGTCTTCTTTATCTTCTGCTGCTGAAGGATTAAATTCACCCTCCAACCTGTCTATATTCGCCCTTGTGAAGATGCTGTTGCTGATTTTTTTTGGAGCAAACTCGTCTACTTGCTGTTAGAATCTCCAATCTGCACTTGAAATTCGCTGACTGCTGATAAGGGAGAAGGAGTGAATTGTTTGATTTGATGTAAAAATGATTGTTTTACTCTTTACCTTTATAAGCGATCAAAGTGAGGAGTTGTGACCTTTCCCATGAAGGCCGCCCTTGTCAAATTAGAAAAAAAAAAACAAATTACCTTGGCCGACTTATCTCTTGCTTAATTTCAAATTTATTTTGGGTGCTTAAGTTCTGCATTACTTAATTTCGCTCCATTTTATCCACTCATGAAGTTATTCGCTCCAACTCCTTAACTCCTAAAGTTCGTTGAGATCATCAACTCATGAAGTTCAGCTTTGCATGAAATTCGCACCTTCTTGATTCATGAAGTTCGCTCCCAACCTTGAAGTCATGAAGTTCGCCTATGTAGAAATTCGCTCCAAATCTTTAACTCCTGAAGTAGGAATTTCTCTCCAATTGCTCCATTCATGAAGTGTGTTAGAAATTCTCTCTAAAGGTGTGCACTTGAAGTCTCATTTCAATCACCTTGCTTGCTAGGTTTGCTTTTCTTTCCCAAACATGCAATCCGCTCCTAAACTTTCAAACCTAAAGTTCACTCTGATTTCTTAACTCATGAAGTTGTTGCAAATGTGAAGTTCGCTCCAATACTCCAACTCATTAAGTTGCTTCAAATGTGAAATTCGCTCCAAATTGTGAGATCATGAAGTAGGAATTTCGCATGAGTCGTTCAAATCATGACATATATTATTCGCTCCAACCTCTTTACTCATGAATTTCGCTCCAAAAGTCCAACTCATGAAGTTCGCTCCAAAGTGGCAACTCATGAAGTTAGAAAATTCGCTCCAAGATGTGAACTCATGAAGTAAGAATTTCGCTCCAAGATGTGAACTCATGAAGTTAGAAAATTTCGCTCCAAAGGCTCAACTCATGCAGTTCACTTGGAATTGAATCTATTCAATGCAATCATCCTTCATTTCTCATTCAACTTCGCTTATATAGGCTTGCTTGTGTATGTTCATTGATGAAATTCGCTCCAAGGAGGCAAGTCATGAAGTTCAAGTTTGCTCCAAGAAGGCAACTCACGAAGTTCGCTCCAAAGAGGCAAGTCATGAAGTTCAAGTTCGCTCCAAGAAGCCAACTCATGAAGTTCGCTTCAAAGTAGCAACTCATGAAGTTCATTTGTGAATGCTTGAACATGAAGTAAGTGATTCTAAATTTCCTTCATCTCTTTATCCTCATCTCGCTCAGGAAGCCTTGAAGGTGATAATCGCTCCAAAACCTCAACTCATGAAGTTCGCTTGAGATCATCAACTCATGATGTTAGAACTTCGCTCCAAAAGGTGAACTTATGAGGTAAGTGCTCTCAACTCCTTCACTTCATTCCTTTATTGCCAACCTCGTTTGTGAAAGCTTGAAAGTGAAATTCACTCCAATCTCCTTATTCATGAAGTTTGCTCCATATCCTTCAAACATGAAGTTCTCTTCAAAAGTGTAAGTCATGAAGTTAAAACCTACAGAAGACTTAGAGATGAGGCTGATTACAAATGAGCTTATTGATCACTTCATTACACATTCAAATGCTCAAACTCATACTTACAACAATTCTCAAGCAAAAGACCCAAGGGAAAATTCGCTCATCTATCACTCAACATGAAGTGTGGTTTTGAAGCTTGGAGACTAAGGTGATTTGCCATCTTTAAATTGCTCTTATGCATTTCCCTTCAGTCTTGTGAGATGAAAACCCCTTGGAAACAACCTTGATTGAAGAAAACTAAGACAAGTTGGAGCTCACCTATAGCCTTGAACTCCTGGCTCGACGTTACTAGCAACTTCATTAAACTTTTTAACTAGATTCCTGATTAACTGACATGACGTGCAAACCCTACAAACTTGCTCATTTCATCTTGCGAAAGAGAGAGAGAGGCTAGACTAAGCATTTACGACTCAAAAAAAAGGAGGGGTCCCCATTTTGATGGGGCGATGTGTGAAATGGTCACAACACTAACCATCAAACTTGCAAAGTACTTGTGAATCGAGACATACTTCATTATCCACAAGCATACCATTGATCTTATGAATTTTCTTGAGGAAATGAGAAGACAATTAATAATGAATATCACACAAATTGATTTGGAGTACAAAAGGTGTAAAGCCATGGTGGCAGAGAGAGCTTGAATCGAGACATACTCCATTAGCCTCAGGCATTTCACTCCTCTTGTGAATTTTCTTGGGGAAATGAATAATCAATGTCACACAAATTGATTTAGATTATGGAAGGTGTAAAGCCATGGTGGTAGAAACAACTTGATTTATTATTAATTCTTTGTCTCAAGTCTCGTTTGGTCTTTTCATTACATGAAATCCTAACTATTGGCGATGTGTTACTCACCAAGTCCCTATTTATATGTCTCTTCAATTTGGTTTTAAGGGGTTGTAAGTTAATTATTTGAAACTTCTCACACTTTTTCAGGTTACTCTGACTACAACATAACTGCTGGCGAGGTGCTGCTCATCAAGTACTAATTTATATGGTTCATGCATTTTGTTATAAGGAGTTGGAAGTTATCATTTGAAATTTTCTGATATTATTTGTGACTGCTTTTAAGATTAATGGAGTGAAAATAGATTTTCAATGGAATGAAGTTTTGGACTTCACAATGGATGCTTGGGAGTCAGTTAACATGTATTTTGTTTGTTTGGTTTATTCTTTGGATATTTATTTATTATATGCTGTGTTGTGATTTGAAATAGATTGGTTTTACTTGTCTATAAAAGTTACGCTAGTGATATTAAGACTGTTATCATTATTTGTTCGTTTTGCTATTTGGAATAAATCTTAGTATTGTTTCAGTTTGCATCATCCTTAGCGTATTTGGGTAGTGCCTTTGTGTTAGTGATGGTTTGTTGAATCTAGAATCAGTTGAATGTTATCCATAAACTACAACGATTGGACCATAGGATAATCAATTGACATATAGGTTCTAAGTGAAGGAGCAAAGAATTAAACTTTTGTGTAATTAAATAAACTGAAATTGAAATAAAGAGGAGAGCAAACTATCATGTCCCCTTATCAAAATTTTGGGATTAATTAAATAAGTAACTTAAGCTGTCAAAAAAAGAATAGTTCTATGATGTTTCGTGACGGGGGTATGCGGGGATGGGTTATGGGGACGGGTGGACCAAGGGCCTAAATTTGGGGATGGTGGTTGGGGGGGGTGTGGTGTAGTGGCACAACGGTGGGAGGGGATGGTGCTTATACATAATTCTTGACAAATAGTTATAAAAAAATGTATTAGAATTACAAATGAAACATTGGCAAAATTAGTAAAACTTAAATACTGCTAAACTTTGAAGTGAATATTAAATTGAACGATGAAAATTAGAAACGTTGAATTCAAAATTTGTATTGTATTCGAGATTTCATAATGATTACAATGAGTACAATGATGTCAAAATAACAAAATGGAGTGATGTGAGGCCTCTAATCATTCCTGAACTCCTTGTCACTAGAATTGTTCGAGGTGGACTCCATATGGTCAATCTCCTCATAGCTAATACCAACCAGCCGTCCTCATGCAACTGTAGCATCCTCATCAATCTATTGTCGCTCCACACGGGGTTCAATTCATTGGCAGCCATGTGCAAGGGAGTGTGGTAGTGAAAAATCATACTAAGTCAATCATTTTTGGAAGAATTCATTTTCTTCTATAATACCATCCAATCAATCTTATCCTTGGGGACACAATCAACCATAATGCACTTTGAAGGAATCACCATAATCTTCTCAAGAGTTGGGAACCACCATCCACATACTAGACTCTAATGAAAACCAAATATCTTCTCGATAAGTGGGAGCCATCATCCTTACATTATATTCAGACAAAAACTAAATATCTTCTTAAGAGGTGGGATCCACCTTCTCCGTAGTACCTAGGGTGAGACTAAAAGTGACCATGTTAGAAGATTTACTTAAAACATTGCCAATAGTGTTGGAGGAGACAAGCATGGATTGTGCCGTAGGGTTTTGTAAGAAGGTTATTGTTGACTATGGTGTTAGCACAACCAGGGACAAGAGGTCTAGGGATATATCTCTTTTCTTGAAAAGTGATGAATCAATCCAAGGTTCCTTTAGGCTAGGTCATAGCTGTGCAAGTTTAACTCAGTTGTTCTATGTGGTTGTTGTACAAAGAGCATTTGCTGGTTCTAAACCTAGTTTTATCTGAAGTATAGCATCAAGTCTCTCAAAATGGTGATTTTGCAAGGTAAATATATAGGTTTTCAATAACACAACACTTGCTATATTGATAGGAAAAGGAAAAAAAACTTTCTAATCATTGGTCTAATCAAATATGGATTTGTAAATAAAGATCAAAAGGAATAGGGTAACAAGAAATTAATTGAAATCTATTCTATTTGGACAGTGGTAATAAAGCAACCACGTTGCTACAGCAGGCGATTAAATAAAATCTCATGAAACCAATAACATATAAATCAGACTTCTCACAATTCATATATTTACTGGTGCAATCATCAAAGGAAAATTAAAATAACATTAAATATTTAAGATTCATCTAATCAGTACGTCATACCCATGCACTAAAGTGTGATGAAACCGTATGAAGCACGCAAGAATCAAGATTCAAGCAAGTTATTCGAGATTGAGCAAAGCAAATATGAAGCTATCATTACTGATTGTTTGGACAACACAAAAGTGTTGATGAACAACTGCTTGAATTTGATTAAAAAAAATTCACAACACACTAAAAGTGCAACATGTTTGCCTATAATGTAAGCATAAGGAGTTTCCAACCCTTAAAAACATAGAACAAACACTTGTATGTAATTTTTACAAACAAATTTTGCTAACCTGGAGCTAGGGTTTCTAGTGAAATAATTGGGTGTCAAAACTATTCGAACTGAAATCAAACTGGAATGAAACTTAAGTCTTTCTAATTCCTAACTCAAGCTAATCTATGCCTAACCACATGCAAGAGGTAGGCATTTATTTGCTAAGTGCAAAAAGCAATACGTGGCCCTTTACAAGCAGCCAAAATTGGAGTTTGCACGTTGTGAAGTCTGGCGTGATTTTTGATTCGCAAATTTGGTCCTGCTCAGCTCCTCTTGCATGTAAAGACATTTGATTTTGATGTGGAAGTTGTAATGTACCGTATGCCTATCCTGCCATACGGCAACACAACCTCCACCGTATGGCCAACACAACCTCCACCGTACGGCCAACACACCCTCCACCGTACAGTCAACTCAGGCTGTACTGTACGATCTCCACCGTACGGCCCTCCACTCTGTATGCCCAACACAACCTCCACCACCCATACGCCCAACACCGTACGACCGTAGACTCCGTTTGCTCCTTGCCTTTCGTACGGTCAATTGACTCTCTGGGTACAGACTAATAATCACGGCCTCAGAAAGATGGTTCCATTATATGCAATATGTTGGACAATATAATTAGTTTAACACGATTTGGCACAAGAATGAACACACTAGGCAAGTAGAAATTTAGGTTCAATAATGATAGCACTTCAAATTACAAAAATATTGGATTGAGAGTAGAGCAGAGTAGGGTGAGGAGTTACTCCCACCGAAACTGCAGATGCCAAGTAGGGAGGATCTTTCACCTTTGGAATGGCAGACGACTGAACTCCAACAGAAATTCGCACATACAAAGCAAAAATACCAAATTCACACATACCTACAACTAAGCAAAACTCGGCCATATAAATGGGCTCCAGGAAGTTTCCCGAAGGGTTAAAAACGGGCTGACACCAGAAATTTTATAACTAACTAATTAATAAAAAGGGCTCGAACTATATTATTAATTACAGGGCTGTACAATAAATTATTTAAATCGACTATTTAATTATATCGGGGACATTATAGAAGTGAATATGGGAACTAGAGTCGTGACGAACCGAGAGATGCAAGCTCAAACTCGTCTTCAAACTGCTGCCTTTTTAGAGAACGTGTGAGCAAAATGCTGGGGGAAGTTTGAAACTTTGAAACACATTAAAATCATCTCCCTTTGCATAAAACTTCTGGTAAGCTTAAGTTTTCTAACAATTCTGGATCAAAATGTGAGGGTTCCAATTTACAAATCTGCAACTTCTTTAGGAAATGTGTCTACATATGCATTTACAACTTCATTTAATTCTCCAATGTTTGGAGCCTTTGAATACTTTATCATTATTGTGTAGGAATTTCCAAATTCCTATAACGTGACATTCAAATCCTTCATCTCATTTAAGTCTGACTGTATTTTGATCACCTCGACCTTCATTGCGATCATTTTGCCAATACTTTCCATAGAATTCTGCTTGTGCAATTATCTTTGAATTCTTGTATAATGGTTGCCTATTAATTGACTTTGTCTGAAGTTTCCAAAAACAAAAAAGATGGTAAACCAACAAATTCCTCAATTGTCTTTAGCACCTTGGTTCCATTCTCATGGTGTTGCAGTATCTTGTCTTTCATCTTCATGTACATTTAGACACCAGCTTAACTGGCTTTAACAATTCCTTAGGCAAATTCTTCTCTTTCTCTTCAATGATGGCTTTTTGGAGTAATTCCTTCTGAGGTGTGGCTTAAGCTTTGTCAAGACTGCGATGTAATTGTCCCAGATAAGAATTGCCTCTTCAACACCTGTTATCTCACCTTCACCTGTCAACTATTGCTGCAGGAAGCTCAACTTATCATGAATTGACTGATACATCCTGACAACCTTTTTGATGACATCTTCTCTTGAGACCTTGAGGTCTTCCCTCTATTAAAAAAAAGCTGCAAGAAAACCATCAACATCTTGAATCCTTGGCCAGTGCTTCTTGTAGGGTCGAAGTAGGGGCAGCTGTGTCTAATGGCCCTACTAAACGATGAATATATGTGTCTTGAGCTCCTCTATCTATGTTTTGAGCTGTTCTTTTGTTATTTCATCTTTTTGGATTCTTTTAAATATTGCATCTACAACTTGTTGTAAAGAATGCTTCTCACCTGCTCTAGTCTGCACTCCAAGGTCAATCTCTTACATTAGATAATCTTTGTGCTGCATCTCTCCTTCAGGCTTGTCCAGTTGACAAATAGCAATTTTAACTGTTTGGTGACCTTGTTCATCAATTGTTATGTAGGATACCTTTTTTGCATTCTTCTTTGTACTTTGAGGTGTCTTAAAGGCTTCATCTAAATGAAATATCTTCTTCTCCTCTATGTGTCTTCTTTGCCTTCTTTGTATTATATGAGGGAGCCCAGTTGGAAGTTGTCTAGATGTGGCACCAATGATCGATCATGTCCACAAACTTCAGTTCTTTTTCTTTACTTTCTATGCAATTGGTGTTGTTCTACTTGTTCTTCTTATTGTTCTAAAGATTCAATAAACACTTGCCTTCTAGGCCCTATTTTCAATCTAGGCTCTTTAACTAGCTCTTTACCATTAGCCTCTGCTATAGGTGTTTCAACTTCCTTTTGGGCAATAGTAGTAGCAGCTGCAATGGTTGTAGGAGATTGTTTCTTACTTGTGGTAGAAGGCTTTGAAGATTCCCCTTGTTTAGAAATTATTTTTACCTTTCTTGGGATCCTCACAGTAGTAAGCATTGCATGATCTATTGGTTTTGCAACGCCTGATGGTCCTGTAGAAGAAGATGGCTTCCTCTTCTTTCAAGTTTCTGCTTGTCCAGGAGCTTGGGCTCCTACTTGTGGCACTGCGTCCATTTGATATGGCTTTTCTATCCACTCCTTTGTCCATTGGATAACAATCTTTTCTCTATCGTCCATGTTTACTGCCTCTTTAATAGAAGGATCAACGCTATACATAGCAATATTGAAAATATTATTTTAGCCATAAGAGGGGCATAATCTCTTCTCATCATCCTTTGAGTCCTTTTGGAATCATTATGCCTGCAGCCTTTTTAGCCAAATCAAAGCTTAATCTAGAATAATCTGTTACTCTAACCTCAAAATCATTAACATAATTGTTTATTGGTACAACTGGTAAATTAAATATAGAAAATAACAATGTACATGACAATGCTTACCAGACACGGCAATACAATATATCTTTATTCGCACATGCAATCATTACAGAGAAGAAGACCAGAGATGGTCCGCCAAGGATTACAACAGATCCGACAATACCGTCCCCCTTCCTTGGCAGTACACGACATATTTAAAGGACCCGACAGTTGCCGAGAGGTACACTACTGTCAACCAACCGACACATAACTACCCGAGACTGACAACCCATTCAATACAATTAATTAATACATTGTTGGATAACAAATATTATCAAACATAACAGCAGGCAATTTATGCCGACAACAATAATTGGCCCAATGGTCTTCTAATTTTGGCTCATGCTTATCATAGGCCCTAGTTGTTGGACTAATCTTACCAATTGGATCAAACCTGTGTTGGGTCACCAACAAAGTCTTCATAGAGAAAGTTGAAATCTCTGGCTCTACTTTCTTTACATTCTTCATATCTAGGCAAGCATGTGCTCCTACCATGATTGGAAAAGTGAAACAAAGCTTCTGCTTTGTGACAATCAACTTATGTGCTTCACCAACTTGCCTACAAAACTTCAGAACAATCAAGTTATCAGCAATATATCTTGGTGATTTATATGGTGCGTTGTTGCAGCCTAACACCTTTATTTATGTAAAGGTTTTAAAATGAATGAAATAGCTACCAAATCTTTGTATTTCTGCTTCTACATTAGCTGATAGTCTCTTAGTAAAGTCATTATCTAATGCCCTAATAATGGCAAATGTGAAACCATCATTGACTACCTTGTAATCTATCTTGCTCTTCCCAGGAGTCAATTGAGGGTAATGCTTATAAACTTTCATCTTTGGATCTCTCGATGATCGTTAGCATTTCAATTATAAAAAAAATACACTCAGATATTGCAATGACAGCAGAGACATGTCATGCTTGATATTCATGCAAAACTTAAAGATTACATGGGAAACTCGCGGCTCTTAACCCATTTTACCTTTCGTAATCTAGGGGTTAGTTATATTTCTAATATTTAATACAGTGATTTATGAGAAGGTAAAAACAGAAACCTCAAATGAGAATGTAACTCAGAAAATAAATGAAGTTTGTGGAATATGACTGAGACATGTAAGTCAAATCCACAGAAGGGCCAAGAGAGAGACATAACACTGGTAACATCTCTAAAATTAATTCTGCTGTTAGATGATTATTGAAAATTTATATCAGTTATGAAGCTCACTGAGCCAGAGTTAACTAGTAAGCAACTTTCACCTATGGATAATGCTTAATCAATCCTGAGTATGAAAAGGGTTAGATAGACATAAGGGAACTTGGTGGTGTCCCTTAAAATACAAATTATTAATATTAAGCTTTCGGAAATGGAACAGTAACAGCTCTAATTCATATTTCATGCTGAATACAGAAATTTGGTATAAACATCAAGGTTAGATACCCTATTGCCTACCTTACCCTTTTTCACACTAAGGTAATATTTTTCAGACTTAGACCATGAAATAGTGAACCCAAGGGGAAATGGGAATACCTTTTAAAAACAGTAAGGCTAAATCTAATTTCGAATAAGCTATGATACTTAGTGAAGAAATAATGGTCAAACTCAAAATATGTACTTTGTGAATGAAATCCAAGTGATTAACAAGTGGACATCCGCTAATTAAGTTCTTAGGAAGAACTCATGTCCTAGAAGTTCAAGTTGCAGCCATGAAGGGTTAAAAACCATATGCAACTCAATGGCTAATATTAGCTAATAAAGGTCAAGTATGGGCTCCTTTTCATGAGTAAACAGTATTGAAATTGTGTGAAATGTGAACTATTCAACTGCTGTAATTTAAAGACTGATAAATTTGCACATTAATAGAGGGATAGTGAATTTTGCATATCCATTAAGCATGGATTCATTCTTGTACTCTTGAGAGAGCAGGTTGCTAGCTCAAGGGCACAAGTGTGAACTCTGAATTTAATTAAACTAGGGTTCTGTCAAAAGATAGGTTACACCCTAAGAGTATAAGTCACCTCAAGTGTTGACCAGCATGTGAAACTTGGGTCCAAACATAAATGAGAGAGTCAGAATGCAGTCAGCATAGAGACAGACATGACGACTTAAACACCTTCGAGAATTTAATTCGACAGAGTAGGGTAATGGACAATGACTTCATGAATTAATATGATTGTAATTACATTAAAACCTTCAGCCAAGTGATGTTACTTCTGTAAGCATCAACCTGTTGTTAATCCAGATATACTACCCGGTCAGAGGTCATACTAGTTAGTGGTAGCCTATGGTGTATGACCGACTAGGGATTTGTGTAGGATTTTCCACTAGTACAGATGGCATGAGTTAGACTTTCAGTTACCTCCTTGCAAAGGGTGGGGCCAATCCAGTTGGATATGGCAGGGGGGACTAGTAAGTCTGTGGTTGGGTAGAAAAGTGCTCCTATGATACTTTCCCTCCCCAATGGTCTATTTGTAAAGTTATGAAAGATCAAAATTTTTCCCATCTGGAAAATGTATCTTCTAAACTTCTCTATACATTTAATTTAAATTGTTAAACTTTTCATTTGTATCAATTATTTTGCTCATAGCATAGATTTCAGTGTGAGATCAAGTTTCGTTTCAGTTAATTTATGTTAAAAAAAAACTGTTAGTGTTTCCTTACTTTCTGTTTCAAGTTGAAAAGTTGTAATTATTTTTCTTAGTTTCTATTTAGCATTTTACAACCTCTCTCGCTTCATAATAGCTCCTACCTCTGAACATTGGGTTGCAGCGAAGCGTGTGTTGAGATATGTGAAGGGCACTTCTGACTTTGGCATTCTGTATGGCAAAAACAAAGATCCTAGACACATTGATTTCACAGACTCAGATTGGGCATGTTTTGTTGATGATAGGAAGTCTACATTTGGGTATATCTTCAATCTAGGTATAGATGCAATCACATGGATCAGCAAGAAGCAGCAGGTGGTAGCTCTTTCCTCAACCAAAGCAAAAAATCAAGGAACTGTTAAAGCAACTTGTGAGGTAGTTTGGCTTGTTGTCGGGTAATTAAGCATTAAGGTAAATTGTGTTAGCATCGATAGTTAACCCGTCAGTTGTCGGCAGTTGGCACCGGGTAACTGACCAGACTCCTTTATATTGTATCTGTTTCCAGTGTTTGGACGTGCTATTGTAATGGAACATATTGAAATCATTGTATGTACTGGCTTATTATGAATCAATAGAACACTTGTGAGTTCCATATATTCTGTGTACTTCTGTCTTTTATGCAATGTCTTAACCTGACACCCTACGGGGAAAACATTTGGTGCCGTTGCCCAAGTAAAAACTTGGGAGCAACGGGGAAAAGGACATACTACATGGCACACGGATAATGGGACACCCATTACCAGAAGGAACGAGTGACCCTGACAGAGAACTCGAAGAATTGTTCGAGGGGGAAAAGACACTCATGAAGGATTTCTCCTGCATCCTACAGGCGGCCATCGAAACACACATACGGAGGGAAGCCACTGTTGAAGATGTCCCAAAAGATGCTATGTGGAATTCGCTCAGAGTAAGCCCCGCTGTGAATCGGTTGATGAGCGATCTGCCTAACCTTTTGGCACAAGGATTTTTAGCTCTCTAGAACCGAAGGGAAGACATCTACTGAGAGAACCGATGACAGCAAATTCTATGGGAATTTAGGGAGCGCCAAGAAGATGAGCGCAATACATGAACTCTGACGGTCAGAGAGAATAAATAAGAACACCCCCATTGTAATGAGTATGTCAGTGATATACATTATGTACGAGGGATGAAGTAATAAAGTTTTTTTTGTTTTGTGTACATGGTGTGTGCTTGCTGTGTACAGAAGTGATTTATGCCCAATATACTAAATAAGGACAAAAATAAAAAGATACTAAGTGACGAATGTGAAGTGGCACAAAGAGCGTTGAATCTCAGACAACAGATAGAATGAAGGCGTAGGCTAAGGCAGCTTGTCGACGGATGACCGACCAAGGGGTTGCTCGAAGGGAACCCAGGAGGTGTCACGAAGGTTGCGGAGGCAGAGATAGACGGAGAGAATTCCACTCTCTACACTGTCGTAAGGTTTCCCGAAGGGAACCTAGAAGAAGTCACGGAGGGTGTCGAAGGAGAACTCTACAGTTTGCCAGAATACCACCGTAGGGTAAGAAGTCGTGAAGAGTTGGTGGAACAAACAAGGCGAAGTCTAAACCTGATCGACGCTACCAGAGACCTACTAAAAAACTTGTCCATTTCGGAGGACAACCGGAGGGAGACGATCGAAGGTGACGGTACGACCGAAGGTGCCGGGGGAGCACAAGGGTACCGTACGGGAGACAATTTGTTCAGTTCGGGGTCAGCAACCTTCTTCGGAGGACCCACGAGTGGAGGGTCAGGTGTAGCAGGTGGAGGCGGAGGATCACCAGGTACAAGCACACAAGGCATCGGAGGAGCGAGACCCAGCGGTGGGATGGCAAGTAAACAGAAATTTCCAAAGATCACAGGGGACGACAAGGAAGACCTCGTACGACACTGCCGTACATGTGAAACTATTTGGTCCGCCAAAGGAGTGATGGACCAGGATGACTGGGTATATGTCATGTCCCCTCTTTAGCTATGTCTAGCAGAGACATGTGAGTCAGCTTATTATGGGGTCTTGTAGGCTGACAGCGATGGATAGAGACTCAGTGTGGTTATACAGTGTCTGGGACTTGGTGTTCTGGCAGTAGTTGATCAGTTTGGAGCAGTTCCTTATTTTTAAGAGATAGTTCCTACATTTATGGAGGATATCCCTACTATTTAGGGGGTTATGACCATACCCAGGGTTGGGTCTCCTTGAGATTATTCCTTGGGTTTAGTTTTAGAGGATTTGGGTTTGTTTCCTAGTTTCTAGGAGCATCCCTAGATTTTAGGGATGAGACTGCCAGTGGATCCTTGATTTCCGACTTCAGTCACAGACAGATGGCAGGTTGACTTTCTGGTTTGTGGTGTCATTTGTGCAGTTTGCAGCTATTTGGGTTATATTTTTAATATTTCCTAAGTTAGCGTTTATTATTTAAATAAGGCTATGTTTATAGCCATTTTGGAGTAATAAGGGGTTTTTGGCCTCATCTGGATACGTATCCCTTGGTGTAATAGCTCGTTGGAAAGGTCTTGGACTTTTCTAAATATTTCTCTTTTGTCTCAGACCCTTTCGGTAAACGGATTTCTTTATATTTGAAAAAGGGTCATTTTCTAGGCACTTGGCAACTTAAAATGAGAAATATAACATTTTAACCCTAAATGCCCCATTGAGTCACTTTTAGGGTTCGAGCTAAGTGGGAAGGTGTTATAAGGAAGTTGAGACCTAATTCTCATTATCTTTTACACAATTTACATCTTGGATTTGAGATTTGGCTTTGGAAGAGCTTTTCAGCATCTGGGATGCCAACCCCAATGCCTTGCCTGTTTGGGACGTAGCCCCCAATACAGTGGTTTGGATTTGCTTGCAGCTATTAGCATCTTGGAGATTGTACGGCATTGTTTCTGGAGGTTCAGCGATTCTGACAGAGTTCAGCATGGGGTTTGGGGTTTCTAACCAGTTGGGTGTACTTGGCAGCCGTACGGCTGTACCTGGTAGCCACTTTCTTTCCCACGTGCAACACTTGGTGGGTTGGAATCTTGCTTCAGCTTCATTCCTGGTTATGTTACTCTTTCAGCATTCAGGTTGGGATTATTCATGATTGTAATCTTCCTGAAATTATTGGAAATCTTCGTCTGGTCAAATATTTGATTTTATATTCAGAAATCTGCCTTGAATCGAATTTGTTTTGGCTGTGTATGAACTTCATTTTCAGTACTTTGTTCATGTACTTGTACTTCATTTATTACTTGTTGAAAAATCACCAAAATACAAAAAGAATCCAACCCTTCTGCAACTTCTATCTATTTCTGAAAGAAAATATTAATAAGCAGGAAAAATCAATTTAAATTAATAAAAAATTACAGCAGATTAGTAAAAGGGATCCATCAGGGATCGTTCAGTATAGCAGTACCCAGCGACGTTATGTGGAGTTGCCATAGATTGGCACTCCAATGTTGAGAAGCAAAAAGTGGCCACATGGGCCAATCTACAAAAGGAATTCAAGGAAGAGTTTCAGTTGCTCCGTTATGACAATGAAATCGTAGTGGAAATATACAGTACCAAACAAGGTACCAAGGAGACAGTACGGGCATACAACCGGAGGCTGAAAGAATTGCTGGGTAAAGTGGAAAGCCAACCCGCAGATAGATTGAAGAAACGATGGTTCGTTGAAGGGTTGAAATGCTCCCTACGGAAGAAGATGAAAATTGTACCCCCGACGTCATATGACGACACCTATAATAGGGCGATGGACCTCGATAGAAAACACAAAACGTCAAAGAAGAAGAAAAGTAATAAATCCTCATCCGACGAAACAGCGGTGGCGAATCGAGTAAAAAGGTGCATGGGCTCTAAAAGGATATGGAACGAACGCTGAAGGAATTTAGAGCCATGAAGGGGAGTACAAGTAAGACTAAAGAAAACGACGTGTGGTGTACGGAGTGTAGGAGTGACGGACACACCAAGGGTTCCTGCCCCAAGAAGGCTTTCTACGACATTTGTCAGATTGCCGAACATTTGACAAAGGAATGCCCCTACAATATGAAAACCAGAAGCCAACAAGTTGTCTTCACGCAAGAGCAGTCGGCCGTCGGAACTTCGCAAACTGCCAACAATAATGCATCATCTGGCAGATACCGGAACAACCGGCAAGGGGGGAAGACCAATAATAACAGTAATAATAGGAGCCATATCCAATATGATGCGAAGGGACGACCAATGATCCAGGCCAAGCCTGCAATCAATGGGGCCACTTTGCCAGGGAATGCACCTCAGAAGAAACTCCATAAAAACTATGTAAATGGTGTGGGCCTGGAGACCACGATGATGGAACTTGCCCAAAGTTTGGAGTGAACCTGCTCAACATTGACAGGACAGAGGAACGGGTATTGACAATCACACGGTCACAGGCAAAGAAGGCCACATACTCGGACCCTCGCACGGAGAAGCAGCGGGCGTTGGAGGCGAAGGCTGAAGTGGCGAAGGAAATGTTGGCACAAGGGAACACTCAGGAAGCAGCAAGTACTTCCCGCTCTGAGGCTGAGGAAAATATCTTGAATCAAATTGTTCAGATTGAAGTACTTGTGAAGATGAAGGACCTCCTGGAAACAATGCCGCAATTATGTACAACACTCCTACGTACGGTGCAAGTAACTCCACAGAGTCGGGTGACCCGGAATACGGATGTTCCTGGCGAAACACCAACAGACCCATTGGTCCTGACACTATACAGTGGTCGGCACCCCGCGGTGGTAGAAATGGGAATACTTGGCACCATTTTGACTGACAACATTGTCGACGGCGGGTCGGGAGTGAATGTGCTTCCGGAGGAAACTTGGAAGAAGCTTGGCAAGCCGACACTGTGACCGTCAATCTTCAACTTACTGGGAGCGGATCATCATGGTATCAAACCTCTTGGAACGCCCATGGCGCAACAAGTGACCATTGGGACACAACCATTTGTCCTCGACTTCGTGGTGATTCCGCTCGCGAAGAAAGGATACGATGCCATTCTTGGCAGATGGTGGCTAGTGGCGGCCAGAGCGAATCACAACTGGAAGTGTAACATGCTGTCCATGGAGAAAGTCAGGCGAAAATTTATTATCGACCTGAAAACACAACTCGTGAGTGAAGAACTTGCGTCAGAATCGGAATCGGACAACGAGGGCGGAGTTGACGTAGGAAAGTACAGAAGGGAATCGGATGAGGAAGGCATCCTGGGAATCCAAGGATGTTTGGAAGATGAGACTGATTCCCTTAATGGGCTCTTCCACTGGCAAATGGAAGACTACGAGCTGTTGTATGGGTGCAACATGTTGCAGGTTGACGAGGAGTCGGACGAAAATGAATTTCTGCCAGCGTACGGGGAATACATGGAAGGGGATGCTCCTGTCAACGAGGCACCAACACATAGGTTTGACATGACGAAACCAATCTGGTACGAAGAGTCCGTAAAACCTACAAACCTTGACACAGAAGCAGAGTCAAGGAACATCCTGGTTGACGACGACTAGAATCCAGTCTTGAAAGCCGCTGCATTTAAAACATTCATGGAATACAAGGATGTATTCGCCTGGACGTACAAGGACCTCAAAGGGGTGCTGCCAGAACTGTGCGTACACCAAATTTCACTCGTACCTGGGGCCGTACCTGTACGAAAGAGGCCGTACAAAATGAATAAAAACTATGCTGCGAGAGTGAATGATGAAATCTAGCGTATGCTTGAAGCCGAGATTATTTTTAAAGTGCAGACCAACGAGTGGGTGTCGCCCATAGTGATATCCCTTAAAAAGGAGGCAAACCAGATCCAAATCTGCATGGATTTCAGATGCCTTAATGCGGTCACTATAAAGGACTCGTTTCCAATACCATTTATGGATAACATCTTGGAGGAAGTGGCCGGTCATGAAATTTATTCATTTATGGATGGATTTTTTGGGTATAACTAGATATCCATTGCGGAAGAGGACAAATTAAAAACGACCTTCGTAGTGGAAGATGGCGTGTACGTGTATAACCGAATGCCGTTCGGGTTATGCAACGCGCCAGCGACATTCCATCAGATAATCCTTCACATATTTGACAAGATGTTAGTAGGGAACTTCAAGGCGTTCCTTGACGATTGGTCCATCTATAGTAACCAGGATGCACATCTGGCCGCACTTGGCGAATGCATGGAGAGATGCAGGTGAGCCCGCCTAGCACTCAATCCCCCAAAATGCAGATTTATGGTGCCTCAAGGGAAGCTGTTAGGACACAGTGTGTAAGGTTGGACTCAAGACTAACCCAGACAAGGTTCCGGTGATAGTGGAAATGGAGGCACCGACAAATGTCATGGGAGTCAAATCCTTCCTAGGACACATAGGGTATTACAGGTGATTTATCAAAAATTTTGCTCAAGTATCCTGCCCTTAGGACAAGCTGACGAGGAGAGGTGAACGGTACACATGGGGGACGACTTAGGAAGAAGCCTTCCAAGAACTGAAGTCACGGTTGGTAGGTGCGCCAATCCTAACATATCCGAATTGGGACAAAGAGTTCCATGTACATGTTGACGCATCAAATTTTGCCATAGGGGCCACACTGGCGCAGGTTGGCGATCACGAGCTAGATCACCCGATATACTTTGCGAGCAGACTTATGTCAAAGGCGGAAAAAAACTATAGTACGACAGAGAGGGTAGCCCTGGGGATGGTGTACTCTGTCCGGAAGTTTAGACATTACTTACTGGCCACGCCGTTCACATTCTATGTGGATCACTAGGCGTTAATGTACCTGGTGAATAAGCCAATCATTTAAGGGCGAATCAGCTGATGGTGGCTGTTGCTCCAGGAGTTTACATTCAACATTATTGTACGACCTGGGAAAAGCCATGTGATAGCCAACCAACTATCTAGAATCAAGTTAGGGGAACCGGCGGAAGGAGTAAACGAAAACTTCTCGGACGCCCACTTATTTTGCATTGCCGTTCTTCTTGCTTGGTACACAAGCATCGGGGAATATCTGTCGACATCACAATTCCCTAGAGAGATGCCACCAGGGGAGTGAAGGAAGCTCGTACTAGGGAGTAAGACGTTTCAACTCATTAATGGCCTTTTGTATAAAATGGGACCTTACGAGGTCCTATGGCGATCTATCCTGGAGGAAGAAATTCAAGGTGTTTTATGGGAAGCACATGAAGGCCCTGCAAGAGGGCACATGGGGCCCAACACCACGGCTAGGAAAGTTCTATTGGCAGGGCTATGGTGGCCGACACTGCACAATGACGCCCGGGAGTGGGTGACGAGTTGTGACATGTGCCAACGGGCGGGGAGGCCGCTGAAGAGGGATTTTATGCCCCTCAACCCATACAATGGCCAAGAATTGTTTGAACGATGGGGGCTGGATTTCATCAGACCTTTGAAGGCAAGTCGTGCCCGACGGTGTAGATGCATCGTGGTGGCCACAAACTACTTGACCAAGTGGGTCAAGGCATGGGCTCTGCCAGACAATTCGGCCGTTAGTATGACAAGGTTTATCTACGAGCAAATCATTACACGGTACGAAATTCCAATCCAATAAACAAGTGACCGGGGAGGATATTTTGTCAATCACATAATCCGGTTGCTCATGACAGAGTTCAAGATATTCCACTCTTTATCAAGCCCCTACTATCCTCGGGCGAGTGGGCAAGCCGAGGCGACAAACAAAATAATCGTCTCTGTGATATACAAGTCTTGCGAGTGGAGAAGGAAGATTGGCAGGAACGCTTACCGTCGATACTGTGGGCGTACCAGACAATGTATAAGGTCACCACAGGACATAACCCCCTTCCAGTTAATGTTCGGGCAGGAAGCGGTGGTGCAAGTGGAATTCATGGTGCCGAGTCTTTGGATTGCCATTGACAACAGACTAGGCGACATGGAGAGTCTCCGAGAGCGGTTGTACGCCTCGAACAAACTGGATGAGCGACGAATTATGGCTCAGTGAGCGACAAAGACGACACAGCAGAGGCAGAAAACGTGGCAAGACAAACACCTGCGAAGAATGCAGTTTACTCCTGGACAACTTGTGCTGAAGTTTAACAGACGCAATGAAATAAAGCCTGGCAAGTTCAAGGTAAAGTGGCTGGGTCCATTTAAGGTTTGTGGAGTCGGCGCGAACGGATCCATTAAACTGTGGACGCAAACGCCAGGAAAGAGAAAAAAAGCCGTACAATTCCGTACGGTGATTGATGTCAAAGAAGGCAAAAGGGTCATACGATGGAAAATTTGTCCATTCGCAGGGAAAGAGAAAGGCCTGTACGGTTTTGAATTGACAGATGTTTTCATTACTAGGTGCATATTCCGTACAACATTTCATCTAGCACTATAAATGAGGAGCGAAATCGACCATAGTACGTGAGCATAATCAGGGAAAGAAGTCGAAACATCCTGCAACCGTACAAGAGCAAAATTTGCCATGCAGTACACACTAAGGCAACCGTACAACCCTACCAAAATTGGTGAAAAAGATAATTAGGACACTAGGAACGGTTAGCATTTGAATCCCAAGAAACAAAATTCAGTTGATGGAGCAGGCAATTAGAAGGTTGAAGAAATTAGATTGGCGAAGGAGGCTACAGGAATCCCAGAGAGGACAACATGGAAAGGATTCAATGGGTGACCAGCAAGATGCGAGCCGGTGGAAGGCCGTGGTGCAGGATGCACCCACGCACAAAGTCACGCCAGACACTGTGACGTTTGAGGGACTAACTGGCAGTACGTGCAGACAATGGTGGGAAACGGCCCTAACCCTAGCCGACATTGAGGTCAAAGTAGCCCTTGCTAAAGTAGGCATCCATGACACAGTACAGATGCCCATCTTTTCTATTAAGGAATTTGAACCATGCTTGCGCACTATGATCAAAACCTATGATCCAGAGTTGCGAACGTCATCATTTAAGCTTCAACATACAGATATCATAGTTTCTTTCAATCCGGATGATTTCGAGAGGGTTTTTGGCATCCCGGATAAAGGGAGAAAGATTGACAAAAATGCAATTAAGATGTCCCAAGAACGGAAAACGCAACTGTTAAAAGAAATGGATCCGGGATGACTTGACGACAACCGACTGAGCAAGGATTCTAGCACCGTAGGGCAGAGGGTTAAAGAAAACATTCCTGAAACCTGGCATCTGGCAGTGCTTGCTCGATTTGATGCAGAGTCGATTAACTGGTGCAAGTAGGGCGTCGGATGCAGCGATACCTATGATTGCACTAATGTAGAGCCTGAAGAAAGGCATGGTATATGATTGGGTGAGTTTGTTATCGGATAGAGCCCATGATTTCCTGATGCTGAAGCACAAAGTTTTTTACATGTCGTACCATGCCATCGGGTTGTTTTTGGACTCTGTACGAGTACATGTACCAACCAATCTAAGAGGGTGGCGACCACGAGACTGCATTGATTCCATACAGCCAGCTATTTTTTATTGGACAGAGTTGGACACACTCACCGCTGGTGGAGAGGGTCAGACCAGTAGGAAGAGGTGAAGGCAGGTCCCGGTGGTGGTGTCAGCCAGTGACACCGATTGAGGATAGGCAGAGAGTAGTGCAAACGAGAGTGTGCAGTCAGAGGAGACATCGAGGTGTTCCGGAGGGGATACTACTTTCCGACTCTCAGAGCTGGCCGAAGTAGAGGTGGCCACAGGGACCCTTGGTACGGAAGAGGGTGGCTGTGTAGTGTCTTTTGGCCAGGTACCATGTGGAACCCGTGGGTTGCCAGCAGGGGGTGTGGTACGACCTCCAGGAGAGGGGGTTCGGGCAAGGCAGTTGTTATTCACACCAGCATTCCTGCATGTGGATGGGGAATTGACACCACTTTCCTTGTCTGGGGTGACGACGGGAGTCCTTCCTGGGGTGGCCATTTCAGCATTCGGGCAGATGCATCCTTGTCCTGTAATGCAGACACCTGCAGTGACCACCACTCCTTGTATTCCAGTGCGCTCACCTGTCACGGAACAGGAAATAGGGACGAAAGGCATGGCGTAGGCAAAGGACAATGGGGAAGCAGTGGAGGACACAGACACATGGTTGGACCGGTATGCCGCCCCACCCATAGTTTCGGTAGGGCCACCACCTGCTACACCTCGCCATCCTACACAGGCTGAGGTAGTTGATTTGGGGGAGCATCCTACGCAGGTAGAGGTAGTTGAGTTGGTGGAGCATCCTGCAGAGCTGGTTTTGCCCACTAGTGGCAAGGAGGATATACCTTCATAGATGCCTTACTGCCTCAAACTCCCGAACTTGTAAGCAATTTCCAGAATCTGTTACCTGATCTGGGACCCGACGGTATTCATAAAGTTGCATTTGCTGCACACTTAACCTTGAATATTCACGCCGTCGGACCTCATAGTCATCAGAACAATTCTTCCAATAGTCTTCAATTGATTCGTTTGCTTTGTAGCGCTTGTCGTGGGCTCTCTTTGCCAAATTGTCATGATCAAAACATTTCCTTGGGAAATGTTCCTGTAAGCCATAAGAGGCTAACTCAACAAATGACTCGTTGACATGTGCTAGATTCTTTAAATGGACATCGAGGTTACCCAAAATCATAGGGAAGGTGAATCCGGACTGCTTCTTGTCTCTGAGTAAACTGTTCGCTGGACGTGCTTGCCTTGCAACTTCTAGAAGAATTATTTTGTCAGTTGGCTAGCGTGGAAGTCAGAAAGGAGCTCCTTCAAAGACGACTATCCGGCTATATGAGAACCTAGGGAATTGAATAAACCAGGCGCCGTACCTTTGTACCAAAATGGTAGCTTGCTCTGAGAGCCATATGTGTAATCCCCCCTGCATCAGCTTGACTAGGCGCATTGTGAAGGCGTCATTGACACGTTCATACTGACCAATTGCATAAGCAGGGTTGTTCTTTTCCCTCTGAGCTATGTCATGATAATGTAGTTGCGGATAGCAGTCGTACACCTTTACCTGATTGGGCCCGTTCTCTATTTCACCCTTCTTGATCAACCCTGGTAGTGGCTGGTGTCGAGCAAACATATAAACTAGGTAAGAAGTCATGGTGAAGTGCTTTTTCTCTTCAAGTTCGACCAATTGGGTATGGATATTGTCATTGATGATCTGGGCCCAGTCGAAGTTGGATTTCCCGGCGAAGACGTGCTCTGTAAAATAAAACATCCACTTTTCAAAAAAGTTAGATTGGGGGGGTCCCATAACCCGACTGAGCAAGGTGACCATATCTCCATGCTCATTGTAAAAGTCATTTCTGGGGGTCTTTTTCCCAATTCTAATACTCGGAGGCCTTCTCTCCTTACCATTCCTTGTTTATCAATGTCTTGCATTTAGCAGGGTTCATGTCATATGCAACTTGTGCTTCATCTATGGTTGTCGCAATCGGGTTATCCGGGAAGGGGATGTCGAATGTGTCGCCAATGGCCTCAGGTGTGATGTCAGCTAGGACCATATTCTCCAAAACCACTAATCTGGTCCCTGGCTGATAATGTCGGGCAGCCTCAACTACTAGCTCATAATTTTGCATTGATGGAGGAAATCCTGTTGCCTGGGCGATACCATTTTCCATCATCCGCCTAGGCCTGCCATAAGCGTTAGGGGAATATACCCGGTCTCGAAAGTCCTGAATGTCTATGTGGCCTAGGTCAGTATCGCCTATGTTTTCCCATATGCTTTGGACCTTTGACTCCCTCAGTCCTCCTCTCTGGTACTGGTATTTCATCTTCTCGCCTTTGCAAGGGATGTCTGATTTAGAAGCCCGGGATGTTCCGACAGCACCAGGTGTCTTTGAGAATTCTACTGCAAATTTAGGCATCTATCCTGCACAACCGGACATAGATTACGAGACGAGATGAAGGAAACAAAACAGGCTAGATAAAAGGGATACGTTAGCACATAAGGATTAATGGAAAACCGAAATTTGAAGGAAGCATGATACTTCAGAAAAAGAACCTGATTAATTTGGACATGAAATATTATTAAGCTCTTTGATTAAAAAATTTACCATTCGGCTGCAGTTCAAGGACTTAGGCGTTTAATGATCGCTAAATTTGCACTTAGTCCTTAAGATCAGTTTTCAAAAATGGATGAGGTTCAAAATTCCCTAAGTCTGAAAATTGCATTCTTGGTTAACTTTTGGACAGACTCTGATTTTAATTGCCTTGCCTGATGCCTTTCAAACGAGAAAAGATGCGGTCTACGGGATTTAATCATTTAATCAATTTTGTATAAACACATCTAACCAATCTTGCATGCATTTTAAACGATTCCAAGGGAGACAAAGGAAGCTTACCTGGCAAATATGGTGTCAATCCACAAAAATCCGGCCTGCAAGGTTGTTTTCCTTTTAAATTTGAAAATGACCTTTTCTATGCCTTGCGTTTTTGGGAAAAATGCACAACTCGCGATTCCTAAGAAGAATGCCGTTTTCCTAAGTTTGAAATTTACCTTGCGATTGGTAGGGTTTCTGCGAGTTTGAAATTTTAATGGTTGGACACTTAAATGGCTTCAACGTTCCTATGCCGTTGCCGAAAATGGGGTTTTAGTCCTCTTTATATACCCCGCGATTTTCTTCTGCTGTGAATTTTGGTGATTTTGGAGCTTGTTGCAGACTTTAAACTTCGCGATTTTGGTTTATAGCCGAAGATGGGGTTTCAATGACCTTTTTGTAAACTTTTATACTCCTTCGCGATTTCCTCCCCTACCTCGCTGAAGTTCGGCAATTTCGAGCCTCTACGCAAGGTTAAAAAGGTTCGCGATTTTCGCTTTAGGCCGAAGTTTGGTGATTTCGGGTCTTTTTCAAACTTTTAACTATGTGATTTTCCTCCAGGCCGAAGTTCGGCGATTTTGACCCTTTTTCAAACTTTTAACTTTCGCGATTTACCTCTTAGTTGAATTTCGGCTTTTTAGATGGTTTTTCAAGGCTTAGACATTTCGCGATTTCCTCTTAGTTGAATTTCGGCGTTTTAGATGGTTTTTCAAGGCTTGGACATTTTGCGATTTCCTTTAAGCAAATTTTGAGGTTTTTGCTTTCTCTGCAAACTTTAAAAAGTTTGACATTTTACCCTTCTATGGCGAACTTCGGGATTTGAGAGCTTTTTGCAAAGTTTTAATACTTCGTGATTTTCACTTTTGGCATTCTTATCCCTATATGCGAAAATCAAGGTTTATGCCACTTTTTCAAAGTTTTACACTTTGACCCTTGCGCTTTATATATGAAGTTCGGCGAAATGCACCCTCTTGCAAACTTTTATCACTTTTTCGCAATTTTACGCCTTAGTGCAAACTTCGGCGATTTCACCCGTTTTGCAAAGTTTTAATACTTTAACACTTTCAACCTCCTTTTGGTGAAAATCGATACTTTGGGTCTTTTTGCGACCTTTAGACGTTTTATCATTTTTAGGGGATTTTGCAAGCTTTTATCTCTTACTTAACTCAGGCGATTTTGCAAGTCAAAAAAGGACTTTTGCAAAGCTTCAAACTTAGGCGTTTTCACCAGTTTAAGCGATCTTTTGAAATTTTAACGCCCGAGCGTTAAACTCACCTTGCGAATTCCCAGGTTTACGCTTATGACAACATTGTCCTTTGGGCTGATTATGGGCATACTCAAAAAAAGACGCGAGAGACCCTGCACAGAACTCAACAGGGTGAAGGCTAAAAACCAAAAAGAGGGGGATGCTGTCGGCAACAGGGAGCGTGTGCAATGCACAACACATGGAAAGAGGAAGACAGCCATTTCCCTTTTGGAAAGCTAGTACTACCCCAAACAAGAAGATAAGGATGCAAGTTCCCGTTCCGGTTCAAGATGTCTTTACAAATCCAGAATACTTCATGTTCTAGCATCCTGAAGCGACATGAATATCATCATAGACAAAGGATGATGCAGTTAGAGTCGTGTCTTTAGACACATGGAATAGTTTTAGTTATGGATTTGTAATTTTGTTTTGACAAGTTACATGTAAAAAATAACTTTGTAATTGCATGTTAACTCATCACTTGCACTTTTGTAATTACATGTAAAGCAACTACAAGTTGATTTCAATTGGGACTGTAGTTGGAATGAGTCATAGTTAGTTATTGAATAAGTCTTGGTGGTTGAGAGAATTTCTCAAGTTAGTTAGGGTCCTTCCACCATTTTCTCAAGGCTCCTCTCCTATAAATACTTGAGGGGTTCTATTGTAATTGATATCTTTTAGAAAGCAAGCAAAAACTTTGTCAAATTTGCAGCAAAGAAGTCTTTGAGCTTTTATGTGTAAATTAAAGAATTGAAAGGAATAGAAGAAAATTGTTCAAGCTTTGAGTCTTTGTGCTACATTCTTGAGTTTGTGTTTCATATTATCTTCCTTGCAAGTGTTTCTTTGAGAGCTTTATCGAATTTGATTTGCAGTCTTTGAGCTGCAAGTATTGGAGATTAATTTAGTTAAAGTAAAAGTTCTATTGAGAAAAGCTGTAAGACTTTGTGCTTGCACTTGTTCTTACGAGAGTTTGAAAGTAGATCTTCTGAGAAATAGCTGAGAGTCTTTGAGCTCACACTTGTTCTTGCTGTCTTGTGTAGAAAGAATAAGATATTTCTATCTTTGTGCTGTTATAATTTGTTCTTGATAGAATTAGTATAGAAAAGGGTAGATAGGACTTCACATAATCAAGACTTTGAGCTTGATATTGTTGTCCCGTCCCGAAGGAAGTGACGAAAGTCTTTGAGCTTTCAGGAAACTTCATTTCCTTTCTCTCATTTCATTTCAAAAGTTGTTACTGCCGTTTTGTATCAAATCGCTATCACTTTTCTGTAAAGAGAAAAGGATATTGGCTTTCTTGCAAGAAGAAGAAAGACTGCTATCTCATCCCATTTTATTTTTAAGTTGTAGATAAATAGGGGGAGCCTTTCCTTAATTAGGAGAGTTTTACTCACACACTGTGGTTGAAACCACAATTTTGTATATTTCCCCAAGTGTACAAAATTTTCAACCAACACAAATTTAAGGGGCAACTTGGTGTAGTTGATAGATTGACCATTAAGGGAGGGTGTGAGAATAGTATCTACATATATATTAATGGTCAATATTTTATTTTATTAGTTTAGATTCTATCTGTTCAGTTTGGTTAGAATATTTCTATTTCCTACTTTCTGTTATCTTTGGTTTCTTTTAGAAACTCTTGCAATGTAATTGCTTATAAATTGTATTCCTTCCTCAGTAATAAACAAGCAACTACCATTGTCCAATTTGTTTTACATAGAATGTGTTGGATCTTTGTGAGCATGATTCACCATCTTAAATAAAATTCTAGCAAAATCAAGATGGACTCAATATATAAAAATTACCTCTAAGATCTGAATAGTGGGAGGACTCAATATGTACTTCTTGAGCCTCATGATTTTGATATACTAATAGAGGCCAACCTTGTAGTGATTTGGTTGAATGACTTAGCTGAGGCTTTGACCCAGGAGTTTCATCATCAAGACCTGCAACTCTCTCGCGTAGCTCTCTTCATAGTAGCAAGAGTAACTAGCTAGATCCGATTTTTAAGAACATTGTATTCAGTTTGTAGGTTATCTTTGTACAAGGTATTTTGTAATTGTTAATTTGAAAACTATAAGCATCTGGTTATTAGTTATGCTATATGTAGTATGCATTGTGCAATGCAATGTAATCAACAATTGTAGTGTCCCCTTTTGTAAAATGCCCTAGTTTGCCCTAGATTACAACTCTTGAACAATAAGGGAGGGTTAGAGGGGGAGTACCTTAATCTCCTTAGAAGGGAAAGCCAATTGATTACAAGGTTACTTAACTAACTAATGGAACCCCAATCATAGCAAGCTAGGATGGTTAACTTGATAGGGTGTCTTTACAATCGTTCCTCATCAATCAAGTCGAAGAAGGGTAACTTGATGGGGAGTCTTACAACAGTTCTCCCTCAATCAAGCCACAGTAGGGTAACTTGATGGGGTGTTGTTGTGACCATTTCACACATCGCCCCATTAGAATGGGGACCCCCTCTTTTTTGCCTTAGGTTTTGCTTTCTCTTTGCTCGTTTTTCTCTTTGCTTTTAGGGTTTTGAGTGAGTGAGTGGTTTGCCTGGGTTGGCTAGATTAGGGCTAAACTTTGGAAGCTCGTTTTAGGGTTTCTTTCAAGCTAAGTTTAGTTTGGTTTAGGAGGTTGTTAGTCGTCTACCTGAAGCCTCAAGATTGCCAGAATGAATCATGCCTTTCAGGAGATTCAAGTTGGTTAGATCAGGGGGCAGGGTGAATAGGTCTCATCTCAGGTCAGGTGTAGATTGAAAGAGGGTTTTTTTTGGTCAGGGTCATGTTTGTTTCCTGGGCTGAGTAAGTTGAGCAGAGTCGGTAATTAAAGGCAGGATCTCGATGGAAATGCGTGAAGGAGAATCTGTGTTTGCCTTTCAAGGAAAATTGGAGTTTAAAACGTCCAGAATCAAGCCGAGAAAATTGTGATGTGCAGGGTATCTTGGGGGAAAGATTGGACATCCTTGAGATTTGGAAGCATGAAAAAATGGAGAACTTTGAGCAAAATGGGAAATTTCACTCCTGACCCTTCCAGAGGGTCCAGGGCGAAATTCCCAAAAGGCTCTTATTTTGTAATGAAGAAGGTCAAGTTTTTGACATGAATGGAAGAAGAATAGCTTGTTTTTGCCTCTTGAAGAAGTTTCAAATTGAAGAAATGAAGGATTTTGCCCAAAAGAGGGAAATTCGCTCCTGACCCTTCCAGAGGGTCCAGGGCGAAAATTCCTCAACCACCTATTTTCTTGCAAAGTCAAGTCAAGTTTTGGTTTTTATGGCATGGATGAGAGAGGAATAGTGTTTTCTTCCTTTGAGAGGTGAATTCAACTTGAAAGGATGATGGAATAAGCTTAAAACCTAATTTTCGCTCCTGACCCTTCCAAAGGGTCCAAGGCGAAAAACTTTATAGGAGGCATTTCTTGCTCAGTTTGGTCAAATTGTGATGCCCAAAGCATGTTGAAAAGAGGAATGGACATGATCTTGCTTTGAGAAGTGTTTGATAGCATTGAGGGATGGAGATTTTAGCCAAGAAAGGCAATTTCGCTCTTGACCCTTCCAAAGGGTCCAGAGCGAAATTCCTTGTAAACCCATTTTTAACCTTTCTTGGACATGAAAACCTTGTTCCTAGGGCAATAAAAGATGAAATCCCACTAAGCAAAGAAGTTTAAGGTGAAAAAATGAAGATTTTTGGTCAAGATTGCAAAAATTGCTCCTAACCCTTCTAGAGGGTCCAGAGCGAATTTCCTCAAAATCACCTTTTTCTATCAAATTTTGCTAAGCCAAGTATATGATAAGGTCAAGCATGGAAAGAATTACCCCTGGGAGTGAATTGAGGTTGCAAGAAATTATCAAAAAGTGAAGGAATTGAGCCGAATGGTGAATTTCGCTCCTGACCCTTCCAAAGGGTCCAGAGCGAAATTCCTAAAAGCACCTATTTCCTTGCAAGGTCAAAGCAACTTTTTAGTTTTTATGGCTTGAATGGGTGTGAGGAAGAGTGTTTTGCGTTTTGAAGCTAATTGAAATTGTCAAGAAGAAGCAATCAAGCCTAGAACATGATTTTCGCTCCTGACCCCTCCAGAGGGTCCAGAGCGAAAATCCTAAAACCTATCTTTTCTTCCAAAGATTGGACTTGACCAAGCTTAGACATGGGTTTGAGAAGACTTTTGAATTGCCTTGAAGTCGAATTGGATTGCTAGGGATGAAAATTTTGAATCCAAGAGGGAAATTCGCTCCTGACCCTTCCAAAGGGTCCAGAGCGAAATTTCCAAATTCTCTCTTTTTCTTGCAAATTTAGGACAAGATTTTGCTATTCATGACTTGGATGGGAGTGAGGCGTGATGTTCCATGCCTTGGAAATGATTTGAAGATGAAAGGATGAAGGAATTGCCCTAAAACCTAAAAATCGCTCCTGATCCTTCCAAAGGGTCCAGAGCGAAAAATCCAAAACCAGTGCATTCCTTTCAACTTTGTGCTAAGACAAGGCTAAACCAAGCTAGAAAAGGCCTTTGAGACCACTTGTGAGTAGGTGTTTGTTTCAAAATTTGATGATTCTAGGTCAGAGAAGGGAAATCGCTCCTGACCCTTCGAAAGGGTCCAAGGCGAAAATCCTTCAAACACCTATTTTGCCTTGCAATAACAAACCAAGCATGTGTGAAGTGAATGAAGAGGATCATTGCCTAACCTTATGAGGTGGATTAGAGTTAAAATGATGGAGGAGTAAGCCTAAGCAAGAAAAATCGCTCCCGACCCTTCCAGAGGGTCCAGGGTGAAAAACACTAAAGACACCTTTTCCTCCAAAATTCAAGTGAAACTAAGCCTGAACTACAGTAAAAGATGCCATTTGGAATGCCTTGGTGAGGTTTTGGACTTACAAAAATGAGAATTTTGAGCTCAGGAGAGAATTTCACTCCTGACCCTTCCAAAGGGTCTAGAGCGAGATTCCCAAAAGGTGGCATTTCCTTCAAAACATTGATGAGCTAAACCAGTGATGGAGATAAGTGAACTCTGGAGATTGCCTTGGAGGAGTTTAATGATCAAACTAAACTGAATTTTGGCCTAAAACGTAAAAATCACTCCTAACCCTTCTAGAGGGTCCAGGGCGAAATTTACATTTTCACCTAATTACTCATGAGAAATGATAAAAATTTGAAATGCAAGACCTTGATTAGGCCAAAACAAACATAAGCTTGCCTTCCGAGAGAGTTTGGAGTGAAGGGAATGAGGTATTCAAGTCTTAAATTGAAAAATCGCTCTTGACCCTTCCAGAGGGTCCAGGGCGAAATCATCAAAAAACCTATCATTCAACCTTGGTTGATTAAGCCTAAGGCAAATTGCAAAATTGTGAAGACAAAGTCATGGAAATTTGCAAAAATGTAGGTTGAGAAAATTTCAATTTGATCAAGTGAACAAGCCTGGATGGGTTCAAACAGGTCTTGAAGTGAACCTAGACCTTCATCACTATTGAATATTTCAAAGCCTAAGGAGAAAGGAAGCTCCATTAAGCCTCAATCAAACCTCCATATTCTCAAATTTTCACCAAATTTGCTAAAATTAAGACATTTGGGGAGGTTAAATTAAGTTCGCATAATTTGAGGCCTTTGTAATTGAATTGATTAATTTTCAAGCCTTAAAATAAATGTAAAAATCCACCCTTAAAGCTTTGAAATTAATTCAAAAATGAAAAAATTAAGTTGAGCGCTAAATATTTGTTATTTTGCCTTTATTTGCCAAGTCGGCCATCCTTCAAAAAGGGGGTTTTATTTCATTTTATTTCCTTTTTGTTAAGTCGGCCTCAACACGAATTAGGGTGAGCGCCCTATATAAGGAAGGAGTATTGTTTCAAAATTCAAATCATTCGTTCACTCCTTCTTATGCGAATTTGAGGAGAACATTAGAGGAGCGAAATCTAGCAGATTGGAGGCGAATTTCTTACTAAATTGGAAGCTAAATTCCAGAATTTGCTAAGCCTTTGGAGGCTAGTAAAGGCGAAGTTCTTTTGAAGGCTAATTGAGGTGTAGTTCATCCAAAAGAAGGCCAGAAATTCAATTTTTTGTGCAGCAAAATCTGATCTTCTTTCTTCCATTTTCCAAGGTTCATAGTTAAGCATTCAAGGAGAAGGTATGAAGAATCATTTTGAAGTTTCTATTCAAGACTTATTTTGATTTCGTAGCAATCCTTTGAAAATCTAAGTCTTGTGCAATCTGATTTTCATTCATAATTTGAAAATTCATAATTCTTGAGTTATCATGTCATTTTCAAATTAATGTTTTGGAATCATTCCCTTTGAAGGATCTTAAATTCTATGCTTTAAGGTATAATGCTTAAAGACTAATTTTAAATTTTTGTGTAGGCATCAAATGACGACCCCCAAAGCCGGAGGATCTACTAGTTGGCAGGCTCTCATCAAGGAAGATCAGAGGAGTGACGAATTGGAGACCAGGATCGTGTCCAAGTGGAATAATGTCGGAGACACCAACTTAGGAAACTTCAATGTGAAGAAGTTTCGAGAGGTCCCCTATACTGGCAAGCCATCACCTATTGCAAGGAGGATAATTGAGAGTGGCATCATCAAGGCGGCAAGTTTTCCTCTTGCAATCAAGTGTCATGAGCTGATGATCGAGTGTGCCCGCCACTATGACTCACAGTCAAGGACACGATTGTAACCAAAGACGGGAACATCTTAGCCTACCTTTCAGAGGAAGCTATAGGCGAAGCTCTTCATCTTTCGGACTGTAAAGACATGATCTACAAAATCTTGGAAGGAGCAAGGTCGATCTATGAAGATGATCCTGAGTCTTGTTTGAACTTCATCAATAAGAATTGGTTGCTCAAAAGTCGGCCTCGCCTGAACAAGATTCCCAATACACCACATAGGATCGACTTTTAGGAGGAATACAGAGACTTGATAACTTTGCTCAATCAAGTTACAGGTGCTTCTCAAGCCGCCTTCTTCGAAAAGTGGATGTTCTTTTTCATACAAGTGATAGTTCAAGGAAAAGGAATGCTTTATTGGGCCAGAATCATTAGCAATTGTTTGGACGTGCAGTTGAGAAGGCTAAGACCCACCAAATCATTCCACATGAGCTCATATGTTATATATGCCTTGATTAGGAGTTTCGAGTATTCAGGGCTGCCTCACAGAGGAGTGATTGGAAGAGGACCCGGAGAAATAAGAGTTTGTGATTCTTATGTTCATCTGCATCATCCGCCTAGAAGTGACTACAAGTTAGTCAATGACACCTTCACGATGAACATTACCAGGATATTGCAAGGAGGAATTCACAATCGACTATCTCTGGATGCACAGGAGCTTGTGAAGAAGTATGGCGCATGGTTTATCCAGTTTCAAAAGTTCACATACATCAGAGTTCATGGCTGTCCTTCACCACCTTACGTGTTGCCAAGATATCCAACAGACAGGATAGTACTACTTGAGGTGACTAGACAGTTGGCAGCTTATGCGAAGGCATCCAGACACAAGCATGGAAATGGGATTCCCGTGCCCATCATACTAGGGAACTCAGTTGAGGTGTGTCCTAATACTCAAGCCGCGGAAGATGCAGAGAAGGAATTATCTTTATACTCATTCACATCCTTTGCCTCGCGAGAGAATTTTGACCCTCATGGTTATATGGAGGAGACAGTCGGTAGGAAGTACAAGCATGAGTTTCAGGTGGAGGACTTTTGGATGAATCTCCCAGGTGATTTAGAGGTTAAAAGAAAGATGCATTCCAGGCTACCCTTAGATCTCATCAGGAAATGCAAAGTTTATAGAGTAGCCGATCAAGCCCAGGATAATGGTAGATACCTCCAGTCGTCCTATGAGAAAGAGGACAAAGAAGTGAAGATAGATTAGAATGAACCCGAGGTTTTAGACTTGAGGGCTTTGATGGCTCCCGTTTTATCCTGCACTGGCAGATGGGTAGATGTACAACATCAAAAGTTGAAGGAGCAGAATGTATCAATGACATTTACTTTGGAGGCAAGACCAGAAGAAGGAGAAGCAAGTGTGAGTGAGAATACTTCTCATTCCAAAGGCTCAAAGAGGAAAGAAGGACCTGAAAAGAAAGAACCTTCCAAGAAGAAGCAGAAAACAAACCCTGATCACCCACCAAGCACATCTTCTAGGCATGAAAAGGAGGCGAGTCAAGAGGAAGATCAGAGGCATATAGTATATGAAGTTGATGAGTCTATGGAATCCATGGTACAGAATGATAAACAAGAGAAAGGACAGACACCTTAGCATTCATCAAGTCAATCTCCCCAAGTTGATGCTAATGAGCAACGCGAAGAAAAGAATGATGATGAAGCAACATCTCCTTTCCGGGAAGATAGGCCACTACCTAAAGAAATACAAGTGAGGGAAACAAGATCTGCCATTCCCGATTGGTTGAAAGAAAGACTGACAAAGATAGTTGTGGTTGAAGAGGAAGAAGATGTGTTCGACTTGGAAAGCCTTATAGGAAATTCTCATGAGGTAATGGAGAAGAAGAAGGCCACAAAGATGTCTAAGGTAATTAGAGATGAGACAGGATCCAGGAAAGTGCAGGTAGCTACACCAGTGGTGGACAAATATGAGGATGAGATTCTTGCAGAAGAGTATGACTTAGAAACATTTGAGCTTGGTCCACTTACCTCTGAGCAAGCAATGGAAGAAGCAACTGATTCATTTGAAACACTTAAAGATAAACTTAAAGAAGAAATGGAAAAGAATAAGAAGCTTGAAAGGGAGGTCAATGCTTGGAGGAACTATTTTAGTCACCTTAATCAGCCCTTGAGACGTCAGGATCCAGCAGTATCTCCTTTACAAGCACTCCCTCTTGAATCAGTAAGTGAGGCAGAAAGGGTGAAGAGCTTGGTTCAACTTATAAGTTCTTGGATTGATAAATCCCACACGGTAGCCGTTGAATTTACAACAAGAATGATGAAGATAGTTCATCGAGCTATCTAGGTCCTTGAGACTATCCATAATCTAATGATAACTGTAGCTGCATTCGCTCACACTAGAGATGTTATCATTCCTGTCTTACAAGTGATAAGACAAACACCAAGACGGATTCTGGTACAAGAAAAGATAATGGATGGAGGAACCCATAACCTCCTATAGTGGTCAGCTCTGCTCCAAATGAAAGAGGTCCTTTTTGAAGACATCAACACCAGATGCAATCGAGTTGAAGGTATCATTCATCCAATTCAAGATAAGGTGTTTGAGGTGTTGTGTACCATTCTTGACAGGCGGATCGAAATCGAGACAGATGTGGACATCCAAGAGTTGGAGGATAGAATCAAGGTCATCTTTTGCAAAGAGGAGAACATCATCACAGATAAGCAACGAGATCAGATGTACACTACTATGTTCCTGATTGAGAAGACCAAAGAACTTGAACTTGGATGGGAGACAACTCTTCTCACTACTTTTGATCAAGTCTTTCACTTGGAAGAATGAATGAAAAATCTTCCTGAGATTCCCATTGCTGAGATTGAGGGAATTGTGTCCAGATTCATTGAATATGCTAAGAAAGAGCATAGGAAAGGGAACAACATTCTAGATGAAAAGTTGTTATAGGATGATGTGCTAGCTTAATTCCTATTGGTCTATGTCTCCTTGGTTTTTGTGCCAATCCTTTATTGGCTATGGATTAGTGATGTTTATATAAATGGGGACTTTTTTGTAACAAACCCTAATTAGGGTTTAGGTGTCAAAATCTCAGCCGTTGATCTTCTTTTGATCCAGGCAATTCATTGTATTTGAGGATGCTATATATACCCTCACTCATTTCATTTTAAGGGGTTAGAAAAGTAAGATAGAAAAGTTAGAGAAGAGAGAGAGCTTAAAGAGAAGAAAGCTAGAAAGTTATTGTTGTAGCAAGATTGAGTAGTGAAGAAAGAATTTTGAACAATTGTTGTCCATTTGGCTGTGAGATCAATAAAATATTGAAGTTATGGTGTTTTATTGTAATACTTGTGGTTATCTTCATGATTGTTTATCTTCTTGAAACACTCAATCGAAATAGCATTTAGATTTTAAGTTTGAAAGACGAAGTGTTGTGCTTGATCTTTGATAAGATTCATATTCCAAACCACTAGCTTCTTACTGATTGTAAGGACGCCTTGTGTGGTCGACTGGAAACCTTGAGATTGATTAAGAATTCAATCATTCTTGGAAGTATTGATATGTATCTCTATGATAGTATCTGTATCCTTGATGATTTGAAAAACTATTGAATCCCCTTAGAAGATCGCATCAATTCCAGTAGAGTTGTAATTTCTTGGCGAAACTGAAATTGGTAGAATCTTATCAAGTCTAGTCTTCATTGAGTCATTCTTAGGATCAGTTCAAGTATTCCTTCTTTAAAACCCTTATCTTTTAACATTTTTTTTGAAAATCTGTTAGTGTTAGGAAAATCTTGTTCCTGCATTTGGAAAGAAAGTAACGTGGACAAGCTTTCTTTGAAAGTACGTAAGGCCCCTTGAAGAAACATCATATACAACGATCACTGGTGCTTATCCACACGTAGAGATCCTACAACAAAGAACCTTGAAGTCATCCCGATTGATCCTTTTCGCGACATCTTCAGCATTCGGAGACTTTAATCAAGAGAGGATAAGGTACCTTTTAGGTATTTTATTCTGTGTTTGGTCGCGTACAAAATACACATCAACAGGTGTCTTACAACTATTCCCCCTCAATCAAGCCATTGATTGGTAATTTGATAGAGTGTCTTACAACCGTTCCCCCTCTATCAAGCCACGTTCTCACACTCACATGATTCCAGCAATCACCATGGTAGAGAGGATAAGGATTTACCCCACTAGGGTGCCCTAAGTCTAACCCTCCTAAGCCCAAAGGCAGAGCACCTTCGCCCCCCTTTGGCCTTATGTGGACGCTGTCATACATATGAGATGGCGTGCTTAGGGGTGACCCCAACACCGTTCCCCCTATTTGAGATACCTCTCTTCTCTTACCATGACTGAGAACATTCAAAACATATAAAGGTTCCAATATTATTCATGCATTCTACATATAAGAAATAATCTGCAGAAAAATCATTTGTCAGATACAATATATAATCAATTATAACAGCAGTGCATTGTAATCATTAGTATGCAGAGATACATGTATATTGATATAGCATTTACCATGTTATGCACAGGAGACTCATACCAAACTGCAATATTCAATTGAACTACTGAGTGTTTGTGAAATACCAAGTCTGATGCAATGGCTCATGAGTGATAAGATTGTTGTATAAGTATCTTCTCCTTCACTAGTGAAGAGTCATGTTTGCTTGTTGATAAAGTTATAACCCTCCTCTCAAAAGACATCTCTGTATCTTGTGTACCCCATCCTTTCATAACCATTGGGCCCCTTGGTGAAATTGCACTTAATTGGTGATTGGTTAATATATCAATTTGGGCACACTAATCGATGGATAAACCAGCTAGACATTAGTTAACATAATAATTGGATATTAATATCTTTTATGCAAGATCGCTGTCCTTGTCATTTCGTGGGGCTCTCATGGAGAACGTCCCTTAGTAAATCTGTTCTTCACAATTGGCATCAATTAGTTCATTTATTTCTTCCTGCTATTGGTCCGAATGGGGTTTCTTAGAGACAATTGTGGCATCTTGTGTCCAAGGCAATTTTCTCCTAAGGGTGTTGTTGATGTGTGTTTTATGCACATAACATTTCAGAATAAAATACCAAGGTAATTTACCCTCTCTTGAAGAAAATCACCTTAGATGCTAAGAATGAGATCAACTAAAATGATTCCAAGGTTTCTGCATGTCAGGTCTTGACGAGTGGGTAACTCAATGGTCGATGTGAATTGCTATGTTCACTTGGGGACTTACGCAAATGTTTGGATTATCATGAATGATGTGGAATAGGTGTACTGACAACTTAAGATTTATCAATATGGCTCTGGATTTTACTTCCTACTAAAAAATGGGCAAAAGGAATAGGGTTCAGGAAATCTATTCTAAGCCTAGGAATGTAGGAAATGATGAATAAATCTAGTGGAATCAAACTAGGCGAGGTCTCACAAACAGGTATCGACACAAGCTTAGTGCAATCATCTAAGGTATACTTAAAGATTTTCAGGCTATCATCATCAAACGTTGACACCATCCAAGTTGATGCTTGTCCAAGGACGTGTAATAGTTGAAGTTAAGCTTACTTAAATTTGCAATTGACCACACAAGGCGCACTTACCAGCGGCGAGAGGCTAGTGGTATGGATTAAGGATTCCACACAAATGAATTCAACAAATCTTTTACTCGATCTAACAGACATGCAAATAAATTCTAATCTAAAATTTTAATCTAACTTGGAGGAATTGAGAACTATGAATGCAAATACAACACTTGAAGAGCAAAATCACCAACAATTGAACAATGATTATGATTCAAATAGCTGCAGCATATACCAACAATTCTACAAAAACTCTCTTACAAATGAGAGACAAGGAGGCATATATAGAGTCTCTTACGAAATGGATGGCCTAGATTGATCTAAGATCAACGATCGAGATCATGCGAACAAAACCCTAGAACTGCCCTAATTAGGGTTTACATCAAAAAATGGTGCCACCTACATATGGCCCAATAAAAAGATACCTAGTCATCAAATAGAGAATCTTCTAGAAGATTCCTCCTTACATCTCTCTCTCTCCTAGCATACTCTAAGAATCTAGCCAATAGTGAATCTAATTCCTCCATGGAAATGCTAGACAAGGTATCCTATTGTAAATCAATCACGTCCAATGAATCCGAGCAAGCATCCAAAGTGTTCTCCCAATCTGGCATGAGCTTCTGCGAATTATGAACATGAATCAACAAAGAGACCAAGTCGTCTATCAGGCTCTTCTTCAAAGAGTCCAATTGGCAAAAATACATAAATTTCATTGTCTCTTAATTCGGCTAAGTGTAAACCACTAGCATCACTAACATCAACACGCAATAATTCCTCAATCTAGGCAAGGATCTTCATCTGAATGTCCTGAATCAATCCCTCCATCTCCATACAACTTGACTGGGCGTTCTCCTAAGTTGATTTCTTCACGGTTAATGCACAATACCAGCCATGGAAATCGTATCTGTCTCCACTATGCACAATGTTCTCGCTGACCAAGGTGGAATTAGGAATCCTCTTCAAAGCCTGGAGGCGTGGAATAGCCTTCTCTTGAATAGGCCGGAATTCTTCCCAAACTCCTTCCAAATACTGGATTCTGAATACGAGTCCTATTGTTCTATCATATGCATGGACAAACAGTAAGGAAATCACCTGCCTGCTTTCTTGTACTCTCAATCCACTTTTCTACCTCCGAGAGTGCATCTCTCGTAGCATCATAGTGTGAATGCATTCCATGGTCAATTGCAATAGGGGAAAAAAGGGTGGGATTTTCACGCCTTATCCCCGCAATAAACTCTCTAAGTCTGATATTCTCTTCTCTGTACCTTTCTTTCTCCGCAATCTCTTTGTCTAACCTTGCAACGATTTCCTTGAGGTTTTCACCAACCTCCTGAAATTCTTGCTTTTTGGATGTGCCACCAAGGGCAACTGAAGTGATCTCGATATCCATAGGAGTAGCAATGTCCGCTGTCACACCTGCAATAGGAACAACAATCTGTTCAATCCGCATTCCCGTTTCATCTCTAGCTATGTGCGACAAAATCTCCGCTCTCTTGGGTTCTTTCTCCTTAACACTCCTAGCTAGGTAGTCATCAATGTCATCAATAGGCTGTACCTCTATCATTTTCTTACTTTTCTCCATACTTCTCATCAGCCATTCAAGAATAGCGGCCATTTCCATACCGCCATCGAGAAATATTTTTCGATCAAGTCCTCTCAATGCCGAGATAACATCATCATTATCATCAGGATGGATTATTCCTGGTCCAATCGTATATCTCATTTCCCAAACTAACTTCCAAATGGACAGTAGGGGATCCCGACTGATCATCATTCTGATTTGGAGGTGCAGATGTCGTTGTGGCATGGAGCTCCTGAGTATTCTTTGGTAGTATCACTGTGTTGGAACACTACTGGGTCTCCTTGTTCTGCTCTGTTACTTCAATCAGTTTGATTGATGAGACACTGAGAGGTGGTGGAGGAATGATAGGTGGAGGAATGATAATCTTTTGTTTCTTCTTCACCTCCTCAATCTTCTTCCCTCTGGCCTTGACTTCTCCTGGCGTGTTCTTCCTTCTCTTGGGAGCTTGACTCTCTTCGTCTGCATGAATCCTGACATCACTGATATTCCTCTGATTATCCTTGGAAGTAGACTCTTCCGGCTTCATCCTTTCATAAGTGAAGGGAACACCCATATCAACTAACTTATTCATCTGTATATCTACCCATGCATGGGAGAAACTCAAGACCTCTCTCATCAATACATTCAGGTCAATCTCTTCTGACTTTGACCAATTAGGCAATAGGATTGCCTTCTTCATTTCACTCTCATACTGTGGATTCGTATTATCTCTGTTATCTAACACTTGATCAGGAATGAGGAAAAGTCCACACTTCCTCATGAAATCTACTGACATTCTGGACCACATTCTTCTCTTCACTACTTTCTCGTCCATTGGGTTGGCCCAATAATCTTCTATGTCAACTTTGTGAATGAACTTCTCTCCCTTGATCCGTCCAACTTTCTTGTCTGGATCAAATCTTTCTCTTTTCTTATATGTAGCAAATCGATAGAATGCAAGCTCCTCACTCGCAGTGCTGGTGGCTATGGCAGACTGACAAACCTCTGACGTCTTCCCAATTGAAATAGGGAATGTCAAGCCTGTCCTATGCTTCTCTCTTTGAATGACATCGAACTCTAGAAGCTGTCTCACCACTTCCAACAAGATCATTCTATTGGATGGATACCTAGGAAGTCTGTAGGGTTCAAATTTAAACCCATGAATCCTAAGGTATGTGAAAGTGGGAAATTGAATATACCACGATCCATATTTGTCTATTAACTCTGTTGCCTCCTTGGACAATCTTCTGTGGATTCCGCCTTGCAGCATCCGTGTGTTGTACATAGTGAATGCATCATTCACTCTTTTATAGTCTTCAATTCTATATATGCTCAGTTGGGGGTAGCATTCATGACTCCTGAATTGTCCTTGCCCATTCCCGACTTCACCTTTGCATATCAATCCTCTGTATGAAACAAACTGTGCAAGAAGGTATACCAGGTAAGAAATCATGGCGAATGACTTGAACCGCTCTACATTTCTCAGCTGAAAGTCGAGATTGTCACTTATAATCTTAGACCAATTTACTAATGTTCCTCTAAGACAATCTTGGATGAAATAGAACATCCATCCATCGAATATTGCTCCCTGCGACATCCCCATCACTCTGTTGAGTAGGAATATCAAATCGCTCTACTCCTCATTGATGTCTATGCACATGAGTGTCTTGGCAGCCTTGGAATGATGAGACCTAGGCTCAATCATCCACTCTTTGTTTATCAAATTCTTGCATACACCCATCTTCTTCGTGTATCTTTCTGTATATTAATCCTTGGTCACATCCTTCATGTCTGTTCCGCGTGGAATTCCGAACACCTCAGCAATAGCATCCTCAACAAGGTAGGCAATAACAACGCCCTTAGGAGTTTTGATCATTTGCATGAGCAGATTATAACATCGTGCACACTCAAGGATAAGCTCACTGCATTGTATGGACTATGGAAATACAGCGGCATGAAAAATACCACTCTTCATAATGTTCGCATATGCTGGGGAAGGAACCTGATTTCTGACTCCGAACATCCGCTGTCGCATCTGGTCCAAGTCTAGGAAATGCATTTTTGTATCTGTGATCTCCTTCCATCTGGATAAATCTTGAGCTTTGGATAAAATCTAGTCTCCAGCATCTTCAGTAGTTCTTTCCTTTCCTTAAACCGGACTTCGACATCACACCTGTAAGAAGCTTGAAGTTAGACTTAGGAAAATAAATAATGTTCTTGATAAAATTCTTGACTTTCTAAAGATTTTAGCTAATTAGAGCATAAAGTTAGGAAAATAGTCCATACACTTTGTAGATTTCGACAATTAGATTCAAAGTGTGACAACACTAGGGCATGGAAACCCTCTATAAAATTCATTAATACCTCCTTATGCTTAGAAAATATGCAAACTAAATTGCAAAGGGGTATACCGGATCAACGATGACTAAGGAAAGGTGTGAAAGGTTGTGTTTTCACACAAGGTATGTTTGAGGACACCTTCTGCAGTCAACAATGGAGGTCAACAAATTTGAAGACAACCAGCACCTTGCAAAGTTGTTAAAAATCCCGGAAAATGATAGAAAATAGCTAAGAAATCAGCTCCAAGCAAAATTGCCAAAGTGGTTAGGTGGCTGGAAATGAAAATTTCTGAGAACAGCTGCCTAGAATGGAGTTTTTAGATCTGCAACAACGATAAAATGGTTTTAAAATGCACCAAAAACTCCTCAAAACACCTCCAAATGCAAATCGCCTAAGTTGGGATTGGCTAGGCAATGAAAGTTGAAGTTTGAAAATTAATGTGCAGCCAACAATGGAGGTCAAATCTGAAGCAAACTTCAGATCTGAAACAAATCAGCGAGTTGGGAATGATGGCAGCCACCAAGCATGAAGGAAATCACCCAAAACAATGGCACAAAACTCTCTAAATAAAAATCGAAATATTCCTAGCTACGTCGCCATTCCTAAAATTCTGAAAATGTCTTCAATGACAGCTCGGCTTTGCAACAATGGAGGTTGGAACAACAAGCAAAAATGGCGGAGAAAATCACCAAACTCTCCAACAAAAATCGCCACCTTTCACCAAAAATCGCCAGGTTTGGAAAAAACGCCAAACTTGAAAAAATCGCTAAATCTGGAAATGGTCTTCAATGGCAGCAAGGGAATGGATAGCCAAGCTGGAAAAAATGGAGGAGGAAAGAATCCTCAACCCAACAGTTCACTTCAGCACTTTGCCAAAATTTGCCAGTAAGAGAGAAAAATCGCCTTTTGATGGAGACACCTGGCAGATTTAATAATAAAATAATGTTGGAACCTCCACTCTTATACTTGCTTTTACCTCTCACTTTCACCACCCAAGCAATGTGGGATAAAGCACTTGCTTATATACTTGTTTGGTAAAAACTAACTTGCTTCTAGAAGGTTTAAAATATTAAATGTTTATTGCAAGTTATTTAATTTTGCTTTTTAAAGTTTTAAATAATTATTAATCATCATTTAAAAAACAATTAAATGGGGCTCACTTACTAAATTGACTTGAGTTGGGATTAAAAAATCCCTTAAAAATTATTTAAAATGTAAAAAATTTCCCCATAAGGGAAAATCGATCTTAGCTTGGACAAAAATCCGTGCAAAATTGCATCAAAATGCATACAAAACAGGCCAGGGGAAAATCGATGGCAGTCTGGTCAAGGAATCCACACTCCAAATTCACTTCATTTGCAAAAAAACACTCCTTGGTGGAAATTCGACCTCAGTCCAGATGAAAATCCGGACTCAAAGCTCATCAAAATGCTCTTAGTGGAAGATCGACTTGGGAATGGACTTAGAGTTTGCGCAAATATCTGCACTATCTTGTCATAAAACATCCTGGTGGAAAATCGACCTAGGCATGGAATCATCCTCAACGTTGTCTGCACTATTATCTGCACTCCAGTTCGCACTCCTGGTGGAAAATCGATGGCAGTCTGGAAAAATCTTGACACTATGCCAAATTTTAGCATTTCCAATGAAAAATCGACCCAGGCATGGATAAACAGTGGTGGAAAATAATAGCCAGTATGGATTTCAGGGGAAACCCATGTGTAGTGTGGATTTTGAGTGAGGAAATGGTTGGGTAGTCTGGAATATGAGGGGAAAAGCACCTCTACCATGGAATTTGACCTTCTAACCCTTGGAATATGGATTTTCTTTAGGAATTTGGCATTTTAACCACTCAAAATCACTTAGAAACTTCAAAACTTGATTGGACTTAGGCAAATTTTCCAAAAAGATGAGCGAAACGCGAGGAAATTATCGGGATAAAGTGCAAAATAAACTTAAATAATACCTTAGGAGCGAGAAAACAACTCTAAAAGGTCTGGGAATACGTTGGCACTCTAAAATCATTGATGCGTGTGTTTAAAAACACGTTAATGCTCAAAAGGTCAACACTAGACAAAATTTAGGATCATTAAAATATCAACGTTTGCAACTTGATCCTATAACCTCAAAAACCGTAGACGACACTAGGCATGATCAAAAACTCCGAGACTCGAGCACGGGAAACACAAAATTGCCCACTAAGCAGCCAAAACCCTAACCTAAGAACGTGAAAAGTAGGAAAAGAGGGGGTCCCTGTTAGCAATGTGAGCGATGTGTGAGAAGGTCACAACAGGTGTATGTATAGATATCTTCCAGTCTATATTAATGATACTACTAAATTCTGCATAATAACATTATCGGGCTTCATATATGAAGCATACTACCAGCACCTTGCAAAGTAGTTAAAAATCCCTGAAAATGATAGAAAATAGCTAAGGAATCAGCTCCAAGAAAAATTGCCAAAGTGTTTAGGTGACTGGAAATGAAATTTTCTGAGAACAACTGCCTACAATGGAGTTTTCAGACCTGCAACAGCGATAAAATGGTCTTAATATGCACCAGAAACTTCACAAAACACCTCCAAATGCAAATCGCCTAAGTTGGGATTGGCTGGGCAATCAAAGTTGAAGTCTGAAAATTAATGTGCAGCCAACAATGGAGGCCAAATCTGAAGCAAACCTCATATCTAAAACAAATCAGCGAGCTGGGAATGATGGCAGCCACCAAGCATGAAGAAAATCACCCGAAACAATGGCACAAAACTCTCCAAATAAAAATCGAAATATTCCCAGCTACGACGCCATTCCTAAAATTCTGAAAATGTCTTCAATGGCAGCTTGGATCTGTAACAATGGAGGTTGGAACAACAAGCAAAAATGGAGGAGAAAATTGCCAAACTCTCCAACAAAAATCACCACATTTCACCAAAAATCACTAAATTTGGAAAAAACGCCAAACTTGAAAAAATCGCTAAATCTGGAAATGGTCGTCAATGGCAGCAAGGGAATGGATAGCCAAGCTGGAAAAAATGGAGGAGGAAAGAATCCTCAACCCAACAGTTCACTTCAGCACTTTGCCAAAATTCACCAATAAGGGAGATTACTCGCCTTTCATGGAGACACCTAGTAGATTTAATAATAAAATAATGTTGGAAACTCCTCTCTTATACTTGCTCGCCTTTCATGGAGACACCTGGCAGATTTAATAATAAAATAATGTTGGAAACTCCTCTCTTATACTTGCTTTTACCTCTCACTTTCACCACACAATCAATGTGGGATAAAGCACTTGCTTATATACTTGTTTGGTAAAAACTAACTTGCTTCTAGAAGGTTTAAAATATTAAATGTTTATTGCAAGTTATTTAATTTTGCTTTTTAAAGTTTTAAATAATCATTAATCATCATTTAAAAAACAATTAAATGGGGCTCACTTATTAAATATTTCAATTTTAAATCGAAATTGAGCCTCCAGGGGAAAATCGACTTGAGTTGGGATTAATAAATCCCTTAAAAATCATTTAAAATGTAAAAAATTTCCCCATAAGGGAAAATCGATCTTAGCTTGGCCAAAAATCTGTGCAAAATTTCATCAAAATGCATACAAAACAGGCCAGGGGAAAATCGATGGTAGTCTAGACAAGGAATCCACACTCCAAATTCACTTCATTTGCAAAAAAAAACTCCCTGGTGGAAATTCAACCTCAGTCTGGATGAAAATCCGGACTCAAAACTCATCAAAATTCTCTCAGTGGAAAATTGACTTGGGAATGGACTGAGAGTTTGTGCAAATATCTGCACTATCTTGTCATAAAACATCCTGGTCGAAAATCGACCCAAGCATGGAATCATCCTCAACATTGTCCGCACTATAGTCTGCACTCCAGTTCGCACTCCTGGTGGAAAATCGATGGCAGTCTGGAAAAATATTGACACTTAGCCAAATTTTAGCATTTCCAATGAAAAATCAACCCAGGCATGGATAAACAGTGGTGGAAAATAATAGCCAGTATGGATTTCAGGGGAAACCCGTGTAGTGTGGATTTTGAGTGGGGAAAAGGTTGGGTAGTCTGGAATATGAGGGGAAAAGCACCTCTAGCATGGAATTTGACCTTCTAACCCTTGGAATATGGATTTCCCTTAGGAATTTGGCATTTTAACCACTTAAAATCACTTAGAAACTTCAAAACTTGATTGGACTTAGGCAAATTTTCCAAAAAGATGAGCGAAACGCTAGGAAATTATTGGGATAAAGTGCAAAATAAACTTAAATAATACCTTAGGAGCGAGAAAACAACTCTAAAAGGTCTGGGAATACGTTGGCACTTTAAAATCACTGATGCGCGTGTTTAAAAACACGTTAATGCTCAAAAGGTCAACACTTAGACAAAATTTAGGATCATTAAAATATCAACGTTTGCAACTTGATCTTATAACCTCAAAAACCGTAGATGACACTAGGCATGATCAGAAACTCCGAGACTAGGGCATGGGAAACACAAAATTGCCCACTAAGCAGCCAAAACCCTAACCTAAGAACGCAAAAAGTAGGAAAAGAGGGGGTCCCTGTTAGCAATGTGGGCGATGTGTGAGAAGGTCACAACAGGTGTATGTATAGATATCTTCCAGTCTATATTAATAATACTACTAAATTCTGCATAAGAACATTATCGGGCTTCATATATTAAGCATACATATCAAGCACATCCCCATGCATACCACCAAGAACAAGGATGTTACTGCCTATAACTCAATAACATTTTTGATCTGATCTGATCGATGGTGATGTCACTAATTGCTTTTGATTCCTTTCCTTTATATCTCTCAATGTGAGGGAGGGGCACACCTCTTCATCATATATGCCCTTTGGCAAGAGTCACACCCTTTCACCATTAGCAAGCACCCTTTGAAAGAGTGCAACTCTTCATTATTTCTGCCCCTTGAAAGGGGCACAACCTTTCACAATCAGATCTGCACTTCTTATTTAAATCAGATCTGCACGTATGATTCCCAAATTATCCCCCCCTTCAAATGAGTTCTCTTCTCCCTTTTATACGTCATATTTGGGAGAGTCGCAACTTATCATTTCATGCCCAATGACCATTTATTAACTTAATTGAATTTCAATTAAATTTAATTATATTCTTTTAAATTTTAATTTTAATTTTATTTTTATTCTTTTGAATTTTAATTTTACTACTAATATTTAACATTAGATTCTATTTCAAAGTGGGGGCATTACTTTTATCAATGAGATTTGCAACCTGCTGAACTTGAAGAATTCAGCAATAAACTGAAACATGGGAATGATCTCAAGGTGTGGGTACCTTATAAGATATTAAACCCCTAATGGGCTGGCACTCTTCAAAACATATTCTGAAAAACTACTTCTAAACTAATGACTTTTTTGAGGAAAAGGGATAGAATTGCCTAGAAACACAACGTACTGTATGTTGTTGGTGATGCACCTAAAATTACTTGACTTGCACCTGCTGTCTATGACTCACAATGACTCAAAAAGATTATTCATTTTTGCATTAGTTCTGCTTTTACTCTTTATGCATCAAAGTTTTGCAGAATGGAAACTTATATCTTGCTGTTTGGAAGGAAATGTAAAGTATTTTCACAACCTAACACAAGTCTTACACAAACTACAACCTGCATATTGAAGTGTTTTCCTGCTCCAAGGTGTTTGTTTGAGAGATGTTCTGAAAATTTTGTAGCAAAACACGATAAAACATTCACATCAAAATTCAACACACAATAGAACAACACATATTGATGGCAATGCTTAATCTTTTATTGAGAAAAGGTGTTTTTTAGTAGTACAAATCTGAAAATAGCTTTAAACATGCTTCCAAAATGACTTTTACATTGAAATTTCAGTCAAGATGACTGATTTTTCTGAGTTACAATTTGTATTTTATGATTAAAAAAGAGCTTAAAAGCTACAAGAGTAAGCAAAAGAAAGCTTGAACTAGCCTTTAAAAGGCTTCACAATTGAGTATTTATAAATTTTTACATACATAGAAAGCCTTCAACATATGTTGCTGGAAAAGATGCCAAGTGTCCTTGTCTTGATGGTTGAAGAAGTCCTCTTTGTGTTGGGTCGAATGCAACTAATTTTTTGCTGATAAAAGCTTCACAAACTGCTCTAAATGGTGTTATGAATGCTTGTAACTGCCCCTTGTTCCTATCCATACCCCTAGGAGACTTTAAACCAGCCCCTAGATGCTTGGAAACAGCTGCTAACTTGGTCGAAATCCTTCCAAACTGCCCTACATCTGCTCACTTGTTCCTATATTCTTGCTCCACCATCTGGACCGCTCAATCACTCACCTTCTAGACACCTGGGAAGTGGCCCAATCTGATCTATATGTCTGCTCTAGTTTGATGAAGCAGTCAGACAACCCCTTGAATGCTTGCAACCATATGCCAACTGCCTTGGGTCGGATAGGAATGAAATAGGCCATTTAAGACTTTCAAAACTGATTCAAAATGTGTCACTATAGCTTCAAACTGTCCCTTAATACACCTACTACCCATAGGGATACTTACACATGTCAAAATCTCAAGAAGGCATGTTAAATTTGAAGTAAAAACTTCTGAAAAGGGATGTTTAGGCTGCAACATTTCATTTTACCTTCATATAGCTGTCCTTTCTTTCTTGATCTGCCCACTGTCACTTCTTTCTAGATTATTATTCGATGACTATCATTAAAATCTATCTCTCAAGAAACTCATAACAACATTCCTAAAAAGAGTGTTTATTATGTCTTCCAAAGATTGTCGTAGCCATTACAAGATAAGAATGCTTATCACATGACCATGAATGCCACAGCAGTCTTCTCATCTGTATTATCATCATTGCTATACATCTTTGCTAATGAGAATGTCTATTTCCTTTGTCACCAATCTAACACTTGTCTTCATGCTCTTGTTAGGGCTATTCTGTTCCAGAATGCTAGAGTTTTCCTTGCTACTCATTGGAGTACTTCCTTTTCAGTAGTATAGCCATTGTGCTTGTATTGTTTTTGATTCTTATTCACCATAAATACCTCTACCAAAGTTCCTTCTTTTCAAGCCCTTGAGTCAATCTCCATATGACTGAATTCATTAACATCAAACCGTCTTCAGTGATTTCTCCAACTTAACAACTCCTTACTTCCATTACCTGAGCATTGTCATCTCTTTAATCTCTCTCATTTTAGACAAACTTGACTTCACTGTTATGTACTGTCTTATTGTTATGTACTGTCTCATTGCTTTTTTGATAGTCATTAGTTGTCTTCTTCTATTATCTTTTACACATTGTATAATGCTGCATTTTCTCAGTGGTATGAGGCTATCAATTATAAGTATTTGAGATTTGTAGTCACTTCATGAATATTGTCTACCATAACTAGCTTCTTTTCACTTGTTTACCGTTGTCCACAACAACCAACATCATTGTTACGACTGTCACTGCGGCTTTCAGTGGTATATTGTTCATTACAATTTTCAAGACTCCTTTGTCACTGTCCATTGTTTCCATAGCATTGTCTTTTAGGTACTCTTACACCTGCAAATTGCTTTTCTTCCTCTAATTAGCATGCATCTAAATCAACTCAGTTTTGTCCTTGTTCCCTTCTCTCATCTTCTGCGAGACTGCTCCAACCTTTAAACTGTCTTCATTAGCATCCTCTTGCTTGGGAGACTGTCCTTCCTTCACACTGAGATTGGTAAACATTTGAGAAAGATTTATCTTCATTTGCTGCCTTGAGAAGGCTCTAATCTTTAACATCCCCTAGTGTCACACATGACTCCTGGACTGCATCTTTGTGTGGAGATTGCCTTTCTCATCTCGTTGCTGCATTATCATCGCTGTCATTGATCTTTTCCAAATGTCTTCTCTTACAAGAATAAATTTTCTGTTGTTTTACATTTTGCCATTCCATTCCATAATCTACATGCCATGAAGACTTTGGTTAGTGCTCTGCAACAGCACTCTTCCTTCACTAGTGATCATCAAAAATCTTTAAGGACTGTTTTGTCCTCGTGCCTTTCTAGATCTGCCCTTTTGGATATTGAGACCATTTCCATGTGAATCTTGTTTTAAATATTCTCAAATCCTATTTTTCTCTGTGACTGCTCTATTGTATTTAGTCTTATACCTGTTTTAAATATTCTCAAATCCTTTTCTCTGTGACTGCTCTATTTTTTTTAGTCTTATACCTCTTTGTTCACTATGAACCATTGTTCACTGTCACAGTTGTATGAAAGTTAGGGGTCTGTCCCACTGTGATCAGTGTACTCTTCTTAGTCCATCATTGTCTTCACCAAAAGGTCTCAAGGTTGCCTCTCATGCTTATCTCCATGCAAACTATCAGTGTCTTATCTTTATCTTTCAGCTATTCACTCTTCTTTTGGATGACTTTGTAACCACCACTTTGCCCCTACTTTGTCTGTTGTCAATGGCATTGTCTTTTCTAACCTGCAAGATGACTGTCCTTTATCTTCATGGCTGTTGTCCTCAACTCTATAGCTGTAGCTTTCGTATTTTTGTTATTACTATCATCAAATATATGTTTGCCTAAACCTTTATCTAGCTTTCCGGTTTGGGTTCGAAGAACCGGTACGCCAGTACGGCAAAATTTTGAAAAGGGGTTCGCGTTCGTTAGTAGAAAAACATGTAAAATATATATATATATATATATGTTTTAATATTTGTGCGGTGTAAGCATGAATTAAGATTAGCATGTCACATAGCATCATATAAACAACATAACAAACATAAACTTGTAATCATAGCATCATGATCATACCATAATAGCATCATATACATCAAGTTTAATATCAAAATGACAAAATAGTCAAGTATCATTGTTTCAACTTTCAACAATATAAAGTTTAATGATCAAATGGATCAGCTAATTCATCATCCTCCTCCTCCTCCTCCTCATCATTGACATTGACATTAGATGAGCCAATGCCACTTGCACTTGCACTATAAGTTTGCTCGCCCTCCAAGTCATCAAGTGTCAATGCAAGAAGCTAAGAAGCGGGAGCATCCAAATTAGTATGCTCTGGCTCTATATCCCACATCTTCGTTTCCCGTTATGTGTAGTCACGTTGTTTGTGTGAAAAAAGACGTAGGTTGGAATGCACATATACTAAATTCTTTGCTCTTTTTGATAGCAACCTATTGCACTTTACTGAGTGGATGAAAGAGTATGTGCTCCAATTTTTTTTTGAAGCAGATGAACAGCAACCTATGAAGACAAAGTAAGCAATTAAAGTTCTACATTAATAAAATTAAAATTAAAAATTACTAGCAACCTATGAAGACAAAGTAAACTATAAATAAATTTGTGATAATTTTAATTAATTAAACTTACTTGTGATAAAACTTTTAGAGCGAGGGGTTGTAGGTGTTGGAAGCATGCACCATGGAAGTATCACCAGCTATGAGCATCCTTCTTGGATCTATGACGAAGTGCCTCAACACTTGGACCATTCCCATTTGCGAATTCTATGAACTCATTTGTAACAATATCTCGCAAATCATCATCAAGATATAGTCTAAGAAATGCTGCCTTGTACCCATCAGATATTTCTAGATCTCTCCATGGTGAAATCCTTCCTGGTTTATCAAGAAACTGATTACTATAGTACTTTGGTGTCAATGCATAGGCAAGAAGATGCAAAGGAGTGGTCATCTTATTCCACCTTTCTACAATAATTACTTTCACTTGTTTGAAGAATTGTCCTCGGGGTCATTCTCTTTTGCATTTATAGTGAACTTTATTTTTTCAAGCATTGAGTCAATGCCATCATAAATCTCACCAATGCAAGGCCTATCCATGTCGGTATAGCGAATCATACTCATAATGGGCTCAGTGATACTTAGGAGATATGTAACAAGATCCCACCATTTCTCATTGAATATTCTCTTCCTAATTTTTTCTGCCCTCTCACTGCTACTCTGCTTCCATACAGTCCAATTGTTGCTGATCACCATATTGCATAGTGCCACTCTAACTTTCACAAGTCGTCTTAAGACGATTGTGTTTGATGCAAAACGGGCCTTAGCAACTTATAACACAAATTAATGCCAAAATGATTAAAAAATAGAGCCAAACTTTAAAGAACAATACACAATATAGCTTACACAATGATATTATGAACATTGAAATTAAAAAAATCAAAAAATGTAAAATTAAATTACTATTTCACTTACCTTCAATAGCTCCAAATTCGAAAAGGATCTAAAAATCCCTTGAGACATGTGGTGGTTTGTGATGAACATCTGGATGTCCTCAGCCTCTGCATACACATCTTTGATCCATTTTATTTTAGTCCAAATCCTTTGTAGCATAAGATTGAGTGAATGGACCGCACAAGGTGTCCAAAAGATGTGATCATAGCGTTCCTCAACCAACAAACCAGCAGCTCTACAATTTCTTGCATTGTCCGTTATGACTTGGACAACATTGCGGGGTCCCACTAACTCAATGGCGGAGATGAGAATTTCTGCAATAAATTGGCCATCTTTTACTTGGCCCTCACAATCCACAGCTTTCAAAAACATTGCCCCTTTAGGGGACACCGCTATGACATTGATCAAGGGACGATTTTTAGCATCTTTCCACCCATCTGAAACAATTGTTACACCTGTCTCTGCCCATGAATCCCTTATGGGTTTCAATGCATCTTCAACCCTCTTCACCTCTTTGTCCAATAATGTTCCACGTACCTTCTCATAACCTGGGCCCTTATACCCTCTTGGAGCTTCATTAACACTTTTTATCATTTGCTTCCAATATGAGGAGCGAACTACATTGAAAGCCAACCCATTTGCACAAATGCACCTTTCTATATCTTGGTCAGCAGTCTCTACTCTCATTTTGAAATGCGGTTTCTAAAGGCCCCTTTGTTCTTTTGCGTGTCAAGGGTGGTTCATTTTCAGGTTCATTTGTGGAAAAGAAGGGGTGGTCTTGTACTACAACAACTTGATGAGATGGGGCTTGCATTCCTCTCATAACCCCTCTTTGGACATTGGATTATTGTGATTAAATAAGTACGATAATTAAAACATTTATTAATTAACATTTAATAATATTGAAAAATTGTCTCATTTATGAGACTTCATGATTTTCCTCTAAAGTGAGAGGGTTGTCATAACCCCACATCCTGGTGATGTAATTAATAATAGATTTTGTGATTCTTCATCATAATAATAAATTATCATTTATTATGTAATTAATAATTGATGTTAATAATATTAATAGTAATAGTAATCATTCATTAATATAAAAATAATATTAATATTATAGTAATACTGTCATGTTCCCTCCTAGATATATACATAATTATTATTGATTAATATAATAACTACCAAAAAATGATTATTTGGAATTTATTTATTTATTAAATATTATTATTTAATTAATATTTATTAATGTTTATTACTAGTAATATCTTGAAATATTCAAATAAAAAGATAAATTAATATTATATTATAAACACAATTTATTAATAGATATCCTTGTTTATTAGTGTTTATTATTAACACCCTTGTTATTATTAATGCCTATTATTAATATTCATGTGTATTAATGTTCATTATTATTAATAATCATATTTATTATTAATGTGTGAATGAGTATCCACAATTCATTAATAATTGATGCCATTATTATTAATGTTCATATTTATTAATTCATTTTATTAATGTTCATGTTTATTAATATTCACTACCCATCCCTTACCCACGATAGTCAATCATTTTAACGCACCGATCTGCATTTAATTAGAATAGACATGACCCATTTGTGAGACACATATGGAGAAGCGGGGCTTTTGGGAGGGGTCACAACCGGTCAATGGTCTTAAATACCATTGACCCTTCCTCTCCTACTAATACACAGCATACCGTCACACAGAAAGGAGAAAAAGATAAGAAAACATCTGCGGTGGTAGTAAATAGGAAGTTGCAATAGGTACGAATCTGAGAAATATCATTACTAATATAACATAAGAGAATGCCAAAAGCACAGTCCGATATGATTGTTGTGATCGGAAGATAATGGGGTTCGGTTTGACATAAGATAATAATATATTACACACATATTAAAATATATTTATCATATAACCTATGTTGCCAATATAATCTAAGGGCTAAGAATACAATACATTATGTTGCCAATATAATCTAAGGGCTAAGAATACAATACATTACTGCCTACGCAAATCTGTTTTAATACAGTAATTTGATACTATAATATAAGGCAGAAAATAAAGAAGTTCTCATACGTGTGAAGCATGGAATTATACAATGTGAAAAATATATGGAGGCATCGGTAATTGTGAGAAAGTAGAGTGCAATAAGCATGACACTCATATGAGATATTTAGTGGCAGACCAGATCTAACGCATGTCAGATCTGTCTGTTTTACAGCCACCCTTATACTAACAATTTGTGTTTTAGGCAGTGGTGGTATCAGTGATTTATACAAAAAGGTAATTAGTAAATATAATGATAATTGGTAATTAATAAATATATAAATGATTTATAATACAATATAATGTATTTAGTTGTTTATATATATGATGTAATAATACTATATGAATGATGTAATATCAATAAATATGCATATAGATATAAATAAACATATACATATATTTGTAATATAATGCTGTAATCAGACATAAAAATATTAGATTGTAAATAAGAAAGAACTCATAAGATAATAAACAGTAAGAAGAATATTGTTTGGATATAATCCTTGCTACTGCTGTCAATATTCATAAGGTTGGGAATTGAGATGTTCCAAAGAAGGGCGGTCTAAATCCAATTAATAGGATGGATCCCAAGACAAAGTAGGGATCAACAACCCATAAACCTTGAGGGCATGGTCCCGAGATAGGTAAGGGCGTGGATCTGTAAATTTATTATGGATGTATGATAGATTAACAATTTATCTATTAATAATTAATTGATTGAGCTGCGGAATATCATTGATTCGATGCTCGTTAAGGTGGAATTGTCTCCAAATATATTTAGTTAAGTTATAAATATATTGGAAATCAATTAATTATGGTTAAAGCTGTCTTGAACCTAGTTGGGGACATTACAATTCCCCTTGCTTTCTTTGTAGAGGTTTGAGTCAATCTACGGGCTTCTCTCTCTTCTACCTCCTCATGCTTCTTAAAATATTTCATCACTGTTTCATCTGGTATAGGGTTACCATCTTTTCCAGGGCATTTTTGACGCCTCTTCCTTTTATTCCACACAAATGGCCTACTACCCGATAATATGAACTATTACGTTCAATACCACATCCTTGGCATCTCCAATGGAATCCCCCACCTCTTGGAAGTGGGTTTAAAATGTTAACATACTTCCATACGGGAGAATTCGGATCATTTCTTTGTTTTGTAATTGTTTGTTCATTGCCAACAGAGGAAGAGGTAGATGCCATTCTAGTTCCTATGGAAAGAAATAACATAAACATATTCAAAAACAAAAACAAAATAATGAAAAACAATTAATGTTTCATGTTTGAAAATTTGGGAAACGAAAATAGTTGGAAAAAAATGTTAAAAAATCTACCTCTTGTAGGCAATGGGAGCTTGCAAATGTATGGAAATGATGCTGCAGCACTTGTTGAAGCTTCAAAAATCAGTCTTCAACTCCTCCTAATTGATCTTGGAAGCCAAATTTTGTTCACCCTTTTTTCAACCTGCTCTCATAAATCTTTTGTTTGCAACACAAATGAGGTGAAATGAGTGAATATAATGTTTTAGAAGTCACTTTTAGGGTATAAGTTTCACTTTTTACATGGCAGATTTCAAAAAAACCTAAAATTTTGCATAAAAAAGTGTGTTTTGGGCGGCCTAGCCGTTCGGGTTTGACCTGGGTCTGCCCGGGTTCGACCTGGTTCGATCTTGGTCCACTCGGGTTCAAACCAGGTCGAACCCCCTCTGGGAAATTCGAACCTTGGTCAAACCAAGGCCGGACCGGACCCAAACCAGGGACCCGGACCATACCGGACCCGAACCAGGGGTGTCTAGGGGCGAACCTGGTAAGCTAGACCTTTATAGCTGTGCCATATTCTTTCATTCAAGCTTTCTCAAAACTTGTCCTCTTGACTTCAACACTAACATGCATCCAATGATTTTGTCACCATCATAATCTATGTGCTGTCCTGGATCTGCTCAAAAGAAGACTCTGACATCTTACTTATTACTCCATTTTTCTCTACTAAAGGCCCTTCATTACTATTTGTCTCTTTATCTGTTGTCAATGCTTTTAAATAGCCCCTTCACATTCAAGGGCTCAAATTCTTTTTTAAATAGTTTAGAACCATTTCTTTACCATGTAACTATTCTAGATCCTCCTTAATGAGCATACAAACCCTATGATTTCAAAAAAAAATTATATACCTCTAAAGGATTTTCAGACGTACTTGACAAAGACAACAAAAATTTGACAGAGCTTGTTATACAAAACTTAAGTAACAGTTATCTTTAAAGTTTAAAGAACATACCACTTTGAAACTACAATTTAGGCTTTGAATGCATGAGGCAAGGTGTAAATATGCCTTTGAAACCTTTTGAAAATTGCCCAAATACGTGCCATTCTTCTTGCTTTCTGTTCTGCAACGTGGGAAATTTCTCATTTGATCCCTCAATGTGGAGCCTTTGTTTCTCATGGACTCGTTCAAAACACCATGTGTGGAGACCACTGGTGCCAAATAGTAAGAAACCCTTGCCACTTCATTGCTATGTGCCCCAGGACTATGCTCTTCAACTAAATGGATTTAATAAAAACCAGCATCTGCTGCTCTTGCACCAGGAATGAAGGCAGCTAGGTAAACAGAAATAACCTCTTTTTCTTCAAATTCCGTGGATGGGAAACCTTAAAGCTTCCAAAACAATAAAATTCCACCATTTCCAAAACAATATTTTCCTCCTAAAGGATGCGTGGTTGTGTGGAATACAATAAAGTTAATCTAGTGATTACAACTAAAACCATCTGGCATAACGATAAGCAAAATGCCCTAACATAACCCTTTCAAACAACATTTTAGTCTTTATACTAAAATAATTTAACAATTACAACAATATGAACACAAATGACAACACACCTCATGGACTAAACTAACAATTTCACAGGCTCTCTATATCTTTATACAATAGAAATGCCTTAAGCTTCAAAACAACATGCTTTTGTCGTTTTTCTTTTCTGCTCTTTATGGTTTTTGAAAATTTGATTTTTTCTCAATTAAATCCCAATTTTTTGAAACTATCCAAATCTTTAAATCTTCCAATATTTTCCCGAAAAGTTTTTTGTTGCTATGCTTTCAACAATGCGATCTTTGCCTTTTTGTTGGTTATTCTAGGTGAATGCCCTCAAATAAGTTTTGTAAAGAATCTGTTGGTTCTTTTCCTTGATTTCTAAAACCATGTTGGAGGTGACACCAATGATCCATTTCTAAGCTTTGCCGATCATGTTGTTCCTTTGTGGACTTTGAAGTCGTTGCTTGACTGGGACTATGGAAATCAGTAAGATATCAAGAGAGCATTCTGGACTGTGATATTGTCAAGTGGTTTGGAGCAAGGACTCTAGCTAGAGGTTTTTAACTGAAAATTTTTAAACCTCTGAATTTGACCCACTGCCTCCTATTTTATGAACTCCATTTTTTCCGAATCATCAACGAAGCTGAATTTTGTAAGTTTTAGGCTTGTTTTAGTTTTGTGAAGTAATAAAATATTTTGGTTTGCTATCTATCTTGTCTTTAACCATCTCTTCTTGGCTTGAGCATACAAGCAACTTACCTTCTATGATATGTTCTTCAATGTGCATTTCTCGAGTCTCCTTACAATTTTGCAAGTGATTTGGTCTTGAGAAGAGTCAACCTTTGAGAATTTAATTTGTCAGCGTTTGATATGATGGTTAGACCTCTTGATTGGTTCACTTCCGCTTCTCCTAATAGTTTCTTTCTATTTTATATCTTCAAACAATTCAAATCTAGCAAAAATTTTAGTTTTTGTGGATAAAATTGTAATGGATTTGTTAAAAACAAGCCCATGGGCCTATGATCACTTTAAGGAGTTTCAAAATCGGACCAAGCTGTGAGTAATTTTCTATTGCTACTCTGGGTTCCATTCGAATCATCACTTGTATGGAGTCTACCTAATGTTTGGGATTTTTGTTTCTTTTGAATTGCACAATGGGGCTGAGAGTCCTTGATTTTTAAGATAACAGATGATGCAGGGATAATCATCTTTGTGGTTTTCAATTGTATGGGGATGTAATCAAAGCTGGAGTATGCACTCTCTTGGACAAGCTTGTATTTTTGTTTCTTTTGAATTGCACAATGGGGCTGAGAGTCCTTGATTTTAAAGATAACAGATGATGCAGGGATAATCATCTTTGTGGTTTTCAATTGTATGGGGATGTAATCAAAGCTGGAATATGCACTCTCTTGGATAAGTTTGTATTTTTTCCAAACCAAGTACCCCTCTCAAAGATCAGGTCTTGATTCGATTCTTTTGCAAAGGTGAATATGACATAACCTTGAATCTCCTCATCGGATTGTTTTTGGTCCCTATGCTTTTTCTTGAGTTGCTGGTACAATATTCCATGGATAATTCCATTAACACAAATTTGTAAATGAGAATTCCGATCTCTTAGTATTATCTTCCAAATATTCTTTTTGATCTTCTTCTTGCAAGTTGCTTTAGACAATTTTGACAATAATGAGCCTTTTGGCTGCAGTTTTCTTGGTGTGAATGCATGGCAGAAGCTTGCTGGTGGGAGCACTATATGTCTAACCTTTTCAAGATGTCCAGGGATTTCCTTTGGAAAGGCAGATTAAACTCCAATGAAGATTAAGGAATAAGCATAAGGAATCATATTTTCAGCCAACCTACAACTGATGGATCTTTTCTGTTCTTACCAGTGAAAGCAACTTTATAATTTGTACTGTCTTATCATTAAAATTCTTCAATTTTAATTTTAATTTTTTTATTTTCTGATCTATGTTCCCAAGCATTTCTAGAATGGGGATGGCAGTACGAGTCATTTTTTGGGGATGATAGGAGATGATAGTATATATAGGGAAATTCATTTATGCACAGAGATATTTAATTATATAAGCTTTAAGATTTCTCTGTGTTGCTTTTGATAATTTATGAAGGGAGCCGGCAAATCAAAACACATACAACAATAAGAAAACATAGAGGGATGAAGGCCGGCGGGTATAAGCCTGTAAAGAAAGCACAACCCGGAAACATGGCGAAAGACCAACCATTAAAAGACAAAACAAAAACTAGTAAAGGTCGTACTCCAATCATCAAAATTAGTAGGAAGAAGAAGAAGAATATATTTTAACGTCCACGAGACTAACAAATGAACCACAGAAACTGCCAAAGCAGTAAGCAGTTAACGAACACCACAACCACCCAAAAACAAATGAAAAGAGAAATAAAGATAAATTGGTGACACCCCGTTTGCCGACCCAAATTCCAAAGCTCAAAGAGACGTCTATTTGCGAAATAAAGGCCTCCCATCAATTCTTACGCTTGCTAGTAGAGCTACTAGTTTAAAAGTTGAGGAGTGTCTACACCATGCATGACTGTTTCCTTTTTGTCAAATGAAGAAGAGTCCCTTCCGTATTGCTGTCACCTTGCCCACATTGGAAACTTGGTCTTTAGAAAGAATTAGAATTTGAGCGATCACAAAATTCTAATGTTGATTAAACCTAACACCTTACATGATTTATTAGAATGTTGTAAGAACTAGTAATGGAAGAAGAAATAATAAACTATGAATTAGAAATAGAGTATTAGAGAAAGAAGGGATCTCAAGGATGAAAAGATCGACACTTTTGAACTATGTGATATAAATTATCATTTTACAGCTATGTGATAAGATGATCAACATCAAGGAGATTCTTTACCTTGATATTCAAGCTTCCCTCTCAATCTTGTGGCATGGGGGTTTGATACCATGCCATTTAATGTTGAACTATAAAATTAAAATAATTAAATATAAAATTTATTGAGTCCCACCTATTTTATTAGATGTTATGAACCAACTTGAACTATGTGCTATACAATATCATTGTACAACAGGTTAATATAGGATGTGTGATGAGACAATCAATATCAAGGAGATTCTCTACCTTGATATTCAAGCTTCCCTCTCTTAGTTTAATCTTGTGGCATGTGGGTTTGATAACATGCCATTTAATGTTGAACTATAAAATTAAAATAATCAAATTCAAAGTTTATTGAGTCCCACCTATTTTATTAGATGTTATGAACCATGATCAACATATCTCTTTTATATTCAAGCTTCCCTCTCTTAGTTCAATCTTGTGGCATGTGGGTTTGATAACATGCCATTTAATGTTGAACTTTAAAATTAAAATAATTAAATTCAAAGTTTATTGAGTCCCACCTATTTTATAAGATGTTAAACCAACTTGATACGTGTTTACACAATTTATTACTACGTCTTGATATTTAAGGGCATTTGGTACACATTAAATCATAATTGATTATGAAGAAAAACTCCAATGTATTGAAAAGAGAAATCATTGTAGGAACATTTTGTCTTGGAGCACTAGAACTAAAATCTAGATTAAATCATCTAGACACCTACATATATAAGAATTTTTTTTATTTTCTTCCATAACCACAAAGTTAGTTTAATTAAGGGGGTTGACCTAAGAGAATGATGCTTAGAATCTAACAATTTCCTTAAAGTATCTTTTAATATTGCTAGTCCTTCAACTTCTATAAATATCAAAGATACTAGTGAACCAAGTCACAAAAATAAATAGAATATAAGATCAATTCCATGTCTCAAAACTTTTTTGAACATGTGAATTTGATTTTGCATAATGCAAATTCAATATACACAAAATTTTAAATTTGTCACAATGATCTAATGTTAGTGATATGTAGAACATCTAGTTTTATGACTCTTATGCACAACACACCAAAATTACTCTCATAATTAGAATTTAATTTCCTATAAGTAATATTTGTTTAGCTACTTTATTATTTAAATTAATAACTACTTATTGATTATATTTATTAATAATCAACCTATGATTGTTTATTTTTAAAAATTAATTAACCTAGAGAACCCATGAGAAAAATTATTTTTTCTTTATGATACTATTTCAGTTTTACCGTTCTGTGCAGGATTTTGGCTATCTCTATTAGTGCGGGATTCGGAACGACCTGGTTTTCGGGCGCAGTACTGATAAAGATTGCCACTGAGGGATGAAGTTTATTGTGAAAGCATGCAACAATGGCACACGAGCCAGAACGGGAACACTTTACCTGGGCCGTCAGGCCACTTCGTTGGATACTCCTTGCTTATTGCTCGCTACCAGGAAGGGCCTCCCCCATTTCATCACCCCTGATCTTCTTTGCTCTCTTCATCCTCAAGCACGGATTCTGCAGTTCTCCCCTCTTCATATGTAAGCGCTCTTCTTTTAGCTAAATTTTTAGCATTAAGCTCTGATACCGCAAAGCACTTAAAAAATGGGATTTCATTTCGTAGTATTGTATCGAGTTACACAATTAGAATTTGACGGTTGGGCTTGGTAAGCTACGATTCACACTTAGAACATTCGAACTAGAGCAACCGCTATTAGCTATTTGGCTGCAAGTTCTCCAGAATATTGGGATTTGGGCTGGGCAAGACCATATGAGGCTCCGACCTAAACTCGAACTTGGCGAAAAAGTGGGCAAAAATCTAGGTATATTAAATTAGATTAAATTTGTCTGTGTTTTAATGTGTTTTTTTCATGACAACAGAAAAACGGAATAGTGTTTATGCTAGAACCGTTATTGAAATTATAAGGCGAAGCTATTTGAGACTTCACTAAACTTAAATTTTTTAAAGAATTTAGTTTTAGAAATATACATATTGTACAAATTATCCTTTGAAATTTGGTATGAAATGTAAATATCTACCTTAACTATGTTTCTTTTGCCTTGAATGAAATGCTGGATTATCGACAGTTTAAGCTGCAGCAAGATTTTTATATTTAAGGAGGACTAAGTAAGTAAACACAAATAAACACAATTTTTTACCTGTTGAAACAGAGACTTGTGTTCAACTGTAAACAAAGATTCAACTGAATAACACCAGAAGATGCCAGTTATTGGCTAAATTAGAGACAAGAATATTAGCATCAGCATAGGGAATTACTGAATGAACAATCGTGACATGGTTCCTTGAGATAAGTTACTAAAGTAATAAGCAAATTTATTACCTTAATGAGCAGTGGGCATCAACATTAAGTGTGACCAAGTTTTCAATTCAGTTTACTTCAGGGATTTAAAAACATAAGTTTAACAATTACTGAATAACAATAACAACTAAACAGTTTCTGTATTATAAGCTTTATATTCACCACTTCTGCTAAACACAAACACAATGAATTGAATTGAATTTAAGTTTCAAATGGAAGTCTCTGTATCTACCATTGTCATTGTAGTCACTCTTTTAGGGAGGCATTCCCACCTTAAAAATGCGACAAGACTTATGTTTTTCACTTAACGTTTGCTTGTCACACTTTCTTCTTGTCATGACCAACCTTTTCACATTTTTAAAGTGGCATTGCCAAATGAAAGGTGAAATAAAAAACTTCAATAACCCTTTTATTCTTGGTTGCAGTTTTGCGGATGGATTGTCACTTTGAGTTGCCATTTGTAAGTTGCCTGCCATTTAGGATGTGTAAATTTTTATTAGACTTTATGCTTTATCAGCTAGCTGCACATTTTATCCAGTGCTGCCATCCTAGTCTACTTTTTCCTTTGGCGAGCCATGTAAAATGTGCGAATCTTTCCTAACATTTGTTTTCTTTTATGATGGTTGCACATTTATGCCATCATTACCATTTGAATCTCCATTTTTGCATGGCTAAGCCATGAGGAAAATGTGAACAGAAATTATGATTCAAAATTGTTTTCATTTTGTTGCATTTTTTTGGCCATCACTAGCATTTTCACCATTTTTACATATGTTTTAACTAATTTATTGGAAACGGCATCGACAAATTCATTGTCATTTGTTTTTTTTGGTGGCTAGACTAAAACAAGAGGCCCAAACATGTCAAAAAATTTTCATTTTTTGTTTTTTCAGGTCAGTTTCATTCTCTTCAACAGAATATACACATGAAATATAGGGGGAAACTGCGCTGATGGAAGTAGGGAAAATTTAACCTATGAAGTCTGATTATGCTCCAAGTCCATATAACAACATAATTAGCATTGAAGAAATCTTGGTATTATACATTTTAGAGTTGAAAGTTTGAAACTAGTATGAATGATGAAATTTCAAATATTGCGCATTTGTACATCTCCACCAAGATCTAGACCTATCTCTCTACCCCTCTTTTTCTCACCCTCAGACCTTGGCGAGGGGTGCTACTTTCAACCTAATTTTAATTTGCAAGTGCTTGGTGGCAAAGTTGGGGTGGAAATACCCCAAATCTCAAAAAATTTGCCCTCAGAATCTTATGTCAACATTGTAGTTCATCTAGTTGTGACCACAATTAGAGCTTGTTTGAAGCCATCGACACGAAGAAGAGGAGCAAGCTAGCTCAAAAACACCTCAATGACCTTGTCTTTGTGCAATATAATCTTCGATTGCGCGTAAGGAAGGTAGAGGAAGTAGTAGGTGGTCCACTTGACTTGGATGATATAGATCCTTACAGTGATTGGACATCACAGGAGCAGCCTCCATTGTTTTCTGAGGATGACAACACTAATTTGGAGAGGCAAGCTATGGAGGAGGAAGGGGGTGGATTTGGTTTCACGCTGGATGACATTGAGGAGGAAGAGGATGAGGATAAGGAGTCATTGCCAATGCCACAAGCAGGTGGAGACATAGCTTCATCCAGGATGGAGGATGAGCCAGCCATACTGAGCGAGGAGGCACAGTCATGCCCACTACAGACTTCTAGGACTAGACCCTCTAGTTTTACCTAGAGCTGGGAAGAGGAAGTTGTAATTGTAAATTTGTAATGATGTATTTACTTTTGGTTTTACAAAAACTATTTACTATTTTGGTTCCAGCCATCAGCATTCCTCATAAGGATGCGATTTTGTAGACACTTTGCATTTAAATATATCTAGAATCAGCTTGTTTCTTTTGTGTTATCATTTATTGACTCATTGGATGCATCTTCTCATTAAATTTTGCAAAAAAAATGTATTTTTTATTAAAATAAATCGTGTTTTTACGTTGCTGAGTTTTTCTCGAGTTTTCCCCGAGTTTTTTTCCTAGGGGCTTGGCGAGTCGAGCCGAGTCGCAAGTAGTTCAACTATGGTTTAGTGCATTATGTTGATTGTGAGTGTTTATAATTATATTATATAATATATTCTTTTGCGGCTTTGGGTTACCTTTATACACATACCCATACTCTACCCAAGAAAAAAATTACCCGTACCCATACCTGAATTCGTAACTTAAAAAAATTACCCGTACTCGTACCCGAATTCGTAACTTAAAAAAATTACCCGTACTCGTACCCGAATTCGTAACTTAGTGTTTTAACTATCACACTTTCTAACTATAATTGCCATTTGAGTTACTTTTTGTAATTTTGTTACTAACGTTCACTTGTTTTGAGATAGTGTTGAAAAGACATCAAAAATTTGTTTCATCTCATTGTTATTGCATTTAGGATCACATTTTTGACATTCCATCCATCATTCTTCAATGCTATCTACATCCACTAGCTTGATTTCTTCGTCTTTGATTGATCTACAAGTATTATTAGTGGACAATCATTGATCAAAACCTAATGACCTTTAAGATGGGGAGGATAACGTAGTTGACATTGATTGGAAGGACAAGTGTTAGTGTATTTGAGAAATGTTACAAGAATGAGATGAAAAACATATTTCCACAAGGTACTAATAGTGGCTCTTTTTGGAGACCATGGGACATATTTGGATCATAGGAAAACCTCCGAATCTCTGGAAGAAATGTTTTCTAGTGTCTTATTTGTGGGTAACAGAGTCAAATTAAAACTAACACTTATCTAAACAATAAATAAACATATTACAAGAAACAAGAAAAAACGTACAACATCACAAATATTGGGAAAGACAAAATTACTTACCCATCCATCTATGGATGAAAAGAAACATATTGACTAGATAAAATCGTTAATGGGTTGCGAAAAGTATCAACCCCTCCATTTGAGTCAAGTCTCCAATGGTGGCAACTCATATCTTGAAAGCCATGGAATCTTTGTCTTGAGCATACAAGGTTTAGGTGGGTAGGAATAATTGTGCAGCTAAACAATTAGCACAAATTAGTTGATTGTATTGGTTCTAGACGATCCTCTTCCAGAATGAAAAACCTTTCGAGTAAATAGAGATGTTGTGCACTCTTTCCAATATATTTGGCAAGATTTGCAAGTATAGCATATCTTGAATGTCATGTCCCCTCCTTGGTCGTTATATATAGCATAAATGAAACAAGACCCGTCCACTAATGTTAATATTAAGAAAGGTCCATGTATTATCTTTATAAATGAAGTGGATGACAAATGAAAGGGGAGTAACGAAGGCAATGGTGAAATGAAGTTTTAATTCATTTATATGAAAGATGGAGAAAAAATTAATAAAGACTAATTTCTTAAATCTTAAAGTAAGATTTAAGGACAACGATGCATGAGGAAGCGATCTTAAAGAAAGCAATTATAAAATGTAAGCAATGACTCAATAAGAGCAGTAATAAAATGCTCACATACTTAGTCATGTTCAGCAATCACATTATATCGAGCACCACATAAATCGAAGGCATATCGAAGATTGATCTATCCATGTCTTGAATGATGAAACCAACACTTAACAGTGATAAAGAAAATCTTCTCTATTTCTGAATCTTAGAAATCTGAACGCAGATTTTGGGAATGATGAAAGTGAGGTGCCTTTATGTGTTGGGGGCCAATCCCTTTGACCATAGTCTGCGATATTTTCTTAAGAGATTCTATGAAAGTGGCCTGACTCATCAAGATAATACACATGATGAGCGCTATCATAGTGGTGATATTACATGAGGACAAATACAACACGTAGCAGAGGATTGTTTATTTCAAACAAACCGTGATTAAGAGACTTGGTATCAGTGTATGAACAACCAGCGATCATCTAAGCTTATCAATCATATATGGAGACAAATCAATGATACAAATGATTATGCCTCGCTTGGAATCGATCAAGATACTTGACCAATGCACAAGAAGGATCGATGAGGGCAAGGAAACTAATGGAATGATAATGATTAGTCTATTATGGTGTAATCTGTATGTATGAACCCTAATTAAGCAGAATGAATAAGGAAATGAGTGATTGTTATATTATCAGCTAGTCCGGTTGAGGGAAGCAATCAAACTAATATCCATTACTGGCCATGAGATGATTGCAGTCAGCATCAATGTGGAATATGTCTATTTGATTGAATATAGTAATATTATTAAGGGGCATATCTTATCCCAAGTAATCTATATAAACTAATATATTCGAACGTGATTATATCTACAGACAGTGATGAAATAAAGACTATCGTGTGGCTAGCGATTCATTAACAAACAATCATTAATAAACCGAGGAGATGTGATCTGCTTATGGAGAGACATGATTAGGAAAAGATAGGTCTCTTCAATCACCAAGCGATACAACCATTTCATTGTGCAAGATACATATGGAAGGGTATCAGCGATGATATTAAAAAAGGGGGAGGAATCGGAGACATGAAGGAAGAGATAACTAAAGGCAACAAGATAAACGGGTTGATTATATAAAATGTAGCGATCAGAAAAAGGATCAGATTGATCAATGGTTGATAATTTACATATAACCAAAAGGAAGAGAATTGCATTATGTAGTAATTAATACCTTTGAAATGCAGCGATTATATTTTGAAAACTATTTAAAGATTTTACAAATGGTTGTGCATCTTGGGCGGCGACCCCCAAGAAAGGACATCATTATTAGATGTTTGCATTCATTCTTTTAAAAGGATATATAATAAGATTGTGATGGGTATGAATAGGTTATGTGCAATGAGAGATTTCTGAGTATATGGCAACCAATATATAAGATAGGAGGAAATAGTGAAGAATTTTATGAAGGACTTATGAGGAGATTGTAAGAGTTCTAGAGCAGTTTGTAAGGAGATGGTAATCAGTTTATGGAAGGTTTATGATCAGCATAAGTCAGAGAAAGTTATCAAGATAGGTTCCATCTTTCAAAATTATTCTTACCATTATGATTTAAATATTATAGTAAAATGTCTTTAGAATCGATGAAATTATATTTATAAATGTGTTACAATTCTCTCTCTAAGTTAGAATTGTTGTTTCAGGACTAAATTAAGGTAAATCCCTAAAGGGGACATTACATTGAAGAACTCATAGAAAATACTGAGAGGGGGGGTGAATAAGTATTTTAAAAATTTTAAACAAGATGAGCTGATAGAAAAGAGACGAATAAATAGTTACAAGAAGCCACAGAATTTATCACGTGGAAAACCCTTTCAGGTAAAAAACCATGGCATCAAAAGCTTAATTAAAACAAATGGGTTCCAACCCAATGGGCACCAACCCAAATTACAAATCAGACCACCAACTCTGTATGACTGAAGCACCAAAAGGCACCAACCTTAGTGTTAGTACAAACTCAATAGAGTAATGCTCAATAGAGTAATGAAGAACAACTCATGCTACAGATTGAAGCATTTCTCTGAATGCAGAATTCAGTCCATGTGTAAGACTTTGAACATAATTTTGAATATTCTGCATCAAAGTTCAGACTGATTGTAATATCATATAAGAATACTGAGACAGAAAACTTGACATGTTCATTATTGAAAGAGTACAGATTCAGAATATCTTCATCAATTTCGCTGCATCACATCTCTTCATTTTTCAAAATCCAAACGTACACCCCCTTTTTCTTTAACTTTCACTGTGTTCCACACTCAAAAACAGTACATCGCACTGCCTCGAGCACACTTATATATATATATATATATATATATATATATATCTATATACTCATAGCAGCATATCACTCAGCTTTTCGGAAACAATATGCCCGTCTCACTTCAGAGTCATGTATTCACCTTCACATTCATAAAAAATACTACACGTATTTCAGATACTAAGAAGGTTCAAAAAAAAAAAACTAGTGAATTGATTTAACGCTTTTCAACCCAAAAGATTATTTTTTTTTCTTCAATCTTTTTCATAAAAAAACAAACACATATATACAGCCCATAAAAAATGAATTGATTCTTTAACTGCTACAAGGAAATGTAACACTTCAAACTTTGACCACACACACATCTCCTCGTATTCCACTTTTCTCATCCGTTTCGGCAAAGAAGATTCACCAAACCTATTAAGAATTCGTCTTTTATCAACAGTCGAAATTCCAACTTAAAGAAAACGCACAAAAGCTTTCACAAGACTTTTAAAGCATCTCCAAAATCCCATCGCACATACCTTGAACGCACAACAATTGTTTTAAAAAAATGGACCTGTGTAATGTACCCTTTTTAGGATGATATGTTTTATGATTGGATTAGCCTATTATTGGCCCTCCTAGGCTAAGACTGATGGTTAGAGGGTCCCACTTGGCAGTGCAGGAGGCTCATTTCCATTCGCGAGGTCAGAAGTGTTCAGGACTGCTCTTCGTTTGGCTCAGTTTCACATACTTACTATTTATAGTAAGTCAGTGGTTGTTTGAGACCGACCCTTACTATTTTTAATAGGGCAGTTGGATGCGTAGTGGATGCAGTGGTTGACTCCCTGGTTCAGACATAATCGAGAAATAAGGAGTATTTATGGAGTTATGTTATTTTAATTATTATTGTATTAATAATTAATCATTGAAGGCATATTATAAAGTTATTAAAGTCACTTCATGTGCAACGGGGCCATGACCCTCAATTAAGTGATTTAAAGTGCAATTAATCATTTTTAATATTTGAGGCCTATTTATTGATGCATTTGATAAAGTCAAAGGATAAATATAAAATATCATTTTAATTGATATTAATGTGCATCTAATAATGCAAGTCTTGGGCATCCACTTATTGTTAGAATTCATGAAATATGAATCCCACAAGCCCAGTTATTTTCTGCAAGAATAGTTGTCACACATAAAGAGATAATTGAACAGCAAAATAATTGAAGACAATAACAATGAAATTGATTGAATTGCTTTGAAATTGCTTATTGCTTGAGTTACAATGAAGGATATGACATAGTTATAAAGAAATCTAATTCTAAAGATAAAAACCCTAAATGGAGTCTACAAGATAGACTGAGAGTTTGAAACACAATGCATGAATAAGTCATGTATGCACAAATAGCATAATAGACTAATTAATGCATGAAACTCTCGAAAATCTAAACATAGTTTGCTTTTTCCTAGTTTGCATTATGCATAGAGATAAATATTAATTAATTATTCTTAATTAATTAATTAACTAAATAATAAATTATTTAGTGAATTAATGCAATTAAGTGAATAAATAATATATAAACTATTTATTCCAACACCCCCCTGACTGCACAACTAGGGAGGCAAAAAGATGTAGGAAAAAAACATGCAAAGATGAATGCAAGATGGGTCTCGACATAAAGCTTGATGAGGTACCCATGAACAAACATGGAAGTTTCTTAGAAACAGAGCAAAGGAAAAAACCTTGAATGGGAACAAAACTCCTCTCCAAAAGAGAAACAAAAGATGAAGATGAAGAAACATAGAAGCATGAAGAAGTTGTAAACACTGTCGTAGTAAGACTACTATGTTCTTGAAAAAATAACCTCCAGAAATAGGAATGCAAGAGTGTTGATATGGTAAGTGTTCCATCTCACGAAATCCATGGGCAAATGGTCGCGCTGCATCTCTTAGTACATAGGAACAAGTACTGAATACGTAGAACACTCCCACGTGAAACCAAGCAAGCATTAGCACCAACAGTAGAGTCCCCCCCATAATGTTGACAAGGGGGAGGTATGATAGGTATTGAGAATCTGAATGTTTTTCTCCATTATGTTGAAAAAAGTAGAGATCTAAGACAAGAAAGGTGGAGCTCGGATCACAGGAAGGGCAAAATAGGGCCAAAAAAAAAAACATTGTTGCCTTCAGAAGGAAGAGACAGTGGGTTGGTAATATATCTGCAAAAATGGACTTGAGATCTAGATAGAGCTCTGAATCGTCTTTCCGACAATATCTCGTTTGCGAAAATGGAGTCCGGATGCACAAGATATGCCCCCACGAGTGCAAACAACAACTTCTGACTTCAACTGGAAAAAAAAACTTGCAAAATAGAAAAATCGGAAAAAAATACCCCCATATCTGGATAGGGCTCGAAAAGAGCTTTCCAACATTATATGGTTTTCTCGATTTTGACTCCGTATGCTCAAGTTATGAGCAAAATACCAACTTCCTCTTTTAGGGCACCAAGAGGGTCCAAAGGGGCCATGCAAGCCATTCGTACTGCTGACTGTATTGCTAACATCACCATGACATCATGGTGACATTAGTGCTGATTCAAGGTACTTTTGCAAGCAGTTGATTGTTTTTTGAAAATATTTTTGATGCAAGTGCAGGTATGACCGTACGGATTTTCGTGCCTCGAAAAATGTGCCAATAAAAAAAATGTCCTAGATGCCCCTTTCACCAAAAATAGGCAAATTATATATCAAAATTCATTGAATCGGCCTTCTGAATCCAATCGTGAGGTCCTTTTGGGCCCAAAAAGCTCCAAATTTTCAGGTACTCTCTGGAATAGAGGAAACCCTCGAACTTCGAACCCTTGCAAAATGGACTTTGTGTATTCGATTTCAGGGAAACAAAAGGCAATCTTGACTATCTCGAGCCTTCTAGAACTAATTGTGCGATCCAAATTGACCCAAGATGAACAATTTGTTGTGCATACAAATAATCTCCAAAAAAACTGCGAACAAGAATATTCAGATCTGTAGCTTTGATACCATGTTAGAACTCATGAAATGCGAATCCCATAAGCTCAGTTGTCTTCTGCAAGAATACCTGTCACACATAAAGAGATAATTGAACAACAAAATAATTGAAGACAATAACAATGAAATTGATTGAATTGCTTTGGAATTGCTTATTGCTTATTGCTTGAGTTACAATGATGGATATGACATCCTTATAAAGAAATCTAACTCTAAAGATAGAAACCCTAAATGGTGGAGTCTACACGATAGACTGAGAGTTTGAAACACAATGCATGAATAAGTTGTGTATGCACAAATAGCATAATAGACTAGTTAATGCATGAAATTCTCGAAAATCTAAACATAGTTTGCATTATGCATGGAGATAAATATTGATTCATTATTCTTAATTAATTAATTAACTAAATAATAAATTATTTAGTGAATTAATGCAATTAAGTGAATAATTAATATATAAATTATTTATTCCAACACTTTGAGAATATTAAATAAAGTTATTATACAAACCCCAAAGTGGATTTAAATGGTATTAAGGAGATTGAGGTTATAAAAGGACTCAAAAAGCAAATGTTTTTTCATTCTGGAAGATTATAAACTTGTGCTTTTTGATATGAGAGTTGTGTGTAGAAATACACAAGGGTTTCAATCATTTCCAGCATTGGAGAACGAAAACTCTTCAACGTTTTTGCAATTTTGAGGCTGTGAGATACCATCTGAGATTATTGCCTAATTGTGGACTTCATCGAGGAGTCCAATTCGTGCTAACAGGTGGAAGATTTCATCTAGGCTTTGAATGATTGGAAGGTATATCTACAGCAGACCTTGAGATTCATATTGGCTACCATTAGACATTAGGAAATCAATCATTAATTGGCAAATTATATGCAGCTACAACATGGACGTGTTTAATTGGCAGATTATATACATTGTAGATTGGAGACCATCATTTGTGGCAGGCATTTTACATACTAGGTTCTCTAATTTTGCTGTCATAAGTTTTGGGAATTACATGCTATATCTTTGTAACTATTTGGCATGAGAATAATCAATAAAAGACTTCATTATGATGTTGTCATATAATATCTAGTTTGCATGCTAAGTGTTTGTTAAAATGCTAAGTTACTCGGTTCGCCCTTGGACCCCCCTGGTACCAGTCCTGGTTCGAACGGGTTCCTGGTTTGGGTGCGGTTCGGACTGGGTTCGACCAGGGTTCGAAAAACCCAGAGGTGGCTTGTCCCTGGTCGAACCCAGTTGAACCCGGGTCGAACCTAGTTGAACCCAGGCGGACCCAGGTCGAACCCGGGAGGTTGGGCAGCCCAAAAAAGCAAATTATATGCAAATTCTTTTTTTTTTGAATTTAGCCTGCTAAAAAGTGAAACTTATACCCTAAAAATGACTTTTAGAACATTATATTCACTCATTTCACCTCATTTGTGTTGCAAACATATGTTTTATGAGAGCAGGTTGAGGAAAGGGTGAACAAAATTTGGCTTCCAAGATCAAAGAGGAGGAGTTGAAGACTGATGTTTGTTTTGTTGTTTATATGATGCTATGTGACATGCAAATTTTTAATTCATGCTTATAGGCTTCACAAATATATATATATATATATATATATATATATATACAAAAAATTTACATGTTTTTGTACTAACGAACCCAAACGAACCCAAACCCCTTTTCAAAATTTTGCCGTACCGGCGTACCGGGTTCTTCGAACCCGAACCGGTGCCCAAACCCGAATCGGTAACTTAGTTAAAATGCCTATTGGCATTGCTTTTAGATCAGTTGTATATCAGCATTATACTTTGTTTGCATCTTAAGGAGATAGTTTGTATGCCACATGTTTGTCTAAATGTCTATTAGCTGTAAGTGTCTTTTGCTGTACCTCATATTGGGTTGAATAGATGCATGCCAAGTGTTTGATGATTTGTCAAGCAGCTGTAGCTATTATTTTTAGTCACTCATTTGCACATAAAAAGTCAAAATCAGTTGGCCTACCATTTCTATGACATTGTTAGTCAATCATTCATGGTTAGAGGCATTCAAAAACATCAATTGCAGCATAGAAGACTAAAATAATACGAACAGAAACTCATAACAGCAAGTTCAGGCATTGTATGCAAAGTGTTCAACAATATTCCTTGAGGGTTTAATCCTCAATTTCAGGTCAGATTAGTCAAGGGATCTTATACTGTGTGATCTTACGTGTCACCACACCAAGTTCACTGAAGACTCAATACCCCACATGGCTGTATTTGAAGAAAGGTGTCTTTTATGAAACACATTTTGCCAAAGAAATATTTCCAAACCTCCTTACGAAACAACACTAACAGTTTCATAAAATACTGGGCAGAAAAAAAACGTTTTCTGAAAAACAATTGAAAGTCGTGACAACCCCAACTCAGTTATTTCTGTCATACAAAAACTCCATCCAAAAAAAATTTGTACACCTCTAACAGAGGAATTTGAAGAGAAAAACAAAAATATGAAAGGTCGGCTATCACAAAATATGTCAAAGCATTTACATAGATAATCCCATTCAGAGATGTCAAAGATAACCGAAAACTTACTTCGAAGAAATCCAAGTCTTTACCTTAAATACACCTGATGACATGACATTACATGGCATATACTACAGAAACACACACATAGATAACCGGCTCAAATACAAATTTTCTGAAACTCAGCAACGGACCATTGACATCAATGACAGAAACAATCAACATATCTCTAGGGACAATGATCTTTGCATATCTATGTAATGTCCCCACCTCAAGCCATAAGGCTTAACTATGCATTGACTGTCCTTTCTGTGGATTACCCAAGAGGAAGAGGACTTAGAGAATGATTAGGTAAGTGTATTCTTTGGCTTGCTTACTATTCTATTCTTAAGTTGTGTGGCACATCTTTTTATGCTACTTAAGTGATCTTAAATTGTGGGCACATGTTTTTTATACAACTTAAGTGACTCGTAATCTAAAGACTTATTATTTCCCTTTTGACTTAAGATACATGTACTTTAAGCATAGAAACGAGACTCGGACTCGGCAAGGGTGACTCGACTTGAGACTCGGATCGGCCAGGACTTGGCAAAGTGAAAAACCCAAGAAATTTAGGGATTTTTAAGGATTTAAAACTTGTTTCATGCACCCTTTATTAAACAAACCTTAAATACACAATATCATAATCAAATAGAAGTTAATTTGATCACATACACAAGTATACATCGATCACATTAGTATAAATGCAAATTGTAGCTGAAGGAAATAGCAACCAATAACCATAGATATATAAATAGTGTCAAATGTAAAAATATTACAAAACTCATGGAATATGAAATACAAAGTAAAACAACTACAAGTCTATGGCTTAGAGGAGCCTGGGTCATTCCTACAAAGGCGTCTAATCCATGACTCGCCATGACTCGGCCATGACTCGCCGAGTCTCGGTTTGAGCCACCTAGGACTCGCCGAGGGTCACTCGGCCTATGACTCGCTGAGTCATGGCGAGTCACAGAACTCTGACTTTTAAGAGATTTTTATCAAACATGTGCAAAGAGGGGCAAAGGGGGTGTTGGAAAATAAGGAGCCTATTGGCTCATTTCTGAGGGTTTTATTTTTTGAGCTTAGAATCTGTGGCTTGTAATGAATCTATGGTTGAGATTAGATCATTCATTTGGGAGTCATTATATAACATGTTAGGGTTGTAAAGTTATTTCAATTTCAATTAAAGAACAAGTTATGAACTATGTATGCTATATATGGATATGAGGAATTATGTCAATGTCTAATAATTCTGATTTTTATCTGCAGGTCTAAAGGAGAGAGATCATTTAATATTTTCTATGTCTTCTCCAAATGAGTTCAATTGGCATATATATCATTTAGGCAACCGGTCAATTGGTGTATTGACCGGTCATGCCTTTTAGGCATGACCGATCAATGCACCCATTGATCAGTGCCTTTACATTTATACCATTAACACAATGCTGATTATCGGTTCAAAAACCCCCGATAGCATATTGTAATATCATAATATAATGACTGATCTATTTAATGAATCGTTTCAGATAAACATCGATGATTCAAAGTGCACGATGAATATAATCCAACCGGTGCATTTGTTAACCAATGTTTAATGCCAAATGAAGTGGTGTATTCATTAAACCCGATAACAAATATGCTCGATATAATTAAGCCCGATAACAGATGTGAATCGGTGCCAATGTTTATGCATCCGATAGCAAGTATGTATCGGCTAATTTAACCCGATAACTTAATGATAAGCAATGTTTGTACAATCCGATAATCATATGTAATATAAATCAGACATGAAGCATGTAGATGAATAATAGAACAGGAAGGTTAGGAAGATCTTATCTTGCATAAGCTACCATGCATTAACACTCCCTCTTAGCTTTGGAAGATAGATAAGGCAACCTGCATCACATTTCCTTTTCATAACTAAGATAATGTCAGTCAGCAAAAATCATTTATACATGAGAAGTACTATCAAGACATATGATACAAAATAGAAGAACATCACTTGAGCATGTGACATAAAGTATTATTTTAACATGTGATAAAAGTAAGAGAATCATCACCTGATCATGTGAGAAATCACCAAAAACATGTGATTTGTAAGATTCATCAAGATATCACCTAACACATGATATCAGTATTGCCTAACACGCAATACTTAAGGATAAGTCTATGAGAAAGGTTAGTTTCTCATCATATCCGAGTTGTGATAAGTGCAATAACATTTATAAATGTTTATCACAACATAGTCATGGCACATCCATGACTTACCAGAGATCCAACATGATCAATGGTTGAGATATCACCTACACGTGATATCAGTATTGCCTAACATGCAACACAAGGATAACCATATGAGAAGTGCTAAGTTCTCATCATATCCAAGTTGTGATAATGCAATAACATTTGTACAAATGTTGTATCACAACGTAGTCATGGCACATCCATGACTTACCAGTGATCCAACATGATTACTGGTTTGACTATCATAAGATCGTCACCTTATGATGTCTACATACAAGTGTTCAGTATCTGAGAGATCGTCACCTCTTAGATATGAACACAGGTGGCAAGAAGCCAAGAGATAGTCCAAACATGACAAAGAAGTTTACACCTTAAACATCTTAAATATATGTAAGTATAGATTACAAAGCAGATTATCTTTCTATCATACCTAAACCCTTTCTGAAATGATCAACCTTCACTCTGGAAAGTGGTTTGGTCAGAATATTTGCAGTCTGATCTCCTGTACACACATATTCTAACTTTATCACATTCCTGTCAACCATATCTCGTACATAGTGATATGGAATCTCAATATGTTTGGACCTGTCATGAAATACTGGATTTATAGAAAGTTTTATACAGCTTTGATTATCACACTGAATGACTGTAGGTTTCATAGGTTCTCCAAATAATCCCACGAGCAATTTCCTTAGCCATACTGCTTCTCGGGCAGCCATTGAAGCTGCAATATATTCAGCCTCTGTGGAACTCTGAGCTACTGAAGATTGTTTTCTGCTGATCCAGGATATCATGGCCGACCCTAAACTGAAGCAGCACCCTGAAGTGCTCTTTCTGTCAGTCACACTGCCAACCCAATCTGAATCTGTAAATCCATGTAGATCTATGTCAACCTTTTCATATTTGAGACCAAGCTTTAGGGTACCTTGTAGATATCTCATTATATGCTTTACTGCAACCAGGTGTATCTCCTTAGGTTCACACATGAACTGACTTAAGGCATTAACAGCATAGCAGATATCTGGCCTTGTATTTACTAGATACATCAAGGACCCAATCATCTGCCTGTATTGAGTGGGGTCAGTAGGTCTTGATTCTGCTGCTGCTTCTTTAAGTTTATGGAAGTTGGTTTCCATAGGAGAGGTCATGGGTCTGCAGTTTAGCATTCCAAATCTTGTCAATATGTCCAAGGTGTACTTCCCTTGGTTCGGTACAATATTATCAGAATTCTGCCATACTTCCAATCCTAGGAAGTAATGAAGAAGCCCCAAGTCTTTCATATCAAATTCTGTGGATAGATCTTTCTTGCATTGATCTATTAGGTGATCATCTCCTGTAATTAATAAGTCATCAACATATAAAATTAATATTAACATATCACCTTTATTTCTTTTGAGGTAGAGATTAGGATCTGCATCATTCTTAGAGAAACCCAGCTTTGAGAGATAGGTGTCAATTCTTTCATACCAAACTCTGGGAGCCTGTTTGAGCCCATAAAGAGCTTTCTTGAGTCTACACACATGAGACTTTGCATCATGAATTTCAAACCCTTCAGGTTGCTCTAAGTAGACTTCTTCCACGATCTCGCCATTTAGGAATGCTGTCTTAACATCCATCTGATGTACCTTCCACCCCTTTGCTGTTGCAATGGCTAGGACAGCTCTTACTGATGTGTACCTGGCAACAGGTGCAAATGTTTCTTCGTAATCTATTCCTTCTTTCTGTGAGAACCCTCTAGCTACAAATCTAGCCTTGTGTTTTTCAATACTGCCATCTGCAGCATGCTTGATTTTAAACAACCATTTAGAAGACACGACAGACTTCTTGGTTGGCCTAGGAACAATCTCCCAAACATCATTCTTCATAATGGATTGATATTCTTCAGTCATGGCATCTATCCATACTTGATGTTTGAGTGCATCTGAAACATTGTTAGGTTCAGCTTTAGAGAGATCATTCATAAGTGCAACATAGTTGATGAATTTATTAGGCCTCTTGCTTTCCCTGAAGGTTCCTGAAGGAGCAGCGAACTTCTGATCTTCTGCTATAGTTTTGGTGGCCCATAGTGGTCTTTTCTTGCGATTATCTATAGGTGGGTCTTGTGTTTCACTTATAGTTTCCTCAAGATACTCCCTCTGAAGCTTAGGAGTAGGTCCTTCTTCTAGGTCAGGAGTAGGATTATGAATTTCAGGTTCTATTGTATTTCGGGCCCTTTTGAAGGCTAAGTCTTCTTCGAAGATTACATCCCTACTGAGTTCAATATTTCTCTGCCCTTGTACATAGATTCTGTAGGCTTTAGAAGTTTCACTGTATCCTACAAGTATTCCCCTTTTTCCAGAGGGTTCTAGTTTTAGTCTTTTCTCTTTAGGTACATGAATATAGATCGGACACCCAAATATCCTAAGATGGCTGATATCTGGTTTTGTCTTGGTAAAGACTTCCTCAGGAGTTTTATCTTCAAGGTGTGAATGAGGACATCTATTTTGTATGTACACAGCAGTGTTAGTTGCTTCTGCCCAAAGGTTCAAGTTTAGATTTTGATCTAGTATCATGGCTTTGGCAACTTCTACTATGGTCCTATTTTTCCTTTCAGCTACTCCATTTTGTTGTGGATTATAAGGTATTGTCAACTCCCTCTTAATCCCAGAATTTCGACAAAAGTCTTTAAATAGTTCTGATGTGTATTCCCCCCCATTGTCAGTTCTTAAGGTTTTAATTTTGTTTTCAGAGAGATTTTCTGTTAATGTTTTAAACTCTTTGAACCTACTTAGGATCTCTTCTGATTCTTTACATTTCAGAAAGTAGATCCACGTCTTCCTAGAGTAGTCAACAACAAAAATTACATAGTACAAAAATCCCCCTAGCGAGGGTACGGACATAGGTCCACATACATCAGAATGAATTAACTCCAAAACTTTGCTAGTTTTCCTAGTACTATTCTGAAATGCTTTTTTGGTATTTTTACCTAAGGCACACCCTTTGCATGCTTCTGAATGATATTGCTTCAACTTAGGTAGACCTATGACAAGGTTTCCCATGGTTGACAAAGCTCTATAATTCAGATGGCCTAATCTCCTGTGCCATACTTCATTTGCATTAGTTGCTTCATGGATCAATGCTAGATTGGGCTCTGTACATAGCTCATACAAATAGCCTTGTCTTCGACCAATGACCTTAGCGTCTTTGATGGAGGATCTCTTTGGCCAAGCCAACACCTTGTTTTCCATGAAGGTCACTCTGTATCCTTGATCTTCTAGTGCTGATATGGAGATTAGATTTCTTTTTATGCCTCGAACATATAGTACTTCTTCAAGTCGTAGTGACATGCCTGACTTCAGTTTGATGGTGCAGGTTCCAATTCCTCTGACTGGATGTGAAGAATCGTCTCCGATGGTTACTTCCTCATCATCTTTCTCTATCATGGAGTCTAGTATTTCTCTAAAGCCGGTGATGTGTCTGGATGAACCACTGTCGATCACCCATGAGTTAGATTTGTTTGAAGTATGGCTTGTAAGTGCTGAGTAGAGGACATAGTTCTCGGAGTCATTTTCTTTTCTAGATTTCTTCACTTTTGCAAATGTGGCTTGCTTCCCTTTCTCCGGACAGTTTGCAACATAGTGTCCGAATTTGTCACACCTATAACATTGAACATGTGATAGGTCTTTCTTAGAAGTGTTCTTGCCTTGTTTAGCTTTTCTTTTCCTGAATTGCTTCTTTTTGTACTTTTTATTGATGTTTGTATTTAGGACTTGCAAGTTTTCATCTATATTCTTCTGTTTTATTCCTACCTTGTTCAATCGGGATTCTTCTTGTAGACAGTCATCTCTTAGTCTTTCAAACTTAGGATATTTGGACCTTGCACTGATGCCTTGGACGAATGTGCTCCATCCACTAGGCAACCCATCTAAAGCAATGAGTGTTAGTTCTTTGCCTCGGATCTCGTAGTCCAGAGTTGCAAGTTCATCTTTTAGAACTGATATCCGCATGAAGTAGGCGTTGATTGTCTCCCCTTTGTTCATGGTGATATGATTTATTTCTCGTTTTAGTGCTAGAGTACGACTTGCATTTGATATCTCAAATGTCTTTTCAAGTGCCTTGAACATTTTATAAGTCGTCTCCTGCTTTCTAATGATGGGCATTATATTATTTCTTACCCCATCCACTATTATTTTAATAGCCTTATCATTTCCCTCGATCCATGTGGATTTCTCGGTTTCATCTTCTGGTTGTGCACTTTCAGTTTGGACATATGAATCAACTTTGTTTTCTCTTAAAATCATTTTGATTCTAAACTTCCAAGCTGAAAAATCTTCGCTACCTCCGAGTCTATCTTCGAATCTGATAGCGTTGGCCATTATGGAAATGTGATGTAGTTTGTAACTTAGTCCTTGAATTTTATCAAAATTGAATAGCCTAAGGTTCGATTACCTTGGCTCTGATACCATGTAAAGTTATTTCAATTTCAATTAAAGAACAAGTTATGAACTACGTATGCTATATATGGATATGAGGAATTATGTCAATGTCTAATAATTCTGATTTTTATCTGCAGGTCTGAAGGAGAGAGATCATTTAATATTTTCTCTGTCTTCTCCAAATGAGTTCAATTGGCATATATATCATTTAGGCAACCGGTCAATTGGTGTATTGACCGGTCATGCCTTTTAGGCATGACCAATCAATGCACCCATTGATCGGTGCCTTTACATTTATACCATTAACACAATGCTGATTATCGGTTCAAAAACCCCGAATAGCATATTGTAATATCATAATATAATGACTGATCTATTTAATGAATCGTTTCAGATAAACATCGATGATTCAAAGTGCACGATGAATATAATCCAGCCGGTGCATTTGTTAACCAATGTTTAATGCCAAATGAAGCGGTGTATTCATTAAACCCGATAACAAATATGCTCGATATAATTAAGCCCGATAACAGATGTGAATCGGTGCCAATGTTTATGCATCTGATAGCAAGTATGTATCGGCTAATTTAACCCGATAACTTAATGATAAGCAATGTTTGTACAATCCGATAATCATATCTAATATAAATCAGACATGAAGCATGTAGATGAATAACAGAACAGGAAGGTTAGGAAGATCTTATCTTGCATAAGCTACCATGCATTAACAAGGGTTCTCTTGGAATCTAAGTTACTGGTTCGGGTTCGGGAGTAGGTTCGCTGACGCGAACTCTGTTCGTGGCTTCGGGAATTTTTTTTTTTGCCTTTTGGGTTCGTGGGTTGGGTTCGTTCGTGTGTGTTTATATATATATATATATATATATAGATGCAAAATTTTTAAGAAATATACAAAATCACAAATCTAAATACATTTAATAGTATGCTACTTCATCATTGATCAATGCCAAATGCCATTTCAATTGATAGTTCAGGATTTCCATAATATCATATTATGTCATATACTCATATGCCATATAATATATATCAATGTATCATAGATTCATATATGTCCAAGTTCACGATGCAAATGAAAATCATTACAATTACAAGATTGACAATAAAAAATTATAAGGGACTCAAAAAAAATTAGTTTTTAATATGCAAAGTCACTTTTTGGTGACTTGACATTGCCCAGCCCATGGGTTCGCTCGAGTCCTTGCCTGGGTTCGCCTGGGTCCGACTAGGGTTCATCCTAGGGATTGTGGGACCCGGGCGGACTTGATTAGCATTAGGAGGGCAAAAGGGGCGAACCTGGTAGCTCAGCTTGGAACTCGTTATGTGGTTATACTTTTCTCTATTGCTGCTGCAATTTCTTGGCTTGAGGCTTGAAACCTTTGAGTACCCTTGGTTTTGGAGAGACATATGGGCTACACCCAGTCTGTAGGGTGTGTTTTGGTGAAGGGCCTTGGTCTTTGATTCCCTAGCACATCATTTTGAGAGGTGCCCATTGTTATCAGGTTTTGGGGACCATTTTGGAGGTGTGATTCAGAGATATCAGAATCAGATTTGGACAACCTACAGCAAAATTTCTGCATTTTCCTAAGCATCCTTGAGGCTAACGTCAATAGGGACAAGGGTGATGTCATTGTGAGACCTGTTGTGACGTATTCACACATCGCCCCATTACAAATGGGGACCCCTGCTTTTTGCTTTCTAGGGTTTGTTTTCTAGGTCTTTTAGGGTTTTGTCTGTTAGCCTTTGCAGGATGAGTGCTGTCGAGGGTATCGTTGGATTACAGGCTTTGCTTGAGCCAGGGTGAGTCCACAGGGCCCCAGAATTAGGGTTTCTTTGAGAGTCTTCCTTGGGGCCTGGTTTTGCTCGTTGCTAATTGTGTCTTGCTTTGTGAGTGGATATCATTCTTGAAGGTCCGAGCTAGGACGAGTTGGTGGGTGATGAAGTCTGAAATGTCATCCTGATCTTCAAATGCCCTGAAATTTGGCTAAGTCTGGAATGCCCTGATCCTGAAATTTGGCTAAGTCTGGAATGTCCTGATCCTGAAATTTGACTAAGTCTGGAAAACTGAAGAATCCTCCAAAAACTAGATTTTGCAATATAACTCCTGGAGGTCCGAAACCACTCTCAAACATCCTGAAAGTATATATGGAATATAACTTAAAGTATAAGAACTTATACTTAAATGTTATATTCCATAAAATAATCCTGACGGAGAGTCCAAAGCGAATTTTGCTCCTGACCCTTCCAAAGGGTCCAGAGCGAAATTCTCCATAAGACATTCTATTTTGACCAAAACCTAGAACTAACGCATTCTCAGGCTTGAATGAAGGTAAAAACGCTTGTTTGAATGAAGAAATGTGAAAATGAAGTCAAGGATCCAACCCAAAAAGTGATTTTCGCTTCTGACCCTTCCAAAGGGTCCAGAGCGAAAATCCTAAAAACCATCTTTTCTTCCAAAATTTGAGCAAAGTCAAACCTGGACAAGGGTGAGAGAAGTCATTTGGATTGCCTTAGAGTGAATTTTGGTCGCCAAGAATGCAAATTTTGAAGCTTAATGAAAATTTCGCTCCTGACCCTTCCAAAGGGTCCAAAATGAAATTTCTAAAATTCCCCTTTTTCCTTGCAATTCAAGACAAGATTTTGGTTTTTATACCATGGGAAGGAGAAAGACAAGATGTTCTATGCCTTGGAAGTGATTTGAAGTTGGAAGGATGGCAAGATAGCCCTAAAACAAGATTTTTGCTCTTGACCCTTCCAAAGGGTCCAGAGTGAAAATCCTAAAACCTACCCATTCCTTTCAAATTTATGCTAAGACAAGGCTTGGTTGAGGTAAGAAATGCCCTTGAGACTACCTTTGACTTGATGTTGGTTTCCAAAAGTGATGATTTTAGGCCAAAGGAGGATTTTTGCTCCTGAACCTTCCAAAGGGTCCAGGGCGAAAATCCTAAAATCTCCTATTCTGCCTTGCAAAACGAAATCAAACTTGGATTGGGTGAAAGAAGAAAGACATTTCCTAACATTGTGAGGTGGATTGAAGTTGGAATGATAAAAAATGAGCTACAAAAGGTGAAAATCGCTCCTGACCCTTCCAAAGGGTCCAGGGCGAAAAACACTAAAGTCACCTTTTCCTTCAAGGTTTGAGTAAAACGAAGCCTGGATTGCAGTAAAAAAAAGCCATTTGGAATGCCTTGAAAAGATTTGGATCTTCAAAAAATGTGAATTTTGAGCTCAAGAGAGAATTTCGTTCCTGACCCTTCCAAAGGGTCCAGAGCGAAATTCTGGATAGGTCCTGTCCCTGGCTAGGTTACTAAGCAAAACTGACCTTTTTTCGCCTTGTGAAGATTAAGCCAATGCTAGTAGGTTGGGAAGTAAGTTCAAACTAAGCGAATGTTGATGAATTGAAGTGAAGGAGATTGGAAAAGTAGCCAGGAATGAGATTTTCGCTCCTGACCCTTCCAAAGGGTCCAGGGCGAAAATGCCTAAAAAGCAGTATTTCTTTCAAAATCCTGTTGAGCTAACTTATTGGTTGAGATAAATAGACCCTGGAGATTGCTTTGGAGGAGGTTAATGATCAAGCAAAGATGAATTTTGACCTAAAAAGAGAAAATTGCTCCTGACCCTTCCAAAGGGTCCAGAGCGAATTTTCTCAAAAACTATCTTTTCCCTCAAATTTATGCTAAGTCTAGTATGGGTCAAGATTAGAGGTGCCTCTGGGCATGTCCTTGAATGGTCAACAATTATCAAGTTTGAAGGTATTGAGCCAAATGATGAAAATCGCTCCTGACCCTTCCAAAGGGTCCAGGGTGAAATCCGTTGAAACTACTACTTTTCACCTTGTTGGGGCCAGGCGAGGAGCTAATTGTGAAGCAACATTGAAAGGAGGTCTAAATGAGCCAGGAATACAAAATTCGCTCCTGACCCTTCCAGAGGGTCCAGGGCGAAATTCTTATAGGGTCTGTTCCTGGAGAAAATCTTGGGTAAGTTTCATTTTAATATCCTTTTTGTTGATGATTTAAGTTGAAAATGCTATGTTGAAATGAATTTATCATGTGTCCTTAATCATCTTTTGGTTTGTTTTGGCAGATGAAAGAAGACCAGGCCAGGACAAGGACAACCTTCTCTAGCCCAGCATCAACAAGGACGACCTTCTCCAGCCCAGCATCAACAAGGACGACCTTCTCCAGCCCAGCCTCATCAAGGACGACCTCTTCCAGTCCAACATTTGAAGGAAAGACAAGGTGGCATCCCAGTCATCACTCCTCCAGTCGGGTTGGTCCACTTCAACATGTCCAGATTCAATGCACCTGACTCATCAAAGATGGCACTAACTTCGATGTACCTACCCTGGCTATCCATTGGTCGAATATTCCAGAGAAGACATGTGTTCAAATAATGCAATTATTTCATTGGCCAGAATTGAGTTGTTGTAACAAACCCTAATTAGGGTTTTCATTGTAAAATCTCGGCCATTGATCTTAAGAGGATCTGAGCCATTGAATTGTATTGAGGGCACTATATAAGCCCTGGCTCTTCATTTGTAAAGGCTAATAATAGTTAGTCAGTAGTTAGAAGGTGAATAGTTAGCTAATAGTGAATAGTCAGTTGATAGAATAGCAATTAGAATAGAATAGAAAAAGAAGGCAAAGATTGTTGCCAAGATGTTGTTGTAAAAGACTTGTAAAACTTCATTGAAGAAATGGTGAAATCTATGGGTCGATTCAACAATTTGCATGGTCTCTATACTTCTCATATTTGATTTCATGTTATTAGATGAGTGGAAGAAATGTGTTTGATTGATGGTGAAATTTGTATATCCATGCTACTAGCAGTTTGTTGATTGCAGACTTGCCTTGTGTAGTCAACTGGAATCATTCAGCTTAAGCTTAACGTCAATTGTCACTTCTTCATTGACATGCATCAGCCTGATGGTGCCTACGCCTGTAGCGATGATCTGAACATCATAAAGCTTTCCTCTGAAGATCGCACTAATCTTGTGGAGATGGTCTTGGGATGTCAAAACAAGACTTAGTTAGAATTTCATCAAAGATCAATCATTGCTCCTACATTCTTAGTGTTAGAATTAGATCCTTCCCTCGCCCTCATCCTTTTTTCCTTTTTTTTCAAAATCTAGGCTAGTGAAATCCTATGATTCTAGCAAATCAGACGTTTAGGTCGTCAAGTGTAAGTCCCCTTGTGATTCCAGCAAAATCACATCATACCACAAAGAGCTTATCCATGAGTAAAGATCCTACATAACAGGAACCTTGAAGCTTCTTCGATTGATCCTTTTGCGATATCTTCAGCATTCGGGAGCTTTATTCAAGAGAGGATAAGGTACCTTTAGGTATTTTATTTTGTGTTTGGTCGTGTACAAAATACACGTCAACAAAATTGGCGCTAGAAGGAGGGCTGAGCATTTGAAAGTCGGATCTTGTCAAGTCACATTACATTTGAAGAAATCATCTTAAGGCTTTTTACCCTTCTCCCACGCTCAACAAAATTAGTAGTGCCTGACAGCGAATGCGAACTCTTGAATCCAAGGAAGATCAGTGGAAAGTCATCTTCAACACTCGACGGAAGTGATACAGAGAAGGAAGGTGATCGCTGGATCATCAGTTGGACTTGCGAAAATAAGGAAGCAAGCTGGAACTAGTTGAGCTTTCAAGTTGAAGCATCTGGTGATCTCGCTTCCGACAATGCAGTATGATTGTCGCATGACTAAGAGAAAAGGATGTTGTACACTAGAGCAAGCGAAATGAATATCCACTGGTTGTGCTAGGGTGTATGGTGTGAATAAACCTGTTATGTGGCCACCACAATCCAAGTCCATGACATTTTATTCCTTGCGGCCTTCTATCATCATAATTTCGCCATCCCTTATAGTAATATATTGGTTGAACTTGACAATAATAAGTCGGCCATATTTTATAATTTCTCTCGAAATTTTAATATTGTAATATTATTTCTTGCTGCCTTCTTCATAACTTCATAATTGTTTCATAATCTTGTTTTTCCTTTTCTATGAAGTTTATTTCCCTTGACATTTATTTGGACACTCCATATTAAACATTTTGCTCTCCATATTTGAAAAATTAATTGAATAAACAATCGGATAACTTTATTAAGTTACAGAGCTGTTTAAATCAGCGATTACAAGCGGTGATGTTTTTAAAAAGAAACAACTGCTTCTAAAAATAGAAGCCAAAAATAGAAAACTAAATAAAGCAAAACTTACACTAATGACAACTAAAATACTAATTAAATAATAATAAATATTCTTATACCCTCCCTTAATGGTCATTATATAAACGAACTACCCTACAAAAGACACTACAGGTCTTTTGATCACAAATGCAAAGAACAGTCTGCTGCGGTGGAGACCCTCCCAGGGTCTGCAAAGTGTGAATGATCAAGAATGCCAGAATCCATCCAACCTGATGTTGGGTAAGCAGACTGAAACCTGAAACCACGACTTTGAGGAAAAAATCGGCAAACCCTCCAAAACTGAAGATACAAATCATCAGTTTTTGTGGAAAAAAGGGTAAAAACCCTAAAACGTCGCGTGGTAAAACCCCAAACATCACACGGTAAAACACTAGTCATCATGCGGCAAGACACCATATATCACATGGCATAACATCAGACATCACATGGCAAAACAACAAACATCATGTGGTAAAACAACAAACCTCATGCGGCGAAATAGAAGACATCACCTGGTAAAACAACACTCCCTTATTTTTGGGGAAAAATCAAGCAAAACCCTCCCATGATTTTTTGTGGAGAAAAATCAGAAAACCCACAAACAATTTTTTCAGGAAAAAAATATTGAAAACCCTAAAAGTTGGATTTACAAATCATTGTTTTTGTAAAAAATGGTAAAACCCCCAAAAAATAATTTTTGTTGAAAAAACTATTAAAACCTAGCAAATAATTTTTTATGGATAAAAATTATAAAACCCAAACATATTTTTTTGAAGGAAATTTTTTTATAAAAACCCATAAAAATCAATGAGCACTCCTAAACTGTGGAAACACACAAAATGAGCTGGAAAAACACGAAAACGCGTCGTTGGAAAATCTGCAGAAATGTCAACCTATCGCTGTGAAAAAAAGAACCCCAAAAACAACCGTCAGAGTTGCTGAAAAAATCGTGAAATTTACGAATATATAAAAAACCGGAGGAAAAAACTGCAGAACAAATTGCCACCGCCCAAAAAATCCCAGAGGTCGTGAAAAACACGTGATCAGAATCGCGACACCTAGAAACGATGTTCGCGGGCTAAAAAGCATAGAAAATATGTCCCACGCCATAAAAAACTCTTCGCCAAAAATCACGTGAAGACCGAAAATTTTTAAAAACGTGAAAGAGAAAGTTGCGGAAATTGGTAGGGAGAAAAAAAATGCCGCTATTAGAAGAAAAGTTACGGGATTTGTAGGCCCGACTCAAAAAACTTCATAGAACTCAAAAAAGTGCCAAAAACTCCAATGCGATTTGCAGTAAAAATCGCGCTTTCCTCGGAGAAAAAACTGGTTCAAAAATTGTGGTGGAAAAACACACCGCGATTTTTCAAAAACGGTGAAAATCTTTGCAAACCCTAATCGGAATTCAGGCCTGCAAAATAGATCACCCACGAACTGCAAAAAGCTTGCCCATGAATCCTCACGAAAAATAATCTCAGAGAAAGACTGCCTTGGAAAAAAAACTTCGAACTAGAAACCCTAGCCCGCCGGAAACACCAAGAATTTTTTTCATAAAAAAATTGATTTAAAAAAAATTCCTAGAAATTATTTCTAGGTAGGAGGCCACAAATTTTTTTGAAAATTTCGCCAAACTTTAAAAAAGCCCATCGACTTGGGCTCTGATACCATGAAAAATTAATTGAATAAACAATCGGATAGCAAAAAATAGAAAACTAAATAAAGCAAAACTTACACTAATGACCATTAAAATACTAATTAAATATTCTAATAATATTAGCAAATGGATCGTCCATAATTTGGCATGCTTTTATCAATTTCTCTTTGCTAAGAGTTGTAGCCTCATGAAAATTACAAGTGGATCGAAATATGTCATAATCCTCCATTTGCAGAGAGAATTTGTTTCATCCTCTAAGCATGATTGTAACTCCAAAATGCCCTAGTCGTTTGGTTTTATCGGATGTTGACCCTCCATCCATTCTTCTCTGAAGTCTAAATCAAATGAATCCAATGAAGCCGTTTCCTCACACATGGCTTAATTCTTTAAATCAATTACATACTTTCGACCCTTGTTACTAATGGAGATTGTATTATTTTTCTAGTTTTGATTGTCCTTGGCTGCTAACAACCATCCTCTCCCAAGTAGTGCAATGTATTCTTTCTTTTGCAACAGTGTTGTGATGTGTTCACACATTGCTCCATTGCAAATGGGGACCCCCACTTTTTTTCTCGGTAGTGTAGTTGTCTTAGCTTAGTTGTCTAGCTTGGCAATAGTTCGAGTCTTAAACCTCTTGCTTGTGAGGGGATATAATGCCTTGTGGTCAGGATGTGATCAAGTTAGGCAGTCTAGAAGTAGTTAGGCACCCCTCTAGACTAGTTTGGGGTCTTCCCAGCTTCAAGTGCTTGGGTGATAGGTGAGAGTAGTGACCGATAGAGGTTAAGATGATCATTAAGTTATGCTTCACAATACAACATCTAAGTCAAGTCAAGGTGAGTCTTAGGTGCAATGATAGGTGAGAGTGAAGTGATGGATAGAGGTTAAGATGATCATTAAGTGATGCTTCACAATGCAACCTCTAAGTAAAGTGAAGGTGAGTCTTAGGTGCAATGAGCAATCAAGTGAGCAAGTGGACATTCTTAAGTTAGAGCATAGAAGTGAGGAATGATCAAGAAGTGATGATTGATTGAGATGAAATGCTTAGTGAGGATCAATCATGGTCTAGGTGATGATAAAAGGAAAGGAACACCAAGTCAACCCTATGAACAAGTCACTCTACACTTGGTGAAATCAATAAGTGACGAGGCTGAAGTGAGTTATCCTTGACTCACAAAATACAAGACCTTGAAGGTCTTGATGATGGGGATAATTGGAAGCGCAAATGAGTGAGTTTACCCCCTCAAATCCTCCAAATTTGCAAACAAGCGCGGTAAAATGATCAACTTAGAGAAAAGATGAAGCAAGGAATGATGAAATCAACTTGAAGTGGAGGTGATAAAGTTTATCCTTGAGTTGCTCAAATCCATGACCTAGGAGACTTTTATCCTTGAGTTGCTCAAATCCACGACCTAGGAGACTTTTAATCCTTGAGTTACTCAAATTCACGACCTAGGAGGTGAGCAAAATATTTTATCTTTGAGTTGCTCAAATCCTCGACCTTGGACGGTGAGTGAAAACTTTTATCATTGGGTTGCCAAAATCCATGACTTGTGGAGATCCATGACTTGAAATTTTTTTAAGGTAACAATGAATGAAGAAGTGATGCTATCCCAATACCTTGATGAAGATATCCTGATGGTGAAGGTGAATGCTAGCGATCAACGCATGACTTGAGATTATCCATGACTTGCTAAAATCCACGCCTCAAGCAGGAATATGGCAAGGTTGATCCATGAAGTGAAGAAGAAATGGTGAACTTACTTAATCTTTGACTTGCAGAATGAGGATCAATGTCACGATGAAAGTGAATTGATCAACTAAGTATTGGAGTTGGCAAGATTGATTGATGTTTATCCTTGGGTTGATAAAATCCATGACTTGATGAAGATGTTCCCAACATGATGATGTTTGACCTAATATGCGACTAACTATGATGGAGAGTGAAGCGATCAAAGCAACCATGACTTGATGAAGCAAGTGAATTATCCATGGATCTCCAAAATCCGTGACCTCATGAAATCTAAGATTTTGAGGTGAAGTGAAAAAATTCATCCATCACTTGCTAAAATCCATGATGTAGTGTCCTTAGTGCTCAAGATGATGAGACGTGAAAAGATCAAATGTGACAACCACTACTTGGAGGCAGGCTGTTTATCAACAATTAATCTATATTATTGAATTCATCATTAAATATTATAACATCTTAATTTAAATGTTTAGATTAGTAGGCATTTACTTCTTAATAATACTTTTCCATGTCCCTATATATCAAGGTCTTATCCTTGTTACTTCTCTAACCCAAACTGGGGAGGGAAAATTATTGTGGTAGGGTGCTTAGAGACCAATCAACAAGCAGGCTCCCTGAAGGTCTCCAGATGCAGGCCCTTAGGGCATCCTGGGACTACAATCCTTGCCCAAGTATTAGCAGAAGAATCATGGATCAGGCCCTTGATATATATATTTGCCAATTCACACATTATGAATACATATGATATTATATCTATAGACCAATGCACAGCTTATAACTAGATTCTTTAAAGGAACGTCTTTTATATCAGATATATAGATATAGATTATTGTATTCTGTAAATGTGTTTATTTAACAGACATCAGAAAGACATATAGCATACCAGGCTGTGCGCTCCAATCATTGCTCCAATGATCAGTACTGGAATAATCATTATGTATATGAAATTAAGTATGACTGTCATACATATTGCAGTCTATATTAATATTACTACTAAATTCTGCATAAGAACATTATCAGGCTTCATATATTAAGCATACACATTAAGCACATCACCATGCCTACCACTTAGAACAAGGATGTTACTGCCTGTAACTTAATAGCAGTTCAGATCTGATCTGATCAGTGGTGATGTCATTGGATGCTTTTGATTCCTTTCCTTTATATCTCTCCATGTGAGGGAGAGGTCACACCTCTTCCTCATGTATGCCCTTTGGCAAGAGACACACACTTCCACCATTAGCACCCTTTGAAAGAGTGCAACTCTTCATTATTTCTCCCCTTTGAAAGGGATACAACCTTTCACAATCAGATCTGCACCACTTATTTAAATTAGGTCTGCAGTTCTGATTCCTAATCTTCTGCCTTTCAAATGAAGTTCTCTTCTCCCATTTATATCTCATGTTTGAGGGAGTCAACTTTTCATCTTATGCCTTTTGACCATTCATTAATCTTAACTAAATTTTTGTTATGGTTATGTTTAATTTTATTCTTTTATATATAATTTTATTATTATTATTTTTTTTTAAATCCTATGTTGAAAAGGGGACATTACATCAAATTTATCCTTGACTCGGAGAAATCCACAACCTAAGGCGGGGTATGTTTAGCAAGATTGTCCTTGAGTTGCTAAAATCCACAATCTAAGAGGGTCAGTGAGCGAATTTATCCATGAGTTGCAAGAATCCATGACCTCCTAAAATCCACGAGAAAATGAAGTTGCATCAAATTTATCCTTGAGTGCACAAAATCCACGAATCTCATGGCAGAGACCTAATTCGCAGGTGCAGAAACCCTAAAGTGCAGAGCAGGTTATCCCTAATTTGCAGCCCTAACAATCAAAGCAGAGCTAAGTAAGTTCAGATTCGAAGCGTGAATTGGGTGTTTGAAAGGTTGAGTGCTAGCCCCCTATAAATACCCTTCAACAAGGCGAAATTCACACATGTTTTGCCAGCCGACCTTGGCAGAGAAAAATAATAAAAGAACCTTTCAAAAATGTGAATGCAAGCGCTTAGGGTTGGAATTGTGCTGGCTGACCTAGGCAAAAGGTAAGATTGTTCCTTCAAAATGTGTGCATAAAAGATGAAATGAATCAAAATAAATCCCCTTAGCTGACGTAAACCAAAATTGATGAGAGTTTTTAAGAGTTATATAAAAGAGAAGTCAGGAGTCAAATCAAGTCAGAATTAAAGAGTCAATTCGCAGCAGATGAAAGGCAGAAAGCAGAGCGAGCTGATCTAGGCGCATAGCATCAGGATCAGACATGGGCAAATTCATCATTTGATGCAATTAAGCCGGGCAAAGCAAATTATGATCTTTTTATCAGTAATTTGTTATGCAGGCTCACTAGCAAAATCTGCTCTGCAAATGGGCTTCTTATATGCACTCAACATTCACATGCACTTTTGTGCATACATATGCTTAGGGTTTATGCAGAGGGGTTCCTTATTTGTGCCCAGCATTGAGAGGTAAAGGCTCAGTCCTAAAGGCATAAAATCAGGCCTTAAAACACACAACTCAGACTTCTAGGGCAACTCAGACCAATGAGCAGATGTAGCATCACTGCTAGATTAATAAAGATGAAATCAGAATGTATTAACATTCATTTTGTGGAAAGGAGGGTTTGTTAGCATTCATTTATGTGTTTAAGATCAAGTCACAATCATGATCAAAGAGTTTTCTTTGTCTTTTTAGGTCTGATGTAGGGAGTAAGCATGTGGAATGATGGAAGTCAAGACTCCAAGGTGTAAAAGGAAGATCACACTCAACAATGCAGAGGAAGAACATCTAGAGACAGCTTCATCAGCAAACAACAGAATGCAAGGAGAGAAGCATGAGATGATTGAATGATGGTGAGGAAGGACATCTCATCACCTTGCAGAGGCCAAGGTTCAAGGAAGGATATCAGCGTAGTGAATAAAGAGGCTCAGCTCATTCTTAGATGTAGGACTCAACAAGGTGGTGAAGGGGTTGAGATTCAAAAGCATGAAGGATAGGATGTGCAAGATACAACATCATCTATCTTCATGGACAGCAGGGAGAAAACTCCACAATGATGCAATGGAGATACTTACCCACATCAAGGTGAGCTATCCAAGCACATCATGAACAAAGGGAGGATCCATCATAGATGTCACGAAATCTGCATCAAAATCATGAAGGAAGACTTCATCACATTAGAGAAGATCAAGGAACACTTCAGCAAGGCATGGAAGATCAATCATCAATACAATGATCAAGGTCAAGTGTAGTCAACTACACACTTGTGATGAGTTAGAAGGCATGCAAGTGGTTGAGGTGGCGACAACTCACCTTCATTCATCAATCAAGATCACCCTGTCTAAGCTTAGCGAACCTAGGTCATTCAAAGGTGGAGCAAGTGACACATGTCACTTCATCAAATACTGTTTATCTTACCTAACTTCGATTTCTATTGGTTAGAATTCAATGTTGGACATGTGTCCTAAAATGTAATTTTATCATTGGTCAAGCATTAAATTTTATGTGATTGCTGTAACAAATCCTAATTAGGGTTTCTATCTTTCAATCTTGGCCATTGATTTGGATTTGATCTTCGCCATTCATTTGTAAATAGAGCTCTATAAAAGGCTTGCTCTCCTCATTTGTAAAGGTTAATAGTTAGCAGTTAGAGTAGAGTAGGATTAGAAAGAAGAAATTGTTGCCAAGCATGTAAATAAACATACTTTTCATTGAATTTATGGTGAATGGTGGTGTTTCTTTTGCATATTGTATGGTTTCTTGTTATATCCTCATGTTAGATGAAGTTCATTGATTGTGATGGAGTAATGTGTGGATGTTGATAATTTCTTCGTTCATACTATTTGTGTTTGAATGATTTTCAATTACAGTACATATTTAGCCTGAACCTTCAAGTGCGTTGAGTTCAATTGTGGATATGTTTATTCAAGTTGCGCAAGCGTATTGCATATTTGGATGAATGTTCATGATATGAAAATATTTCTTTTCCCTTGGAAGATTGCGTCAGTTTTGTTTAGTTGTTTGCAATATGGAAAAACAAAGCTCGGTTTAAGGAATGTGTCCATCCAAACATGATCCACTGCTATCATTTAACTTAGGAGTAGATTGGATTTCTATAAACCTTTAATCCTTTTTGTCTTTTTTCAAATCAAGTAAATTAACACGTTCTAGAAACATTTATGTTCAACGTAAGTTCCCCTTCTGATTCCAACAAAATCACATTATATATCATTGAGTCTATCCATGTATAAAGTCAAGACTTGACTATTAGAATCTTGGAGACACCTTATTTTGATCACAAAGTTTAGCATTTGAGGAGATTTTGTTCAAGAGAGGATAAGATACTTAGTATTTTATTCTGTGTTCGAGGTGTCATAAAAAAACATCAACAAACAGGATGACCACAAAATCCAAGAGGAACTGTTGGGTCCCGATTATTATCTTCTGTACCGTTTACATCCCCAATGACTTGATGCCATCCTGGTCGACCCCTACTAGTTGGAATGTCAGCAACCAAAGGGTTGGCTTCTTGAGGCGTTTCCAGGTATCTTATGGTAGCACATTGACTCTTGATTCACCATCAACATTGGTGTTTGTCAGGTTCTTCCCCATGATTTCCATTTGAGTGACAACTGGCTTCTTCTCGATGTTTACCATGAATAGCATTGGGTCAATGACTTGTTCACCTTTGAGTGGCGACTCATTTATGATGTCTTTACTTGGGGTCTTCAAGTCGTTGAATTTGGTGATCATTGACCATGTTGGTAATTGCCACTCTTAGCTGCCACATGGTTTGAAGAAGGTTTGTCACCTTGATTGGTATGGTTGTCTTTAACACTTGTCGTACTATGTTTGTTGACTTTGACCACAATTATTTACTTGCAGTTTCATTGGAGGCTCTTAGTTCGTGTGCCTTCACTTGTTTGATTTTTTCTCTAGCTTTTTCAAAGTCGTTCCTTCTTCATATGAGGTTCTGGGTAAGTTACCTTCTTTGTATCTGATTTGGTAATTATCAGAACTCTTTGTCGTGCTCTTCCACAACCAACATATTTATACGCTTTGGCTTTGGGTAGTTGATGTCTTCATGGTCACCTGGTTAACATCATTTGCACAATAATTATACTTTATCTTTCTTATTCTGGCAGTTTGTTGCAATGTGTCCCCATTCACTACATTGTTGACATTGTATGAAAGTGCATCCTTTGGGTTCATATTCTATTTGGCTTCAACCTCTTTGATTTTGATAACTGCATAGAGATGCATTGCGTGGCTTCAATGGGGTGGATGACTCTCCCTGTGTGAGGACTTTTGAATGCCTCTCCTTTATTGAATGCCTCATAACTTGAAAAATCCTACAAAACATTTTTCTAGGACAATTACCTTTCGTCTACCACTCAATTTTACACTTTGTACTCCATAGTTTGTTAGTTTCATTATTGGTTTTTGTTATCATTTTCATGATACCCTTGGTTCATTAGTGAAAATTGATTAGAGATATGTTCTATGGACTAGTGCTGCCCCAATTGATCAAGGAAAGAACCAATGGAATCATGAGATGTGAAGTGTTGTCTTGTTGGGAGGCAAGTTCCATGCCTTTTCCTTCCTTGACCCCGAAATCCTGAAATTCCCAAGTTTCCTAAACCTTTGGCTTCCTTGACCCCGAAATCCTGGAATCCCGAATTTTCAAGTTCCAAGCCTTTGCCTTCTTTGACCCCAGAATCCCCGAATCTCGAAATTCCCAAGTTCCTAAGCCTTTGCCTTCCTTGACCTCAGAATCTCGAAATTCCCAAGTTCCATGCCTTTTCCTTCGTTGACCTCAGAATCTTGAAATTCCCAAGTTTTGCGCCTTTTCCTTCTTTAACCCTGAAATCTCAAAATCCCAAAATTCCCAATTTCGAAGCCTTTGCCTTCTTTAACCTCGAAATCCCAAAATTCCCAAGTTTTTAAGCCTTTTCCTTCTTTGACCATGGAATCCCGAAATTCCCAAGTTCCATGCCTTTTACTTCCTTGACCACGAAATCCCAGAATCCTAGAATTCTCAAGTTCCTAAGCCTTTGCCTTCCTCGACCTCATAATCTCGAAATTCCCAAGTTCCATGCCTTTTCCTTCTTTTACCTTGCAATCCCAAAATTCCCAAGTTCCATGCCTTTTCCTTATTTGTCCTTGGAATCCCGAAATTCCCAAGTTCCATGCCTTTTCCTTCCTTGACCTTGGAATCCTGGAATCTCGAAATTCCCAAGTTCCTAAGCCTTTGCCTTCCTTGACACCGGAATCTCGAAATCTCGAAATTCCCTATTCCGAAGCCTTTGCCTTAGTTGACCTCGTAATCCCGGAATCCCAAAATTCTCAAGTTCCCAAGCCTTTACCTTCCTTGACCACCAGAATCTTGAAACCTAAGTTTCCGAAGTCTTCCAACTCCAGAAACCCAAGTTTCTCAAGTATTCCAAACCCCAAAATCCCAGGTTTCCAACTTGCGACACTTCTAGATGGCATGATTAACACTCAAAGCTCTCAACACTCCAACTCTTGCAACTTGTACACTTTCATTCATGGAGCTACAAGGGCGCATTTAGTGTTATTGCAGGATTGCCATCAAGTGGAGTTCAGGGCCATGCTTCTTTATGGTTACTTGATGGCCTTCATGTCAGGCTTGCATGCTTTGACTTTGGAATGTCAGGCAATCCACCTTCTAGAAGTACTTTTCTTCTTGGGTTTGCCTTGTCAAGGTATGGCCGAGTTGCTTGCATGTACACCATGTCAGGTCCATGCACTTCCTTGCATTCCCTAACTGACATTCCTCTTGACACATAAGGGTCAAGGCTTCTCTTCCTTGACCAATGGTCTCTCCTTTGCAACCAGTTTTCTATATAAAGGTTGTTAAGCCTCATTGTAAAGGGTTCTCTCCCTACTGGCTTGAGCTATTCTTATCCTCTTTCACTTCTCTTGAAGACTTGCATATTTCTTGCATTTCTGCAACTATAAGTTTGGCTATTGGCCTTATAATCAATTGAAATCATCTTTCTTGCCTTACTTCAACTTATGCATGCTGTCTATGTTTCCTTACCTTCATCATAGGTGTATGTTTTGTGACACTTCTCTCACATATATGCTATGTTAACTTGTTTTTGAGTGTGACTGTGGGAAATCTTCTCCCCTTTGACATTCAGCAAATTCTAACCTCTATACATGCGTTTGGGGTCATTCATGCAACTGAAGTTTGTGCATCTCCTGGGTGTTTTGATTGATTCTTTGTGTCATTATTGGGTAGGGAGAGAAACACCTCTTATCTTGGTGCATCACCTCCTTTCGTTTTAGCTTTTCCTTCTTCCCTTTTCCTCTGCAAGCTGTTAGGATTGGTTTAAAAATAGAATTTGGAGTGTTGAGTTGGTTCAACACCTGCACTTGGGTTGAGAAGGAAGACGGTCTTCTCCGGAGATTCAACCCCCCTTGCACAAGGTCCCACACTTCGGGGTTGTTTCCATGTTTCACAAGGTTGCTGAGTTGATAACTCAGCAAGGGCGCAAACTTTTGTGACAACAGTTCCCTTCTCTGCATTCAATTCTTTCATCATTTTCATCATAGCCTACCGTAGGGCTTAGACCATTTTAGATTCTTCTTCATTGCTACCTTCGGTGCTCTCGTCATCGTCAGTCTTCCTCTTCCCTTGGGAGGATGTGTTGTTTTCACTCTTGATGTCCATCATTCGATTATAAGCATGAACGTACGAGGATTGGGGGACCACTTTCATCTTTTTGTGCATGGAGGGGATCAATCCCTCAATGAACCATTGCTTCTTAAGCCCATCAATTGGCTAGTTCTCCAACTTTACCAGCAACTCTTTGAGCCTACAATTGTAAGCTCTTACATTCTTGTGTTTCCCTTGTTGTAAATTTTTGCCACGATCTCATTGTCGTCTCTCAATAGTTTGAATTCTGCCTCAAATGTATTTTTCATGGTGTCCCATGAGGCTTTAGATTCTTCATCAAGTTCTTTGAACCAGTCAATAGCTATACGCTATAGCTTTGCTGAAAACGCTATCAGCCAATAGTTTTTATTTTCCTGGCCGCATGCTATCCGAATGGTTTCGCACATCTTGCAGTGCCTCATAGGATCGTCAGACCTATTCCTGGTGAACTTAAAGAGTTTCTGTCTTTAATTTAATTTCAATGATTTTTGTTTAAATCTCAATGATTTGTGTTTAATTTAATGTTTATTTAAGCATTAGAATATTAGTTACTGTGATTGGAATTTAAAAGTTTGTAAGGTCTGCAGCTTGATGGTTACTGAATTGTTGCAGATTTTTGTCTAGTACAAAACATCAGCAAAACCTTTTCAAGGTACTGCCGGTAGCATAGTAGTCTGTTTAGTTTTAAGATTCCATTTTTGGATGATATAGTATTTTGTAATAGACGAAATATGTCCGATGTTTCAAGCTCATGTATACACAGACACACACGTTTGTATAATACACATACAGACGCACATTTTTCTAAAGAACAATATAAATATACATATATAAATACATATGCATGTAACCCTTTTTGTGGCCAGCTAGAGACATCAAGTATATTATATTGCATGAATTCTCTTTTCTGGTGAAAACTAAGAGTCACGTGAATTGGGATGCATTATTGAAGTCTACTGGGGTTGACATGTGGCTACTTTAGGCTTTTGATTTATGGAATTTTTTTGTGCAGTGAAATTCCATAGAATGTTTTGTGAGTGAATTTATTTGGTTCTTTGGACCAGCAAAAGTTGAGAAATCTACCACATGTTAATCACTGTCTCTTGCTGTGGATCTCTCATGGTGTGGTAAGCACTTACACTTTTTGTATTGTACGTAAGGTTGACCTCTAAATGTTAAATATGAAGATAGGGTTCAAACATGTTAACCCAGACTTCCTGTATGCATTGGGCATTATTCATTTGGTCAGTCTCTTTACCTGAGATTAATAATTTTGGAGTTCTATTCTATGTATAATGACATGCTGAATATAAAAATTGCTGTATAATGTCATACTGAGTTTTTGTTATCCAAGAGTTTTTTCATTTATATTTTAAGCAGTTAGGGTTCTGATGCTTAGAGTCATCATTATGGTAGAATCTCTTTAATTTAAAGAGTTACCATTATAGTGAATTGGTTGGAATGTGATTCTATGTAGCTGGGAGTGTCCTTCCCCTAGCACTGTGGTAGCTCTTGGAGGAGTACATCAAATGCTGAGCATGCCTGAATATGGATTTATAGCCATTCTGAGGGATTCAGTTTCATGCATATCAGATGCTGAAGGCAGCAACAAATTTGGAGCTTCATTTGAGACCCCATTTGGAAACCGGATGGTATGATTATTAAATATATGAAAAAATCTTTACACAGCTATGTTGTTAGAAATGCATTAGATTTGGCTGATGGTTGCTCTATTGCAGACATCATACCGTTTTCTTATATTTTAAATTGTGTTGCACAGGTCAAACCTGTACAGTATATGGAAAGTATATCTGCATTAAGGCCAAACCTTTGGTCTAGCTTGCCTGATGAAGTTCCTGCATGGGTCTCAGACAAGAGGAACAAACTTTCAGTTGACAGAACAACACGGTGGCTAGATGAATGCCTTACTCTGCGACCTGTAACTTGATGACCTTGATTTCTAGCATGCAATGGTTTTTAAGTTTTAATTTCTTTGAATTGCTTTAATGTGTGCGAAATTAGAATAAGTATGGGGACTAAAATATATTACTGGTTAGAGTGTTATGTCTATATATTAAATATTGATAATTGAGGAATTAGTTGTTAATTATACCCTCTTTTAGATAAAAATTGTTGTAAATATGTTATTGTAAGCTGGTTCTACACTTCTGGGACCTATAGAAATTAAAAACTAAAAGATTCATTAGAAAACACATAAGTTAATTGTTGATTTTGCCTGCATTTTGAATGAGTCCTGCTTAGAGAATATAAGAGATAACTTGAAGGTATTCCACATAATAATTGCATCATGCAAGGGGTAAAACTAATTTCATCCAGAACAGTTAGCTTTTACCGACCATTCCTTCCATGCTCAAATAGCCTTCCAAACAGTTTCCTGTAGCTTCTCAACCCCCTTGCTGAGATCTTTGTATGGCAAAGACTAGATCTTCTCTTTCAGAGTCTGGTAGGAGAGGCCATGACGTTCTCCCGTCCCTCATGATGCAGGGGGCATCTTAGTTCGTCCTTCACTGCACAATGGATTAGCTGTTGTCTTTTGGGTCTGCTATATGCATTTTGAATTTTTGCTTGTTTTGTCTATGTGTGTTTGAGAGCTTGCGAAATCTATAGCATTATAGTGAACACCATTGGTTTTGTCAATAGTGCTGCATGAGATACACAGGCTGAAGTAAGCTCTTGCTTAAGTAAAATATATAGTGAATCCTTGTATAGTCACATAGAGTTAAGCAGGTCACCACAGTGCCACATGTTACTACAGTACCATATTTTATGACACAAACTCGGGAAAGTCATTTAGGATTGAATCTGCTCCGTGGAGATTGGATATGTTAAGGAGCCTTTTATGGCTAATAGGTGGAAGGAAACAACATAGAATCTGCAGAATCATAGGATGGAACCTGAAGTGTTAATATTATATTATTAATATTTATATATTAATTTTTTTTTGTACATATGAACCCAAAATGAAACCAACCCTGAATTTTTTTTGCTTGATCCATGAATTGAATCTGTGAAACCGAACCAGAATTGACAACATAGCCCAAAACAAATAGATTAAACAAAGTAAGTATTTTAAAATCTAGAGTTCGAATTCTACAAGCCCCTAAATTAACATAAATCAAGAGACAAAGAAATGAAACAATATATATCAAAACAAAAATAATAATCAATTATTTGGCTATGTGAAATGGAATGGTACAATAAAACCAAAAGTCTCGAATTGTACTCTTTCAAGCATAATGTTTGTTTGTATTCAAACTCATATTCTCAAGTAATAGCTGGGAACATGAAGTAAGGTGGTATAATATATGAATCTAATTTAAATCTCTGAACACTAGGCCCAACACTAAAACTATCAATGTTAATGCCTTTGCCATTACTCAAAGATCCAAGAAATGGAGGAATGGAAGAAGAGTTTCAATGAATAGCTTCCATCTCTTCTCTTTGCTAGTTTTGCCTATTTTTGAGCTTTTGTTGTTGATCATAGGATCTTAATTGGCTTTGTACCTTATGTACAACTTTTGGGGGCACTTTTGAGCACATTTTAGCATCATCGCATGGTATTTGATATTTCAATTGGTTAATGCCTCCCTCAAGCATTTTTGTCTTGCAATGAAGACAAGTTATTTCCTCTTTTATTTTCATAGGGATGGCATGTTTCCTATTGCAATAAGAAAAAATGGAAAATAAAGTAGTATTTACAGTTTCTAGTTAAATTCAGATAAAAAAATAAAAAAAAAGTAAAAATAATAAGGATTTGTAGCTATTAAATAGAAAATACTTACAAAAGTAGCTAGGTAAAAAAGATACTGATGATAGTTGGGGTTTGTTCTTTGTTCCATGAATGTAAAATAAAAATAAAAACAAATGTAGAAGAAAAACAAAATTTTAAAAATATCCAAAAAGGATTCAAAATCTACCCGAATCAATATTGAGCTCTCCCAAATGTCTCCTTTAGATGCAACAGGGACTGCTACAAATCTACCCAGTTGGATCTCTCTAAATGTAGCAATGCATCCACCATTACTTTCTTGAGAGATATGGATGTTATTCAAGACACAACCCACCTTGTAAATGGGCTACACCGCATTGACATCGTGAATGTAGATCCATCTCCAGGGAGCAACCTGTAGTTGGCACAAGACTCTCAACATGCAAAAATTCAGCAACCATACCCTCTGTGGATCCAAAATCTGAATTGCAGCCACTTATACCATCTTTAAAGACTGACACTGCAGCAAAATGTTACCTGACTGAGATGATACCCAAATGCACAAGTATTTTAGAGGACTCGAATTCAAGCAATTGTATGTTTTCTTATTATTTATAATATATATGCTTAATGATTATGGCTGGTCCCATCCATTCTATGACTAATTCTTAAGTTGTAAAATCTATCATTGTGCTTATTTTTATTCAATATTCTGTTGTACTAGTGATGTAATGCAGATTTGGTTACATTCATAGACTAAATATAGTAATTTATCTATTTTAAGTTTTAACACAGTTTTCCAATGTGGAGTTATAGTAATGCATGCTAAGTGTCGACATCACATCCTTCTATTGTATGAAATAACATATATATTATTTCACATGTAGTAATATATGTGATACTTATTGCAATTTCATTTCTTCTCTGTTATAGTATTTTGTATGGTCAGTGCAGTTGTGAACTACAAGATTGGTTGACCATTGTTTTTGTTACCCATTTGAATTTTGGGATTGAGGTGAACTTGTAAATAAAATGTGTGTTGTGTGCAATTAAATCTATTCCTGAAACAATTCCCTATGCTGGTTTGTTTGTGTATAAAATTCAATGCCTTTTTAATCTTTATTTCAAATGGCTCAGTACTATTTTATAATCAATTGTCAAGAGATTCTAACATAAACTAGGCATTGTGGTTAAATGCAGTCTTCATCTACAAGGATGTCAAATATTTTTTGTTTTACCCTTCAAAAAATTTGGATATTCACATTTTTTCATACTTCTTTTTTGGTTAGATGGATGTGGAGACTGCTCTTGGATCAATTGTGGGAGGTACTAGTCTGGAAGAGCGTATACGTTCAGCTCAGGATATTGCAAGCCGTAATGTTTCAGGTTTGCTTACTCTACTCTATGGGTGCATTTAGGTGTGAAACAATAAGAACAAATAAGTTGTCTTTTGGTGTCCAATATGCATTCAGAGATACACAGTCTCTTCCCTATTCAAAAATTCCATGATTACTTTCAAAGGATTTATAGCATATAAGGACAGGCTGCATCTGAGTATTTGTATCAATTGGATTTTTTGTTTATGGAAAGTGCTTGTTAGGAAAGTGGGTTCATAGTGGAGTTGTACTTGGTCTTTGTGGCCAAGGCTATAGGGAGGTGAGTCAGCTGAATGCATTATACTCTTTAATGTATGGTAAGAAGACATGATTGTTATTTCAGAATTTCTAAAGACATGATTGGTATTTGAAAAGGTTAATGCTCAAAAGACATTCCTTTTCTTGGGGTTTCTTAATGGAGGCTGTATCTCATGGCCTTTTGTTATTTCATTTGAATATACTTTGGAGAAAAACACTATGATTGTATGATAAGAAAGATTGTTTAAGAGTCAGTTATGTTGTATGCTTGTCATTATATGTCTTGTATAGTGATCCCCAATGTTATCAATTCTAAAGTAAGTCGTGATCCCCAATGTTATGTTGTATGCTTGTCATTATATGTCTTGTATAGTGCCTCATATGCCATTGGCATAATATGTTTGACAATTCTAAACACATAGCCTCTTTAAACATTGTGTAATTTGTTAAGTCCCATGTTCCATTCTGTGCAGAAAGAAGAATCTGTATTCTTTCCTCCTTTCTGATGCATGCCAGATAGTATCAGATCGTCATTTTAAGGCCTCTCATCTTGGGTTAATGTTTCAGTCAATTTCTGCAGTCTGGTTCCTTTTCAGTTGTCATAGTTCTGCTTTAAATGATAATTTTTCACAATGCATGATTATGGTACAGCTTACAATGCTTTCCATGTGTGCTATCAAGTTATCAACAATTTAAAAACATTTTTAGCAGCGAACATGCTTCCCAATGATGAGATATGGTTATGAGTTATTGTTCAAGCGCAACTAGTCTGCTTTTGTTTTACATCAGTTTTAATAAGTTAGGCAAATTTTCTAACCCTTTTACTTCGAATTCATTCTCACTCACTGGACACTCTGAATTTGAAGGCACTTATTAAATTTTAATTCACTTCAAAGAAACTAAGTAAATTATTTTAACTCATAACATGCTTGACAGAAGATTAGACAACCTTGAATGGTTACAAATTTGACATTGAATCCACCAGGTAGATTTTTGGAGACACTCAGGTAGCGGAGTTTATGCGAAATCTTTGATTGTTTGCATCATCTTCTGCGAGGGTTTATGTCAAGGAATTGTGCTTTTCTTTAGAGTCTACATCTATGAGTCATTGTGTATGTCAATTCTAGTTACATGCACTTATTAATGCTGAGTTAATGACTTAAAAGCATGTAAAGGATGCTTGTTCAAATCTGCTTATGACCGTTGGTGTAATATTTGGTTTAGTGTTAGTTATGGTAGAGTTCGTGAACCAGTGCATTTAATCAATATACCTATCTTATCTTTTCCTATAATAAAGGGGTTCAATCCATTGGTTTCTTCAGCATGACATAATTTGAATTTGAGGCAGCTTCTATTTAGTATTTCTATTGATTCAGAGCCGAACATGTTGAGGCCATGATAACATACATTTAGTCCAGAGTATTCTTTCACAACCGTGTGAGACTTATATGAACAACAGCTCAAACCTGATATAAATGAAATATTTAGCAATGCCAGTAAGTGACAATATCCAAATAAAGGCTAAGGGTTGCAATAACTCGATGATGTAATGCCAACAATATCCATCTTTTTTAAAATAATGATCAAGTGCTTTATATTGATATGTTTAAAATACCAAAACATAAAATCAGGTGATTCATAAAAGAAAAATATTAGGAGCATTATATCAGCTGTATCTCATCAATCATATAGATGGCATAAAAAACAGGCAACGTATGCTAACAGCAATACCTATATAACTGAAGATATCAAATACACTGAGAGACTTATCTAGGAAACAGGGTTGCAGGATACTTCCACTCCCCTACTCAAATACATGTATCCTCGTATCAGATATGAGTTACAAATATGATACTTCCAGATATGGTATGGATACTTTATCTGCATGTATGCATAGATGAGCCCATTTTGAGGCCATATCTTGTGTGTGGATATGGTACCACACTGTTCGGTGTTGTATCCAGTTTAGGGTAAGGGTAATGAAAAAAATTAAAAAATTAGTAAATACAATAAAACATTAAAATAAATTGTACACACACACATCCTGATCACTAAAGACACACATCGCACCGTAGTTAGCAAACTTGCAGCAGAAAATTTCTCATGTTATGTATTTGCCGTTTTTATTCGTTGGGTCTAGTAGATGACCTGTAGGTGAGTTTTGGCATCATACTTGGAATGTCCAACACCAAAAGTTACTGGACACAGAAAATATAGGGGGATGCAGAAAAAGCACTGAAATTATGCTTACAAAACAACTTTTCACTACACTTCAAGGCCTCAAGCTGAGATGAAGTTTCCATCTTTCTTTCCAAGCCAAGAATACTTGCAAGCAGAAGTGGTTAATCTAATCTTTCTGTATCCCCAGTATTCCTCATAAAAATTGAATGTATTTAGAATCACATAATAATTCCAGTGGCTACATAACCTTACACATGTATTTCCATTCAATTTGTGAGAAAAAAGCTGCAGACAGCACGTAGGAATATATTTTCCACTTTTCAATTTGAATGTGTTGAGTTCATTTTTAAAAAGTGTTTGAGGTGATTTTAATCTGATTTGTAACTGTATGGTATTTGAATTTCAATAACTCTGTTAGAATTTTAATTTACACCTTTCAATGCAACAAATTAGAATAGATATAAAATTTAAAAATGTTCAAATATAAATAAATTTAAAATGTTAATTTTATATATAATTAAAAATATAAATTGAATATTTAAAATATTAAAAAAATTCAAACATTTCCTGGAGCAAGGGCCAAGCTAAAAATCCTTGTGCTTCACTGATGAAAAAAATAGAAATAAAAATAAAAATTTAAACATTTTAAAATTGAATGTATTAAATTTTATATAAAGTTATTAAAACAAAAACCTAAGATGAAAAAGTGAACCTTAAATAAAAATAGCCAACAAAGAATAAAACTAACAAAACCAAATAGTATTTCACCTCCTACAATCGCCTATTGCAATTGCAGATGCACATGCCTCGTCAGATTACTATGTGATTTTAGGGGCTCCATTTCTATAAAAGAAATTTTGAGAAGAATTAAGCTATGGCCTCTGATATTGATGCCCAACCTTGAATGCTGATTCAAGATTTCACACAAATGCCAAAGTTGCTACTCAACAATATGGTCTTAAACTGACTATGGCAATGTTGCCAATATTACCCTGTCTTTAGAGAGTATCCAATGAACAAAACTTTTTCTTCGTAGAGTCACAATACGAAGTTAGGACAAAGCATTCAGCAAGGCTCAATGTGTTTTTACATGTGTTAATTTATAGAAAACACCAGAGAAACTCTATTAATTTATTTTTGTAAATATATTAAAATAAAGAAACCTAGCCATTTTTTGTATGAACTCTAATGATTTTTTAATTTTTTAAAAAGTTTTCTAAATTTTGAACTTTATGAATTACATTCGGTGTATCTACAACATAGCATCCAAATATAATATCATGCATTCCAATAAAGGGTTTTAATACTTCATTCATAAGCTCCATGAAGGTACTAGGCATGTTGGTTAGGCCAAGAAGGGCATGAGTGACTGCTCATGCATCTCTTCCTTTATCTTGAATTCTATCTTCCGTGCATCCCCTTAATCAATGTAGACTTGATGATATTTTCTTTTGAATTTTTTTTAGTTAAATATCACACTCCACTTAGGTAGTCCATCAGTCATCCATCCTTGGTGGTGGAAAGTGATAACAGTGATCATGATAATGGTTATATAATTTGTATACGTTATTTTCTCTCCATCCTTATTTGGCTTTAACATGACCAATATATTATAGGGACTCAGGGTTTTCGTGTTTAACGCTTTTGGTAGAAGCTTTTGTAATTATTAGCGGGTGATCCCATAATACTGGGTTACAGTTTTTGGCCAAACTTGACACTGAAATTAGCATTTTGCATCAGATCTTTGCTTTCTAAAACCTATAGCAGCTAAACCATTAAGAATTTGAAGATGAAGTAAACTACTAGTTTGTTTATATTGTTATATAACTTTTAATAACTCAATATTTACAATAATCAACATTTTTCAGAAGTGACATTTATTTGGTAATGCATAACAATTTTTATACCAAGAAGGAAATTCTAATTTTTGAAATATAGAATTGTCACACCAATATCTAGTGAATAGATATTTTTTTTTATTTATTTTATATATATATATATATATATATATTTAGTTAATTTTTGAAGACAGAGTAATTGTAATTTGGATAGAGGTAATTGTTCGATAAAAAACCTACATTCATAAGACATAAAACATAAATATATTAATGAAATTAAATATATTAAAAATTATACTATTTGGAAAGTTTATAATGAGGACTAAATATTTAAAAAAAAACCTCTAAATGAATTTATTTGACCCCCCAAAAGCTAATGTAAAAGTGGTTTTTTATTAGCATTTTGATAGGTGCGAAAGAGAATCCATTGTAGGTATGATCTAGAAGTAGAGAGGTTCTATCCAAGAAATTTTGATCTAAGAGCTTTTGATCTAACTCTCCTCTATTAATTATTTCAAATGGGATCTCTTAAAGCTTAAATCATTATATTTTCTTAAAAATGTATGATTTCAGCAAAAATCAAGATGTACCAAAAAGTGTAACCTAGTATTGTGGGATCACGCTAGCTCATTTCCTCATTCTCCCATGGCTTTATTCGATACAGAGCTTTATTTGTTAAAATTGCTCCTAGAGTCAAGTACATATGATGATTATTGCTTTGTTATTGTTGTAGCCCCTTAGGCATATCATTGGATACAATGTCCTCATATTCCTTCAACAAGCTCTTAATCTCATTTTGTAGCTCCTATTACATTGTTGCACATTCTTCTATGATGCTCACAATAAATGCAAGGCCCTTTTCTTAAAATCAGCGTAACTTTGGATTTGATTTTTTACTCATTTGGATTTCTTAGCTGATTTAAGCTATGTCATAAGTCATCTTTCACAAACTTGTAAGTATTGGTGCAATTGTCAGGCATTGCATTTTGAATTGCCATTGGCCTTCCCAACAACACTTGATACTTATCCATTGGCATGATATCATACAACACTTCATTCTTATACCTACCAATATTGAAACTTACCAAGCATTGTTCATTCATGATGTGAAAACATCTTAAGGGTTGTGAATCTTACATCACCCAAAATTATGTATGCTGCCTTACTCTTGGTTGTGAGCATTTTTTTTTTCCTGATATGTTTTGGGTGCAAGTTCTTTATCAACACATTGGTTATGCTATTTGGAGATTTTTTTTGGTATGATTGTTCTCATGCATTGGCTTCTGAAGTTGCATGCATATGTTCTTTAGTGCATGTAGAATGTTTCCTGCACACACATCTCTTGAGAGTGCAGTCTATTCTTGAACCCTTATGCTTTGGTGATTCCACACACATTTTCTCTTGTTCATCCTTTGTGATTTGTTGGTAAGATAGTTTGAAAACTTTGTGAGTACTCTCAATTTTTTTTTGCTCGGCAAGTTTTCACAAGTTTAACTCACATTTTTATAGACTAAAAAAAACATGGGTAAAAATGTCGACACAGGGAAAACGTTGGTTAAAATGCATTTTTCATATGTTTTTGATATAAAACCATGCATTTGCTCTTTTGGGATGTCAATTTATAGTTGAATACATTTTGTCTAAGTTACCAGTTCCGGTTCGGATTTAGGTTCGGATTCGGGTACGGATTCGGCAAAAAAAAAAAATCCTGGGTACGGGTACGGGTTTGGCCATACACACACACACACACACATATATATATATTTTTAATTTTTTTTTATATATATACATATATGTTCAAACTTCAAACATCAAAATTATATATGTTCACAGTTCCTAGTCCATCAACAATCTAGCCAACTTTAGACTAGCTGTTTTGAATGAGAGAAACCAGTTTCATCAGGTTGGCTTATCGAATCTATCTAGCACCACACCCAAAGAAAAATCATGACCCTCATACCTGAGGCAAGCACATTCAATAACCCCTTGTTTACACTCAGCTAGGCAACTAAGGACAGTAGAAAATATTTTAGATCAGGGAATCCATACAAGGTATCATCCAGCTTAACTAGGGGACTGTTCATACATCTCATTACAATTTTTTAGAGTACTGTAAAGGTTTCCATACTTGGTCTAACTTTGGATTTGCAGAGCAACAGATAGTTGAAATTCTGTTATTCCAGAGATAATAATAAAACAGTTAAGTTGTCCTCATTTATTTATCTGCTCCTTTATAATTAATTTAAGTTGCAATCTAGCTATGTGAATCTAGCGGGAATAATATCTGTCAGTTGTAGTTTGTTGTGTTGAAAGGTCAGTGAAGTTTGGATAGTGTCACAATAACCCTAGGACGTTACACCCAGGTCCTCCTTGGTTCGACCTGGGTCCCACCCGGGTCCTGCCCAGGTGGCTAGGTTCCCTAGACACACAGGGAACCCAGCCGCTTGGGCAGGACCCGGGTGGGACCTAGGTCGAACCAGGCTCGGACCAGGACCGGGCATGAACCAGGACCAGAACTTGGGCATTTTAGGGAAGAACCGGTAACTGAGTAATTGAATTTTACAAAAAAAAATGTTTCTTTAAGAGATTTTTTTTTTTTACTTTCTAAGTTGCTGAGTTTTGTCGTGTATTTGCTGTGTTTTTGCTAGGTTGAGAATTTTTGGGCTTGCCGAGTACTCTCCAAGTCCGAGTCTGCGAACTATGGTTGGCAACATATAATAACCACTAACTTATTTATGTGTTGAGTGATGACATTTATCAATTGCTTATTCAAATGGTGCTTTGAAAGATGAACCATTTTAGATTGATAATGGGTTTTTGGTTAAAAGTTTGTCTTATCACCTCTTGTTGAAACTTTTCTATCTTGGTAGATAAGGTCTACACTATTTCAAAATGGAAGGCAAGTATTTTAAATCTTGTCTTACAAACGTTTCATACTCCACCTCTAAGTAAAAATTCGTCGTCTTCAATATATTGATTTCTTTTCCATGTTGGACAAAGTGCCATTGCAAACAATGGTTGATTGGAACAATGCTACCACTTGCAATAATAATAGCAAAAAATATGCTACCACTTCCTTTGCAATGGGGAGCTAACATTACTCCTTTTGCTTTTACAAAAAGCCATAATATATTCTATGATTTGAGAAAAGGTTTCCCATAGTTTCATGGTCATGGTATTCAATATCTAGATCAACATATTTTAGCTTTCACCAGTGTCAAAATTCCTTTCCCAAAAAGATTGGTGCTCTCCAAGAAAGTTGGAGTTCTTGAAGATACTAGAAAGGCCATGAAAGGGGGATATCACAAAGAAGTTTGACGATAGGAGTAAAGGTGTTAGGCTGCAAAAGGTAAGTTGTATGATAGTTGGATAGGGATTGAATCATATGACTAATGAAAATGAAGATAAGTTGTACGATAGGATCAAGATATGAATTTACTGAAGAGCTTGTATGGTGTAGGAGATATCGGCATGTATGATAGTATTTATAGTAAGTTGTGCACCAATATGTGGGAAACGAATGGAAGAAATCCCCAAGCTAAATCATATTGTTGGAGCAAAGTTTGGTCGTACACCTTGTTAATTGGGGGTAGCTTGATAACAAAAAATGAAAATCAATGGCCTTTTTGAAGAAGTTGTATGCTAATATATAGGATTTTTAACTGATGGTATTCATTATCTAGATCAACATATTTTAGCATTCACCCGTCAAAATTCCTTTCCTAAAAAGATTGGCACTCTCCAAGAAAGTTGGAGGTCTTGAAGATACTAGAAAGGCCATGAAAGGGGGATATTGCAATGAAGTTTGGAGATAGGAGTAAAGGTGTTAGGCTGTAAAAGGTAAGTTGTATGGTAGTGTCATGTCCCCTCCTTGATCGTTATATATATATTCTAAATGAAACGATTATTATTATTAATTAATATAATAATTACAAACGAATGATTATTTGAAATTTATTTATTTATTAATTAATACTTAATATTTATTACTAATAATATTGTTGAAATATTCAAATAAAAATAAATTAATATTATATTATAAACATAATATATATTATAAATTTTAAACATAATTTACATATTTTTAATTGTAAACACAATTTATATATTTAAAATAATAAATATATAATTTATATATTTAATATTACTAAGTGATGCTATTACTAATATAGAATTAATTATCATTAAGAGGCAGCGATAGAGAATTATAGAATAGCACATACTCGAAATGTTTTAGAGGAGTATAGACAGCGATTAAGTATACTTTGATTGATGCATTTCAAACGGCAATTAACAATAAGAAGAAATCGACCTGTGAGAAGCAAATATCTTGGAAAGACTGACTTGCAATAATAAAATTTGATTTGGTGATAAAGAATAAAGAAAAACGATTTATAATGCACAAAAGACAATTCATTTTGTCAAAGGGAAGGGTTGGAATAAGAAAGGCAAAGATCAGCGATCTATATGCTTGAGTCAGAGACTTATTAAGAAACATTTAAAATAAGGAGTGCGATCTGTTAAGAGGGTCAAAAACAGAAAACATGTTTAAGAGAAAATAAAGTCCAATTAATTAAGTTTATATTAATGTTTGTCAAGGTGCGATAAAGACGGATTTGTTAATTATGAAATGGTGCGATGAAGAACAAAGGGCTGCGTTTAATGAAGGGATACTTAAGAGGGTCAATACCATTCCATTCAGGATCATTGAACTTGTCATTTAATCTCATTTATATATATTATTGGATTTGCTCAATTGGGCATTATACCTCAAAAGGCCAATTCTGGTTGCATAGATCTAAGGTTTTTATTCACCACTCCATTGCATGCTCCCCAAGCAAAAATCGGAAACAACAATTATGCCTTCATCACTATAAGCGATAGTCGAAATATTAACAGCATATTGATATTGCCATATTAGGGAGAGAAAAGGGGGGAATAGTTAGAAGGCTTAGAAGCAGTAAACGTCTTTGTTCTTGGTGGTATGTACGGTGATGTGCTTAATATGAATGCTTAAAATATGAAGCATGATAATGTTCTTATGCAGAACTTAATAATAATATAATTACAGAAAATAATATAATGATTATAACTATTATAATATTTTATAAGAATGGCTCTGCAGTAAAATGTATATATTATAATACTATCTGAAAATAAATTAAATAGATTAAATATATAAATAGATAAACATATATTTAGAAATAGTAAATTGAATGAACAATTTATTGATTGAACCGTGGAATATCACTGACTGGATTCATGTTAAGATAGTTTTGGTCCCCTAATCAATTTAGTTTAAGCGATAAGTCTGTTGAGATGGATGAATTATGGTTAAAACAGGCCTAAACTTAGTAGTGGACATTACAGATAGTTGGATGGGGATTGAATCGTATGACTAAAGAAAATGAAGATAAGTTGTACAATAGGATCAAGATATGAATTTACCGAAGAGCTTGTATGGTGTAGGAGATATCAGCATGTATGATAGTATTTATAGTAAGTTGTGCAAGAATATGTGGGAAACAGATGGAAGAAATGCCCAAGCTAAATCATTTTGTTAAAGCAAAGGTTGGTTGTACACCTTGTTAATTGGGGGTAGTATGACAACAAAAAATGAAAATCAATGGCCTTTTTGAAGAAGTCGTATGCTAATATATAGGATTTTTAACTGATTGTACTTTAAGACATAATTTTTTTTGCCTTTAAATAATTTTAAGATGTGGCTGTATGGGGTCAAGGGAAAATCATTACTTTTAATTGTTCTTCTAATTTTTTGCATACAATTATTTTTGTATATTTCTTTTCTTTCTTAACTTTAAGAATTTCCCTTCTATGTTTGACCCACTGTATAATACAGTTTATTTCATTACTTTTTTATAGGCTCCAAGTCAACTATTTTTTTAATATCATTATTTTGAGACATACCTTCATTATAGTCATTTCCTCAACTCTAACAAAATAGGCTTTTTGAAACCTTGTATTGTGTCCTGCATACATAATCTATCCAACTTTTCACAGTCATTCTCTATAGATTGCTTGGAATCACACAACCCTTATCCTCTTCATTGATCTCTGTAGCTTAAAAAATTTACAGTTTGATGGAAATATCTCAATCCTCCATCTGTCAATGAAACTGGCGATGGGGAGAATTCCTTTCATCTGAACATGATTGTAATTTCAAAATTCCTTCATCACTCAGTTCCATCGGACCTTCATCTTGCTTCTCCATCCATTCTTCTTGGTAGTTTGAATATGACAAATCTAAAGCAGTTGCTTCAAATTGATTATATGCTTTTGACCTTTGTTCTTAATGGAGGTTTTATTCTTTTTACAATTGTGATCAGCTTTGGTTGCTAGTAGCCAACCTTGACCAAACAATATGTTGTATGCTTTCCTTTGGCCCATTAGAAATCCAAGCACCTTAATACCTTGTTGATTTGCACCCACTAGAAATCCAAGCACCTTAATACCTTGTTGATTTGCACCCACAAGTTGAAATGTTAGGGACCAAATGATCAACTTGCCCAATTTTCTCAAATATCTTCCAGAAGTATTTTTACACTTGAGCATCAACAATTTTACTGAAGGATCTCCATATTCACCAGTTTTAGTTTTTTGTCATTTTAACTATTAGTAGCATTTGATCAATCACTTGGTTGCTTGACAAGAGAGGTTCGACTAGATTTAAGATTCTTTTGATGGATATTGAAGACCGAGATAGAAATTTTTGATTGTATTATTTTCAAATTTTGTAATTCTAGTGATTTTCATTTAAATCATCATAGACATTTTTGATACATGGCATAATATTGAAATTTTTAACTATCAGTTGACATTTATCTTTATCGCTACCACTGATTGATGATGAAGTATCATACTATCAAAGATTTGAAATTAAACACTATATGATATATTTGTCTCATTTATTTACAATTCTATATATATATATATATATATATATATATATAATAAAACCATACCCAAGAATTATTTTTGCCATAATAGTCTACTAGAACCCTGTACTTGTTCTTGATACGATACCAAAATTGGATTTGTCTTGGCTTAGCTCCTATTCATCACGAAATGTGTAGAAATCATTCTTTATTTGATGATGAAAGGGTTCTTCTACCACTATTGGCCCTTATTCTATTTGCAAGAATTCTAATTCTACTAATCTTCAACTACCAACTGCCAACTACCACTAAGTAGTTATAACCAATTTCCAACTGCCAACTGACACTCAAACTTCTCTTCGTTATGGCTTATTTATCAACAATCTACCTTATAAAAACTCTCTTCAAACAAAATCAATAGTCTTTAATTATTTCGAATCAAAACAAATAAAAGATTAAGAGCAATGATCTTCTCTTCTTCATGAAGGTCTGAAACTTATTTTCTGTGCATTCGATACAAGAAGCCTGCAGATATAGCCAAATGAGATCAGAAATACACAGAAATATTTTAATCGGATTGCAAATAATTGGTGCTGAGGCAATCACAATCATTCCACATTCGCTGTGAAGTCATATTCACTCAGACCAGATTTCAAATGCATAGATAAAAAATGTGGAATCCTGAAGGTAAGATATTTTCAGATTCTCTGTATACCAGAAATACGATTATTCTAAAAATATTTCTGAGAATATAAAACCATGTGTAAATTCTTTGTGCAGCCCATAATCATTTGTTTGACATCAATGACAAGTATTTTAACAGACACACAATTATATTGAGAGTGGGGCTGAATCAATATAAGTCAATTTATAACTAATTAAACTGTAATAATCGCAATGAAGCAAGCACAAAAATCCACACCCTGATTGGAGAAAACCATGGTGAAATATTGCTTGTATAAAACCTTCTAATAAATTCTGTAGACACCAACTCACAGGAGACACCAATGCCCTCTTGATGATTTGTGGCACCAACCCATTTGATACACCGATCCCCACAACTGAGCACCAACCCAGCAGGGGACACCAATTTCTTTTAATGAGGCACCAACCTCCCGATCTCCTCAGTTGGGAGGCAACAACCTCCAAATGAATAATATGATAATTATTTGATACTTATTCTTGGATCAGTACTAAATTTCCTTTGCAAATCAGCTCATGACTTCATCAAAAATCTGCCTTAATATCTGCTCACAAACTTTAAATATTTTTGCTCACAAATATGCAATATAATTTTCAATATTTTTTCTCTAAAACTTTTGGTTTTTATACCGTTAGATATGTTTAAAAAATGGAAAGATATTCAATAATTGCTTGCCTTCAAAACTCTTCATAAATTCTTCTTATATCTTCTCAAGGGGGCCAACTTGATTGAAAGGACGTATCATTTTGCAAGGGGTGGCAACTTTTAATTTATATGCACCTTTTCATACTAAAATTGGGCTCTCCATTAGGGAAGTTGGCCGTAGCAACATATTATTTTATTTTTATTTTGAAACCTCTTAACATTGGTTGGTCCTAGAAAAGTGTAATTTTATTTTCATTTTTAAATCTTCTTAACATGAGTCGGCCCATTGCATAAAATTATTATCTGCAAGTTTGAATACCTCCAAAAGAGGTTGGCCAATATTAAATTTCAAATCTTATTTTTTAATTTACTTTTACCCAAGTTGAGGGAATAATCACAGCAGCATCATCGATTATTTCACCAACATGGGTACCATGATTGGCCACCAAACTTCAATGAGTTTTGGTGATGAGTCATCTTCATCTTCACCGATCTCCATTGACCTTTGATATCCTTTGACATCAATGACAACTAATCCAACAGAAACTTAAAAAAATACAATTTTTTTTATATTTTGTTTATATGAAATTTGAAAATTAATGTTAAAAATATGCAACTAACCCTGTACAAATAATGATCAGCAATAATAATTTTCATAATTTAATTCAATTCTTATTAAATTAAAACATTAAAGATTAAACAATAAATTCAATGGTTAATGATGCCAAATTAATTATGGAAACCTTTATATTTGATCCCTGATAATTATAACTGGAAATGGCAACTAGACAATCAATAATAAATCACTTCAACAGTATGGAAAACCTAGGACAGCACATGAATAGACCTGGAATAAATTATAGAAGTCTTTACTTGTTTTCAGCTCAGAAAAATGAGGAAATCCCACAACTTGTACGGCAGGCATAAACCCTTATCAATTGACACAAATGAACTTGTATGGCTCACTCAGAATGGTGCTGACTGGAAATTAGTTTGTGACAATTAGAAACTACTGGGAAAGATGTTGGTGTAGTCAAAAGGATTTGTATGAAATCCTTAGGGCAGTACAATGTCAGCTGGTATGGAGTGAAAATGCCTAAAAACCCATCGGTCTTCTATTAAATGTGGAGCAAAGCATACACTAGGCACAACAATATGTGATCTACAAACCTTGATAAATATTGATGATATGATGATTTGCTTACAAATATTAATTGTTCTAGTTAAAATAAATCACAACAATAAGCTCAAATTTTATTCTTGACTAAAATTGTCACCAACGAACATGACTGTTTTCATCCTCAAATCCACAATGGAAACCAAGAGGGTTTTCATCCTTTGGATCTCACACACGAAGAGTTTTAACTTTTTTTCCTTGAATCCTTCAATTTGGAAATGGAATTAAACTCAATGACAAATGGATGTTTTGCTTTGAGCATTTGCCTTTCCTTTATAGGCCTCATTTTTGGGCTTTCAATTTGATTTTACCTTTCCCCTTCAAGCGTTTAAAAAAACATTTTAAGTAAAGTACTACATAGACTTTATAATATCTATTTAGGTGGCCACTCTAATAATCATATTTAAGTTGCCCTTTAGAATAGAAGATTGGGCTCGACTTAAAATACTATTATTAAATTATCTACTTTATTTTGTTCCTAAGCTTATAGGAAATAAAAATGGACTATGGATCTTCAATTAGTTCTTTTATTCTTGAGAAGGGGACATGATAGAAATCCCAGAAAATCAAAAGATAAGCATGTAAAAGATATTGCCTTACACAAAAAAGTTGAGGAATTTCAAAAACATTAGACATAACTTCACATCGAAGGTGGGAAAGGTTAAGGCAAGGGACAGATGAGCCTAAAACACACTAAGGGTTATGAACACTAAAGTAACCCCAAAATATTATGTGAAAATTGCAAAGGTATGCAATTTTTGATGTTACAATTACCACTTTCCATATTTCTGAATCACAATAATCCATGCTAAGCTACATCCAGAGTGCTTCATCAAGTTGCCTCCTGACCATTGTAAGGATATGATTCCCGGGATCCACAGACTTTTGAACTACTTTGGCAACTGACTATGCTGTGTTTTGTCTCCAATAGATCCCTTCCTATTTAAAAAAAAAAGCTTTATACATATATTTCATCAGCGAATTATTCACCACTAGAGTCTTCAACAATGGTTAAGTTAGCTTCATTTGGCTTTTCTTTGAGCTTCATTTAATACCCCCTTCTTTTTATTTGGTTTTCTATGATTATTTTTTGTGAATAATGGCATCTTAGTTCAAGGAGCATCTTCTCTATCTCCTGCAACCATTTCGTTGAAATCATAATCTTTTAGAGTTTGAGAACATAGCTAACTAAGAGTAAAGTTGACATTGTTGAATTTAGGAGGCAAATTGGTTAACAAAATGGCTTTGGCATCCTTGTCATCCTCTCAAGCATTGACTTCTGCTACCTGTCAAAGGAAAGATCTCAAGTTGCTTGTGACTAGGCATAATAACTCCGTTAGTCGTGTGGAATTTAAAAAGATAAAGCTTTAGAGAAAATTTACATTAACCACTTTTGGCTCATATAGTGCATTCAAATTGTCCTAGACTTCCTTGGATGATTTAGCAAGATCAATTTTATGTATTTGGAATCAAAGAGAGGAAGACTCACAATGGCTTTGGCTTTATCATCTCTACTTTGCCAGTCTAGTGATTTATTGGCATCTATAGATGGTTTCTTATTTCTATTTATTATTCGTCAAAAGGTTCTTGTGCATTAGCTTCATCTTGGTTTTAATTTTTTGGTATGGAAGTTCAGGCTAGAATTTCTATCTAATGAAATTTCCATTTCTATAAAAATAAAAAATGCCTAAAATTTTTTAAATATGTAACCAAATTATTTTTCAAGCCTCGTAAATATTTGAAAATTCTCTGAAAGCTATTGGAAACATTGAAAATTGTTTTTAAAAAATAAAAATCTTGAATTTAGAATAAAAATACTTGAAAAGATTGATGTTCGTTGTATTTAACCTAGTTGGGACTTCTGTAATAGATAAATGATGAATTGTGTGATAAAAATCACATGAAAAATGCCCAAGTTGCACAACTTTTGAAAATGGTTATTTTTGACTGGAACCTGCATAAAGTTATGCTCAAGTTCCTTGAATAATATTGTAAATCCCTGACACTGTAGATACAAAAATTACAATTTTATTTTTATTTTCTTGTATAATTGATGCACATCCAAAATATTGTATTTTTTCATCTGCATGTGCCAGAAGGTTTGTCCTACAACCCTACATGATTTTTGCAGAAGATTATTAGGATTTTTTGGCAAATTTTCAGCTCGTGTTTTGCTTAAAATGGATGCAATTGTGATTGTTTTTTCCAGCCTAAGATTTTCTTTAACAAAACTGCCCTTTGATTTTGATGAAAACCTTGTTTGTTGTAACTTGTGATTCCTTAGATGACCTTGTGACCTCAAGCTTTGATACTATGTTCCAAAAAATAGAACAGTATTGTTTTTGAGTTTCATCTCCTTATATAGAGTTTGTGAGATGTAACCATACATGTGACACTTGTCCTAGATTTTAATTGCTAAAAATAGCAATACTAGCAAATTAAGTAAGTTACTTTAGTGACTTTATTACGAAGGTAAGCCTTATATTCCAACATATTCCCCTTATAAACTCTTTTTTTTTCTCTAATAAATAAGCTAAATGTTAGTTTGTTTTGTAGAATAATAGTGAATTTTTTTTTCGGTCTTATACATCAATGCTGACTAACATTGAGGGATATTTTTTAAGTTAAATTTTAGATAAAATAATCTTCTTAAATATTTTAATTTACTTAATATGATAGATCTTAAAGGTTCAATGGGAATTTGTATGTTAGATTGGTAATAGGCCATGGAGTTGTTTGGAGTTTTATTGTCTATTTTGTAGTAATCATGGTATATCCACTTGTTATTGCATAACCTTATGTAACTTTGAAGATGTTTACTTCTGTGCTATGATATTGCACAATAGTTCACTTCATATGTTAGTTCTTAAACATCTTGTGGGAACTTGTATGTTTTCTTTGAAGAGATTATAGAGTTTCTTTGAGTATGAAGCTATTTATTCCATAGTGGTCATTGTCTAACTTTTTCTCATGCCCATATAAAATATTTTTTGTTGTTTGAATCCTTCTTGTGTTCCAGACTTACTTCTTAATTGTTACTTGAATCACAGGATTTTGGTTGGGAGGGTTCGGACTAGGAGAAAGTGTGGAACAACGTCCTTCTCTATTAGATGCAGTAATGGTATGTGTATTATAGTTTGATTTTACACTTTAGGGGAAGATCTAATCTCAAGAAATTTTAGGACTATTATAATGTTTGATCTAGAAACTTTTCTATGCTATGCCTTTCTAGTATTTTTGCAATTATGGTTGTTGAAAAATTGAATTGATGTGGCACCTATAGCTTGTAGAGTTAATAGAAAATTAGTGTTGCTAGTTGGCATCTATTAAAAAGTTGGATATAATACTCATAGTTTAATTTTATACAATTGAAGAAATTGATTAATGACTAATTATAGCTTAAGAGTTGCAAGTTTCCCTTCCGATTTCCCCTCAAAATTATTTAGCTTTTTCTCCGATTTGAAGAAAAAATTGTGATTTCTCATTATATCAAGAATTCAAACTTTATTGTAACAACCTGCCCTACTTTTTCCTTTTATTTTTGCAATATAAAAATGCAATGTATTGTCTTCAACACTTTCTAATCACCTAGACCCAGAGTGGGCAAGGTGGAGAGCATATGGTGCCTACATCCTCACAATTAATCTAGATGAATGCAGTTAAATATGAAATGGTGGCAAGATAACTTGAATATGTAGATGACAGAGCCAAATTAATCAACACCTCTTTGGTGGATTGTGTAATAGGACATGGAAGCTGCAAAGTGTAATGTCCCCTTCTCAGCTCTAGATTATTAGATGGATTTTTAACCTATTTTGGAAACCTGTAGGCTAAACAGAGACTAAATTAGGGTTTCCATCTTCAAGGTGGATTTCAAAGGGGTGTTTATTGGAGTTTGGCAGTTTGCCTTTTTGGTTTTTTGGGGTTTCTCGAGAGCTTCAGAGTGGTATGACATGCAAGATCATCAAAAAAGATTTCCGGACTTAATATTCAAATGGAGATTGGAGACACTATTTTTAGCAGTATGCTATTTTTAGTAAGTACTATTTTAGAAAAGTACTGTTTTTAGCAGTATGGTACAACACTTGGTTTCTATTTCTAGCAATCCTGTTTGAGGGGTGGTTTATTCAGGTTTCTTGGAGTTCTCATGTGGTCGTCTAAGTTGAGAATTATTAATAATTTTATTAAGTTATTTGTGCACATGAAAAGGAAACTAAAATAAAGTAAACTTTTAATCCGACATGGCCTGGAGAAGAGGCTTGATTCCTTTGCGAAAGCTATAAAAGCAAGTTTGAGAGACTCATTTGGGTATGTTGAATATTGAGATAATGAAGTGCTGCTGAAATGTTTTCAAAGTCTTAGCTTTGGGGCTGCATGCCTTCCTAGCTTGTTGCAGTTTCAAGTTTGAAAGATAACTCCTAATTGATTGGAGCAGCTTCATTCAGAGGTTGCCATTGGATTCAACAGAGAAATTCTTGATTTTTTAGTTTTGGATACCCTCTTGCTGATTTCACGTTTTTACTCACCTTGGTTGGAGGATTGAACTGATTTTTGTGGGTACGGATTCATTCTTCTCCTATGCCCTAGGCATCCATTTGCTCCAATTTGTGTGATTTTTAAAGCTGATCAGCCCAACTTGCTGTTCATAGCACTTTTGGGGGGCTGTATTGGAGTGTGTGTCATCTATTTGGGTTGATCTCTGGGGCGGCTTGCTTTCCTTACTTGGTTGTCCAGCCTCTGTGCTTCATTTACTTCTAGTTTGGGCTCTTTCGAAGGTGATTCAAGAGAGATATGAACATAACAGTGATTTTTTGGGTAGCTGTTCAAAACAATCAGAGTATTGCTCTCACAAATGAGAGTGTTGCTAAATGCTGTCCAAATTCTCTGTTTGCATTATATTTTATTTGGCATTGGGTTTGGTTTAGACATTCTATGGATTAGCCATGATATTGTAACAATATCTCTGAGTTTTTCCATAGTTAGCTTATTGTATCAGCTGATTTAGCAGTACAAAACAGCTTGCTTATTTCAGTTTTGAAAGCTAACTCTTTCCCACTGAATAAGTGGAAGTGGCTGGTTATACAGCCAAGTTTTTGCTACAATAAGTTTCAAGTTATTTCTTTTTGCATCCCCCACTGAAAAGTTGAAGTGGCTTGTTCACCGCCAATTTCTTATTGCATTATTTTCAAGCATTTGATATTAGCACTCCCTCTGAATAAGTTGTTGAGTTTAGTTTTTGTATTGCCTGCTGAGAAGTGGAAGTGGCTGGTTATACCGCCAAGTTGTATTCTCTTTCATTTTTGGTATGTTTTTCCAAGTTGTTATCTAATACTCCCACTGAACAAGTGGTTGAGTTTGTTGGATTTTATTATGCTAACAGTAATGGGTGGAAATCCTTGTGTTTTGAAATGAGAAAAAAATAGAGGGATATTTCACAAAGCCAGCTTATCAGCACCTCTTCAGCAGATTGCGTGTATGCAATTTAATGTTATTGGTAGAATTTTTAATCTTGACTTAGGCTAAATTGGTTGATAATAGTAGCTTGTTCATGCTAAAACGGTCCGAATGTGAAATGCTATAATTGTTGGCAGTAAACAGTTCAACTTTCAAAATGAAAATGCATTTAAATGAAAGACTTAAGTGGTACTACCATCTGCAATTTACAAGGTATTTATAAAAGTGTGTTATTAATCAACATTTGGGCCAATAAAATGTTGATGTAAGCTGATACAAAGTTCCGATTACAAATTTACAAATTTAAACTACTGCAACTTCTACAATGAGACCAAATAACATGGATCAAAAATATTTAAGTAACCAACATGAAGTATACTTTTGATAGATGAAACAAGAGGCAGATGTAAGTCTGATATCACTTTGTAACCACTCTCATTCTGTCAAACAGGTCTGAAACACGCTTTTAACATGCAAAAAACACTGCTCAAAAGAACACCAAAACCAGCAAACTGTCAAATAACTGAAAACACACTACAAACCATAGATCGGAAAATCGCCCAGGACTTGCCAAACTTGGCGAGTCCGAGTACGATTTATGCCCCCCGAGTCTGGCGAGCTCGAACTCGAACTCGTTCGAGTCCAGGGGGCGAACTCGCCAGACTCACCGAGTTGGCGAGTTTGGCATAAACTCGCCAAATGCGGTGAGTCCTGTGCCTAGGACTCGGCCGGCAGCAAGGCCCAAAAAAGGCCAAAAAAATGCTTATTTAAAATTTTTTTTAAATGAATAATCTCGTCTTTGTTCACTACAATCTCCGCTTGAGAATGAGAAAAATTAGGGTTACAACATATCAGCCAATAGAAAAATAACACCTGATGCCTTTACTAAATACTAAAAGTCTTGACCCCACCTTGACCCCATCTTGGGGGCGCTGCCCCCAAACCCCCATTGAAAAATATGGGGGGAAACAGCGTTTGACACTGATTGGATCGACCAGGTAGATACAGTGGCTGAGACTGTAGCCATGGCAGAGGAGGAGTGGAGAGCACGAGCAAAGACATTAGATTCAGAGGTAGATAGTGACACAGATGTTCCCGATGTTGGTGAGCATGGCATGGTGTCACGGGGAGCGGCTATGGCTGTCGAATCATCTAGGACCTACCTTAGATGCCTTCACAGGGGGCCTGGGTCGGGGCCGGAGGGTGCAGGCTCCTCTAAGCCATAGGCTTGTAGTTGTATTTACCTTTGGTATTTGTATGGAACATTTGATGATGATCATATGATAATATGGATTTTTTATTCCATGAGTTTTGTAATATTGTATACATTTGACAATATTTATAAATCTATGTTTGTTATTTCCTTCACCTACAATTTGCGTTTATGCTTATGTGATTGATGTATACTTGTGTATGTAATCAAATGAGCCGAGTTTGATGATGTTATTGTGTCTTTAAGGTGTATTCAATAAAGGGTGCATGAAACAAATTTTAAATCTTTAAAAATCTCTAAACTTCTTGAGTTTTTCACTTTCCCGAGTCCAGCCGAGTTTGAAGCTGAGTTTGACTCTGAGTCCGGGTCGGCGTTGCCGAGTCCGAGTCCCGTTTCTATGCTACAAACTCCTCTTCACATCCCCAAACACACACTAAAATGAAACCTTGCAATTCTGAAATAGATAGCAGACTAGATATGGGTCTGAAAGTGAATTTTTTTATTGTTGGTAACTTGGTACATTTAGTACAACAAGTACAAAGGTCATAGAAACTCTCATAACTCCATTTATCCACCTAGCAACAACTTAGAAGCAACATCCAGTCATAAGGCGCCTCCAAACATGATGGAAAGGGCTCCCAAAATGCAATGATTCATCGACTGTGTTCACATGCCCCTTCACCAGCTTGTATGACCAACAAGTACAATGGTATGGCTTCCCCAAACCTCCAAATTCACCTCAAAGAAGCGTGGACAGCAAAGACAACTTTGTACAGGCAGAAAAGATGATTTGCTACACCTTTTCATGAAAAACAAGAAACTATAACTGGTATAGCCCTAATAAATAAGTATGACCAGCATAAGGAGAAGTGCAACCAGCCCCAACACCTTTAGTCATGTCCATAAACTGAAAGAAGCTTATGCAAATAGCATGAAATGAATTTTGCAAACCAAACTCGTCAAAATACGTCAAATACATCTATCTTCAATTAGTAAATTGAGAAAACTTCACTTGCAGGACACCAAGTCCAACTAGGAGGGTTTTCATCTTTGAAACTGGTATTTCTTATAGAGTTTTCGTCCTCAAGAAATAAAAAACTCCCAAACTCAGAGAAAAAGAAGATATGATCATGGTAACCCATTTCTCTTCACAACTCTTTTTATAACTTTCACGTTGAATAAAATGACGATTTTCCTTTTTGGCTCCATATTGACTTTAATATTTAAAAAATATTGTAAGTGTGCAAAACGATGATCTTTTTACCCCTTGAGATTAACACCTCTTTTTTACACAGCTTTTCACTTTTTAAATAATAATTAAATAAGTTATCGGTTTAAAATATAAGAAATATTACTTTTGACAACTTAATTATTTAATTTACTTTTCCCTTTTTTCACACCAATTAGCTTATAGTAAAATATAAGAAATAAACTAATGGCCATGAATTTGCTTACGTGTGAGAAGGGGACATTACATTTATTGTCTTTGTTAATATTTATTTTAGTGTTTCTAGCAAAGCAAAATTTGGGGTTAGGTTCCTTTTGTGTTCCTATGTACAAAAACATGTAAAAATCACAAATAATATATATTTGCAAACTAAAAACAGAAATTAAGTTTAGAATACCACATAGCATAATATAATCAACAAAAGCATTATAAACACTAATGTCAATAAAAACATAAATGATAAATGTTATAAAATGTCCTCCCGGGGGGTGGCTGGCAAGAAGATATAGAAGCCAGGTAGTCGGTAGATTAACATAAAGATTTTCTAAATTATCAACACCAACATCATCATTAACATTAGATGTAGGAACATTTGAAGAATCACGAATAGTGCCACTACCACTTGCACTAAAAGAGTGCTCACTTTTTGAACTCAAGTGTAACATGTTGGAAAGTGGAAGCATCCAAATTAGTTTTGTATAGCACCATATCACATAGCTTCATGGGGATTTGTGGGTAGTGCCCCTATTGGTATCAAGGAAGGGGTTTGGGGGTAGCACCCCTAGCAGGGCAAGGGAGACCACCATTGCAAACATGCCCAAATGAAGACCTTCAAAACTACATAGGCCTTGATGGGGCATGCTGTTTTCATAATTTTTGAAAACACGATGTGAAAGGTGGAAAAATTAAAAATAAATGAGGTAGAAAAATGGACGAATTTACCCTAGGTTCGCCTAGATCTTTTTTGGGTTTGTTCTAGACATTGACAAACACAACCCCACTCTCACGGATGTAGACCATATCCGCAGGTAGATCAGATCAGATCATGGATCCAGTTCAAACCAAATCAAGACCCAACTGATTTTTAGGAAGACCAAATAACATAGCTTTTAAGTAGTTTTATGTCAATTATAGGAGCATTTTATTTTGTCAATTGTCAAGCACATGTTTAAACAATAGATTTTCCACTAAAATTTCAAAAATGTATTTAGGTTAGGTAGTTCTTATTTTTTGGTTAGTAATGTTATAATGGGATGGAAAGGAAACTTTATTGGAAGAAATTGTTTTTATTTGTTCAATTTGAGGTTAAACTCATTAAAAGTTTATCCTAGTATTTGACTTTATTTATTTATCCCTAATATCAAACCAATCATTTACTCGCATCAACAGTATAGATACCCTATATCAATAAAGCTATAACCAACATAATGAACAAATTTGAAAATAATAATATATTAATAAGCCATGCCATCAAAAAGTGCAAATGCAATTGTATTGTGTCTACAAGAGAAACAAGCTATATCATTGTTTTTTCGTTCACCTTGTCATCTAATGGATGAATATTTAAAATCTTCTTTTACTGGTTTACTGTGCTTATTCATCAATAGAAGTCAAACTTAAGTACATCATTAGGTCTTAGTAACTGCAATACTTACATGGTGCCAATTTTCTTGTAATTGTAATTGAAAACAAAAAATAGTATTCTTTGGAATATGGATTGGTAGCACATTATGTTGCATGAATATTGTATGTCAATGATGTATGATTTATCTTGCATCAACTTTCAATATCAGATTGCTTTTAAGGTTTGGTTAATAATTTAACATGTTTCTTTTATTGAAGGTTCATGATATATTTTCATGCTGTTTCATATATTTTATTTCATTTGACTTTTATGTTCTCATGTCTCTTTTACAAATACAAAGGTTTTCTTGATTGTACTTGCAGGGAATCTTGCCAGAGGGTAAACCACGTGGTATTAGTGGACTTGGCCTACCAGGTGAGGAAGAATTTTAATGAGTACTGCTTATATTGTTATTTGTTCTTCAAGGAATTTTTGAAAACGCTTATAATCGCCATTTTAACTACATAAAACCATAACTGATCCTTAAGATTTCTTTGCCATAAATAATAAATAGATAAGTGCTCTGTTGTGTTCAGTCTTTTGAAATGGAATAGCACCTATCATTGTCAGATAACAGGTAGAATCATTGGGTCTGAAGAGATAGAGTACACAAAGTGTTTTTTATTCTTCTGTCCATTGCGTATGCAGTCTTAGATAGATAGGGTTTGTGTTTTTTTGAAATAAATTTTGTGGTTTATCTTTTTGAAATTGGCATCTTGATAATGAATTTTAATTCGTCTTTGACAGTCTGAGCTGTTTTTTTAGCTTAGATGCCACAATTAGAGAATTTTTTGTTAGATTTACCTAGAACACACATCTAGCTCCATTGATCGAGACACTTTATTCTTTTTTGAATTTTTCCTTACAAATTGGTCTATTTTAAATTTGAGTTATAAAACACTCCGATTGTCCACTCTGTTTTGAAGAGGGATTGAAGCATCATATCTTGTGCATGCTAATGATCAGCTGGAAAAAAAATTCTCTATTTTCTCTGAGCCCTCAGTCACCAAAATTGGTTCCTGTATATCTAGCGTTTCTCATGAGAATCAGCTGTATCTGTAAACTTTGCCAATTCTACTGCATGCCCTGTGTTGAGTGTTTCTTCAACTTGTCAAATGGAACAAAATAATTTTAAGCCTAAAATTTCTAATTTTTCTGTGTCACAAATACTTAAGAAGAAAACTAGGAATGAGATAAAGTGGGAACCACCAACACTGGTCTACGTAAAACTCAATTTTGAGAGGGTGGCTGAAGGCAACCTTAACCTAGCAGGGGTTGGGGAAATTCTTGAAGACAACAGAGTAACTTTATTGTGCATTTACTGCTATTGTGGACATTGCTCTAGAACTGGGCTGAGGCTTGTAGAGCAATATTATCTGCCTTCCTGGTGATTGAAGGAAACTTGAATGATTATTAGCACTGTTACTGGTTTACTCAGATTAGCCCTGGATCCAGGTCCAGTTTGTACCCAGTCCAGTCCACCATGGGTGTGGACAGGGCTCTTTAGAGGTCACCTGAGTTTGTCGAGGTATGCTCTGCAGCATGCCAAGGCAAACCTGCACCGAAATCAGGCGCCATTTTTTTTCCTAAAACCTTTTTTAATTTTTTTTCACTTTTTTCATGAAACAGCACCATTCCAGTTAAGAAGCCAAGAAAAATGTGGTAGCAAGGTCAACATTCCTGTGCAGACATCCGAACCTGTTTGCTTGGCTCTTCTGATATTATCAATATGCTTATTGATTTCAACGCTTCATCCAGCCTTGTTATTGTTGTTAACACTAATAGTTAATGTAATTTAATTATACTAGTAATTTTTGGAGGATATGGTTTAGATTTTAGGGCATTTAATTACAGTTTTCTTATAGGATACAATTTTGATTTTAGAAGGAGATCTTCCTCATTAATCTGGGCATGTTTATCTTGTTACAGTTAGTCCTGGAGTATTACCTGCTGCATTTTTCTGTAAAAAGTAATAGTTACTGTCTTCATTTAAATAAAAACATGTTACACATTCTTTACATTTTATAAGCTTTTAAACATCCACCGCATTTGTATGTGAATTGCATTTATTTAGTAAGATTAAATTTTGCTTATTTATTATGTTTTATATTTAATTATTTATTTAGTTTAATGTGCAAATTTATATTTATTAACATTTTCTAAATTAATACAAATTTAACCTTTAAATGTATGTTTTATCATAAAAATGTATGTAGTATGTGGTTATTAACATACATAGATTTATTTACTTTGCTTTTTTAATTTCAGCTATATTTTTGTGGTTATTTGAAGTTGGTACTTAACCAAAAGAAATCAAACCTAAATTTTCTTTTGCTGTATCGGCATATGTGAACTCCTGTACCTGACCTCAAACCTGAACCCAAACTGGTAACTTAGATTATTAGTCAAGCACTTAAAAATAGGTGAGAACAATCTAAATCCTTTATGAGGTTAAATATCTGTAGATAGGCAGTGTTCACTTATAATGTATAAGGACATTACTTGCCAGAAAACATAAAGCTAAGCTGTGGAATCTATAAATTTGGTCCTGAGTTTCAAATTTATAAAACTTTTAAATCTCCCTTGTGATGATCTACTAATGGTGACTGGTGGACTTTGAATGCAATAATAGAAAGATGTGAACAAAATCTGCCAGTTTTGAAATCCTTGGAGATCTTTAAGCAAATGCAATTGGAAGGGGTACAGTCAAATTGTAGCATATTCTTTTAGCATAGTCATTGTTAGAACTTCATTACAGGCTTTGGGGAACAATCAAAATATATGTATGCAGATTTGACAGAAGTTGTAGTTGTCTCAAACTATGATCTCATGAAACAAATACAAGATGGGCTTGTTGACAAATCCTTGTAGATCTCCGTGAAAACAACATTTTGCTAATTTATCTCAAGCATGTGCTGAGATCAAAGGTTTAAACTTTAAAGTTTAAAATCAGGGTTTGGAGGGAAGCCATGAAAATATTTGAAAAAGCATGTGTCTAGTTTTACAGTTGTGAACTTGTGACTGCTCTGATAGAGATGTATACAAAATGTGAATTTGCTTTGTAGTCCATGAGATCTTTCAGCAATTGTAATATCAGGGGTAAGCCCAGAATCATCTTTGCAGATTCCTTCTCCATCTGTCACCGGGCAAGGTGTAGAACACAATCAGTCAATTGCAGTTTCTATCAAGTGGCAGCTCCATTGGGTTTGGTGCAGGGACAGAAAATGTTCATAAATTGATATTCCTGATGAGGCTTTTAGTCTATACTCAAATGTCTTGTAGAAAAGCGGTTTCATGGACCACGGTCTTTGCTAGCTTTGCACAAACGGGCTAGTCAATATTGCCACGCAGATTTGGAATAAAATGCAATGGGTTCATATTAACTGTTAAGGTGATCTACTGTATATTGGTGAGAAGTTCCCCAGGTTGGGCCAATCTTGATGCCTTGGGATTTAAAAAGATTATCTTTAAGCAAACAACATGTTTGATAAAATGCCTGAGCAAGATTTAGAATCATGGTCTGCAAAACATCTTTGGGGTAGAAGGGCATTTGAGAATCTAATCTCACAAGATAGAGCCAAATACATTAGGCTTATGTGAGCGTTAGAGTTTGCTTAGCCATTGGAGTATTATCCAGGTTTAACTCTGTTATTGCAAATTTGCAAGAATAAGCACTGGTTTGATAGTTGAAGGTTGGCCAAATCTAAATTAATAAATGAGAAAATATTTTATGCAAAGTAGCTGGATGCTCCTTTGCCCCTCCCTAGCCACGTGTATCCCTATATCCGATACAGCCTGGACACACGTCAGATACTGTACCTATGCGTGCCCAAAAAACCTTGATTTTCCAAACATGCCGAGTACTATGTGATTTGATTTTTTTTTTTAATTTTGGTGTAAATCTTCCTAAATATAATTTAAGAAAACTTCATTCATGTGTTTAAAAAATAAATTGGTATAAACAAAACCTACACCAAATGAGGAAGACAAATGAAATGATTTTCTATTTCAGTGACCCATTTTTTGGGTTATCTTCCAATGCAACTCTACTATTTTTGCATATTGTAAATTGTTAAATCAATTTATAATTATTTATGTAGTCATTATATGTCTATATTGGTTTTGAAGTAATGAAAATCTCCTCTAATAACTTAGAAAATTGTGTTAAATATATGTGTATGTGTTTCTTGTGAATGTCGTTTCCAGCTGTATCCACATTGGGGCTCTTAAAAAATGGCCGTATTTGTGTCCAATACCCTATGCCGATACGTGTCCATGCAACATTGATTTTATGAATAAATTATATTTTAATTTTCTTTTCTTTTTGTTCATCCCAGAGCCATATTTCAACAACCCTTGCCTTGTATGCATGAGCAATTTATCTGCTTGTCACTGTGTTAGATATTGGCATATCTGTAATCTACTGAATGTTGATAGTGCAGGCCTCTATGTCTTGCAAAGCCAAACGTATAGGAGAGATCTAGCTATCTTTCGTTTGTTGGCCCTTTCTCGTAGTGGTTTTGATCATAGAGACATGCAACCTCTTAGGAAAAACTGAAAGCAGGTTGGAGGGCCAACAATATGTTTCTCGGTTTTTATGTGTTATTGTGGTTAGATAACTACTTTAACCGTAGACAAGGCACTAATGCTTTTCTTTGTCCTATTGTTTTTAACACCTTATGATCCTAAAAATTACAACATTTTATGTTGATCTGTTGGAAACCTTCCTGCTACCTTGATCAATATGAGAAGCTTTGAGAATCATCTGATAGTGCCAAGAAAGGTTTTTTTTTTTTGTATTACTTGATGAATGTTTACTCTCTCATCACTAAAAATGTCTCAAAGCAATTTCGTTTTGGCAAAAGCTCAATCATGTTGTGAAACTCACAAATTTAATCAAAAGCGGCACCCCTTAGCTTGTGAGGAAGTTATAAATTCTCTTGTAAGTTCTTGTATGAAGAAGGCAATCCTATCAAATGGTTGAAATCAACAACTCATTCCCAATGCCTCTAATAGATGATGTGACAAGCTTGGTATTCTTCAAATGTGAGATGGCCACAACCTTGTTATAATGGAGAAGGTAATACTCTAAAAATGATTGAAATCAACAATTTATTCCGAATACCTCTAATAGATAATGTGACAAGCTTGATATTCTTCAAATGTGAGATAGACACAACCTTGTTACAATCAAGGTTGGTATTAGTGATTTTTTTTTAGCTCACACAATATACAAGAAAATACTTTTTGCTTGTTACTATTTATGCTCCTAATCCAAACTTTATTTGTTTTAAAGGAAAACAAACCTTTCATGAGCTTAATCTAGGCTAATCCAATAGGATGCATACACATAAGCATAAATTAACCTGGATTAACATATGAGAGCTACAGGTGTGATAATTCTGAATTAAATACTAATTTTAAAAAGTAAATGTGTGTAACATTAGCACTTAGCTATTGGCTTGAAGAGAATAACTTTGTTTTAGTTATGGAATTTGGACTTCCTTGCTATAGGAAATGTGACATTCTAGTTTTTGGTTTTCCTCAAACTCCACACAAGATTTGTGCCTTTGATTCGGTCGAATCCATATTACTTGATCACTTCCGTGTCTACAGATTTGTCCCCTGTTGTGTATAACTGATTTTGTTTGTTGTACATCACTGCTTTCTAATTTTGCCAAATTTCTTGATGTTTGTTATGCTTTGAAGATTGATGGTATTTAAGAATACCTTTAGAGGTTGGTTGAATTCTGATTCCTTTTAGTGTGCCAATTTGAATATTAAAGGATGATAAAATGAATGCAATTGAATGCCTTTAAATACAAATGAATAGAAATGAATTGTACGATTGTGTGTTTGGTTGGCTCACAATGGCTAGTGAAATTGATGGGAATTGGTTATTCTTGAATTTAAATTTTGGAAATTTGGCAGTCAGATCTACTGTCGTCAGATCAAATTCACAACTATAGAAGTGGCTATGATGAAACTAGTGAAATTTGTGCACAAAACAATTATTTGATCATTGTAGGTGCAATAAATTGTGGTCTATATGGATAGATGATAAGGTGCAGATAAATGTGGGAAATGTGTAATAGATATAAGTAAAGGCGAAGGGAATCAGCCCAACTTCACAAGAGATTGTATTGGCACCATAATGTGCCTTTCAAATTTTGCACATTTGTTTCGTAAGATTTTGAAGGGATAAACATGCAGTATTAATAGTGTAGTGCTATTGATTAGGATGTGTCTTGCAATTGGTGTATGTATGATCTAGTTAGAATTTCACCATGTAGAAACATGTTTTATTCTCTGATTTGTGTTGAATGCGTGCAAAACTATAAGTTTGGAGTGCTGGGGTAAAGTGCCTATAATATCTCGTAATATAATTCATTGAAATAGAGAGTTAATAGAATATAGTAGCAAAGTTTTGCTATAATTCATGCATGAAATATCTATGGATTATCATGCATTCTAGTCTTATATTTGTGATGTTCATAGTGTTAACATTGCAGACAATCTACTGAGAATATTGTAACCTAAGCTTGCTTTAGGTGAGAAACACTTGCATGCTAGTGTGCATAGGTAGTTTACAACATAAGTGTTACCTGTGGTCTAAACACATAACGTATTAAACGGTTATCTCAAAGTGGGCACAAAACTATATGGGAAATGGTATAGGTATGCAAATTTCATTATTACAATATTATTATCCTAGACTCATGTTTTGTTATGTATTTTGGTTTGGTTATTATGAAGTACTATACCATATTTTTGGGGTTCCAGCCATGTTGATTAGATACCCCTTGTGGTTATAAGTAGCTTGACCTATTTATAACTTTATAAAGTGTTGCAATTGTTATATTTTTTATAATTGGAGTCGTCAATTAAAAAATCAAGTGGCTTTTGCAAAAAAATATGAAAATAAGGCCAATGTGTTACTCCATATTTGTTTAAAGGTCAAATAAGGGAGTATTAATATTTTTTAATCAGTGAAATCAATATTGGAGTGCCATACCTTGCATATTAACTGAAAAGGATAAGAATATAGAGCACAAAATGGCAACTCTGCAGTGTGCAAAAAAATTCTCTAAAACATATATACATTAAATATATTCTGATACCATATCCAGAGAGCAAACTACATGAAACTACATAGCTATTTACCACTTTCTTCGATTGTTGCATCATTTTCCATGATTGGGGAGGAGTCCTCTGGGTCCAAGGCAAAGGACCAATCCACACCATCAACAGTCAACATAGCAGCCACAACTTTCAAGAATTCCAATCTCCACATGACCTTTTATTTGCAAGTATCCTCATTACCACTTACTGCATTGATGATAAATGGAACTTGGGGCCCATTGTGATTTGAAGAATGGATGGCCAAGGGCCTAGGTCTGGATGAAGCCCCAAACTAACCACTGCATCAGCCACCATTTTCTTTAAGCCCCAATGCCATATTGGCTTTATTAGCATTTTAAAAACTCAGTGAACGCAGTCCTTCTCTTCACCAAGTTCTAGCATCACAACTACAAACATGGATGCAATATCCAAATTCACCCAATGCCTGTGCGCAGACATCATGTAAATATCAGTGTTCCACGGGCATTGGGGACTGGGGGATGCGAGGATGCGTTTCCGGGACGGGGGGACCAAGGGCCTAAGTTTGGGGACGGTGGGGGGACGGCGGCGGGGGGGGCTGGCAGGGTGCTGCTGCTGATATAGTTATACATATACATATAGTACTTGAAAAACTAGTTTTGAAAAGATGTATGACAGTATTACAGTATAAGAATTACATTTCAAATTTTCAAATGAGACTATAGGAAATTTGAAATACTATATCTAAATACCAAGATTTCTTCAATGCTATTTGTGTTGTTATATGGAGCCTAATCAGACTCGGAGGTTAAATTTTCCCCCCTTCTATCGGCGCAATTTCCCCCTATATTTTTCAACGGGGGTTTGGGGGCAGTGCCCCCAAGTTGGGGTCAAGGGGCATCGCCAAGTGTTATTTTTCTATTGGCCCACGTCCAATTAGGGTTACCCCTTAACCCCCCAAAAAGTCACATGTTTATAAAAATTTAAAAAAAATGCTTTTTCTGTTTGCTTTTGACGTGGGTGACGGGAGACGTCTGGGCGTCTCCCCGTCTCTTGAGAGACAGGGAGATGCCCAAACGTCTCCCAAGGAGACGCCCAGACATCTCTTGGGGGACGTCTCCACGTCTCCCTGGGAGACATGGAGACGTCTCGGCGTCCCGACGGCGCTTGGGTGGTGGTGGCGGGACGGCGTGGGACGTCGCGTCCCCGTCCCTCTATCCCCGAGACGTTTCTTACGGGGAGACGTGGCCAAAAGGGGGGGGACGCGTCCCCGTGGAACACTGGTAAATATCCCCCAAAACCAAACTTTTTTACATACAAGAACACAAGATTTTTGTTTTAAAGACTTTCTTTAGACATAGCTTTGTCTCACCTTAGATTGGCACACCATAGTATCCACACACTAGAAGTATGAAAAGTGTCATTGTCCTAAAAAGCATTTCAAAGGGAGTGGAATATGAATTCATCATTCCGCCACTTCAATGCAATACGATTGTGGGTAACTCCCATGAGTGAGAATGCAACATGTAAACCATCACCAAGAATGGATTTTAATTGTTTCATTATTTTGTGGCTAGGGAATTTAGTTGTTAGTCCTTTCCACATATTCTCCATGAAAAATAGCAGCTTGACATCCTAATCAAATGCCAAATTAGCAAGCTTGTGATAGCCTACAGAATCAGAGGAGACTCATGTCAAGCATTTGATGTGTCAACAACTAAAACATTGTCTTGTATGTGAATTGCAAGATTTCTATCTTGTGTACCATGTCATGTCTATGGTAAAGCCCTTGAATTGTGTCAGTAACTCCCAAATTGGGGATATAAATTTGGTGATTTTCCAATGTATGGTTCCTTTCTCCTTATGGTGTTGATCATAATGAGGGAGTCCCCTTTAATGCATATTTTTCTTAATTGAATTTTTTTCTCAATCGAATTCCCATCAATGTAGCTTGAAATTCTACTTGGTTCCTTCCATTTGGAATTTTTTTTGCCGTGATCACAATGCATTAGCTCTAAGCCTATTGATCGGATGATCCCAGAAATCCCCATAAATGGGGGGCAAAGAACGTTGCAATATTACTTGACTGTAAAGAATGTTTTTAGGAAATGTGCCAAGTATTATAAATTTTTTAAAGGGGTATGACATTGAAAGAGGTAATTAATAGTCGTACACTATTCTGGTCTGTTAGAATATTATCAATAGGTGAATAATGTCTGTAAAGGGCTTTTAGTTGGAAAGTTTATATTGTGAAAAAGTAGGGTGGGCCAAGAGAGGGTGGTGGGAGAATGTAACATATAAAAGAAAAAAGCAAGTAGCAAAAATTGTATTGAAAAAGAAAATTCTAAAAATGGAGAAAGCTTGTCTAAGTAAGCTCATCTCATGTTGGTTAGTGAGGTATGATGACAATTGAAGGATAATGCTATAAGGAATGGCTACATTTATTTTGACTTGAAAGTATGATGAAAAGTGATATGCCAGAGGACAAGAAATTGGCCTAGCCAAGTCTATCTTTTTGGAGTCTGCTTCATTGATTTATGCACCAAAAACCACAAACTCCTTCCTAAGCAGTTTTGCTACCTTAGAGATTTTTTTTTACCATGCGTACATGTTCATTTATCATAACTTTACAAAGAAAATTTGAAAAGACAACAAGTATGAGCAAGGACAATCTTTGAGGTATACAGATTATCTAAGGAAGTTGCTAACATGTCTAAATATGCATTTCAAAAGGTTGTTAGTTTACAGCTGGAAAACAAGAATATGCAAAATCAAGTTGAATCACTTTGGAAATCAGATCCATATACAGGAAATTTGTGCAAGAATTATGATAGCAATGACCTGCAACAGAACCAATTTATCATTGACCATGGGAAGAGTTGATGTTTAACAATAACAGAAGTAATTTAGGTCTCAGTTTTATCACATAATGTCGTAAGTACAATAAAATATTGTATAACTTTTCTACATTGCACTCCTCTTATCACAAATTTCAAGGGCGAATGAAGCATCGATACACTTATCACAAATTTCAAGGGCGAATGAAGCATCGATACACTAATTGATTTAAGGTAACCTCACCTCAATATTATACTTCAATTCTCAATATACCAATTTATATTTAATTAAATCAGGGATGAAATTGATTAAGTTTTAATTTTTCCCAGATTCATACTATTGTATATCCTTCAATTTGTGGAAACATAAGTTAAAGATAATCAACCAAAATTGGTGTATGGGAGAAACGTTTTGGTATTTAGCCTGACCTTTTCTGTTATGCTATTAAGAGAGAATTTTCATCTGTGGAACTAATTGTTTTGTGGTTTGCTTCAGAAGAGGTACTACAGGGTGTGGCAGCTGGTGTAGATATTTTTGATAGCACGTATCCAAAGGGGCATACGTACAGATTAATTTTGATTTGTGTGATTTACTTTTTAACTTATTTCATCTCTGGATATATTGGGTAGCTTCTCATTCCTCATAAGAAACTCTATTTTATTGCACCCTAGTCAAATGATGCAAATCTTTTCAGTTTATTCTATAAAGCAATCCTTAATTTTATCCAGATATCCTTATCTTCTTACAATAGGAGGTTATGCTATGACATTTCCTCTTAACATGGACAACAATGTCATAAAAGCATCGCACATGGAATTGAGTGACATGGGAGCTGATTTATCCAAAATTAATTTACGTGCAACAATGTACAGGTTTGTGATTTAAAGAGCTAAATTTTTCCTGTCCTAAAGATTACACTATGTTTTCTTTTATGTTAGCTTAACATTATAATAAATCCTAAACATTTTTTTATTGAATTTCATTTTAATTTTTTTTGGAGAAAAATGGTTGATAACAGTGAAGTTTCTTTTTCTTTGCATATTAATGTAAATATATTATCAACAGTAGAGTTTGTCTGTTCAACCTTCAAACAGTCCTGACTTTTATCTATTTAAAGCCATAGGATTCCTTTAGGTAGTAATTCAAAGAAAATCTGCATAGACAAGGAAAAACTTAAAAGCAAAGGAAAACGAATGCTCTATCAAATATATAATGAATGAACTTATAACCTAGGAATATGGATTACAGTCTTGTTTGCCTCTTCCTAGTGCATATTTGTGTCATTAAATATGCATTACCTCTTATTTATGGACAATAAATGCAATTTAACAAATTATTAATTGATGGGTGAAAAAAAGCAAAAAAAATTGAAATTGACATAAGGGCAATTTGACAGTGTATTGTTATGGTTTTGAGGCTTGTAACAAATTTGTTTTACTTTTATCTGATTACTAATACCAGATGCACATCTATGGTTGCGGAATGAATTCAGTGTAAACTGCACAGAAATTGATTACTAGACCTATTTACATGGTTGAGCTTTTTCTTTTCCTAAATGGCATGAAGTAGATTTATGTGCTCTTATTGGACTTTTTCTCGTCATATCAATGTAAAGCTTACTGTCTAGCATTATCAGCACTCTTCTTAATCCCTTGTTTGCAAGAGAAGAGAAAGTGACATTTACAGTAGACTGGGAGTTAACACCCATTTATCAATAGCAAGATTTTTAGTTATTTTTTCTCATAATCAAAACCACATAATTGCATCATTTATAAACTATAGGTGCGGTTACTAACTGAGAAACATTGAAGTAATATTATATTATGTTACATTATAATTCCTATTGTTACATGTAATATAATGTATGATATTGGGTTTGCTTCTCCCAGCCCCTGTACCTGGTTCATCGGGTCTGTTCCAGGGGCAAGTTCATCTGGGCAACCTGAATACATCTCGGACGCACTCGGAAATGGGCTGTCAAAGTTATGACCTGTACAAACCTGATTAGATCTACAAGCCAAACAACCTTAAAATTTTAAGCAAACTACAACCTTTTATAAGGATCCTTAAATCAAAAAATAAAACTCTAAAAAGCTATATACAACCTCAAAGTGTAAACATGTAAAACAAAAAGACTACATCTACCATTCCAACTTTCCAAAATTTTAAAATTTTCATTGCTCAAGCTTGCTAATTTTTTTCAGTGGTGAAGGATTGCAAGTGATTGTTAACAAAAGTGGGTAAGCTTCAAGCTTATGATTTTGACATTAAGTACATGAAGACTAAGAAGAATGTGGTTGCTAATGCTCTTTCCCATATGCCTATTCTCTATGCAATATTTTTTTATTGCTGATGATTGGAAGGCTTCTATCATGGATGAATATGTCAAGAATGCCTTTGCTATGGGTTTTTTGTATAAGAGTATGAAGGATGACAAGATCGTTTTGGTGCATATCTTAAAGTGTATATGAACAAAATACTCCTTGTGCATGAGTCCAAGATTGTGGGGACTTTGCATGATGCACCTATAGCTGGCCACTAAGCTTCTACAAAACTTATAGTTAGTTGAGAGAGGTTTTCTTCAAAGGGCCTCAAGAAGGATGTTTGTAGGCATATTAGAGACACTGCTTGCCAATGGAATAAAGCAAAGCACACTTACCTAGCAAGTTTACTACAGCCCTTGCACATTCCTAACTAGAAATGGGAATGCATATCTATAAATTTAACCATAGGTCCTAAAGTGAATGGCAGGGACTGCATTTTTGTTGCTGTGGATTGATTAACTAAATTTGCTGATTTCCTTGCCATCCCTATTGAGATAAGAGAACCATAGGTGGCTGACCTCTTTCTTAGAGAGGTATGTAAACTACATGGCTTGCTTAAGACCATTGTTAGTGATAGGGACAACAGATTCCTTAGCTACTTTTGGTAGGAGTTATGTTTCTTGACTTGCATCAAGCTCACTATTGGTACCAGAATAGCCTAGACAAATAGATAGACATAATTAATAGTGTGTAAGCAAGTTACTTAAGGAATTATGTTACATATTGGGTTAAGTTGCTAAACCTTGGAGGGCATTGTATAATACAAATTACCACATGCCCATTGGCATGGCACCATTTATGGCATTATATGGATATAATGCACCTAACTCCATTTTTTTGTTGTTAACTAATAACCGTGTGCCAATAGTTGGTTTCTTTGTGGGGCATAGGAAAGAAATTTTGAGGTCAGCTAGAGATCATTTGTAGTGGACACAAAATAAAATAAAACTTGGCATAGATCAATGTCGTACTAAGAGATCATTTGAGGTTAGAGATATGATCTTTCTATGCCTATAGCATCCATGAAACAAAGTGCAGCTATAAAGCTCAAATCTTACTTTTGTGAACCATGCAAAATATTGAAGGTGGTGGCTTTCAAGTTGGGGGTTACCAATAGGTAGTTAGATTCACAGTTTTTTCCATGTACCTTTCATTATAAAGGAACTTGGATAATATGTTACACCATTAGTTGAATTTCTGCCCCTAGATGATGAGAGGATACATGTATAGTTTTGAAATTCTATTATTGAGACATGATAGAAAAGATTGAGAATAGGATCATTGTGGAGTATTTGTTCCATTAGAGGAGCTTAAACATTGAGAATGCTATTTGGGAGGGGCTAGAGATACTTGAACATTTGATATTTCATTGCTATGGGAAAGCAATTCTAAGAAGGGTTGACTTGTAATGTCCCCTTTTAATTGAGTCAACATGTGTGGGACCTAGAAGACCATTTCTATACTTCCTGATGGGTGAGTGATTGCTAAGGAAGATGTGGTGAGGATTGGTTTTGTCTCTTTGTCCTTAGCATTTTTTTGAGTCCTGGACCATTTTCTAATCTTATGTGGTTGGTTGGATGGGGGAGGGTCCTCCACCATTAGTCTCCTCATGAGGGATTTACCTTTAAGGGGAGCACTTTGCTGTTGACATTGTTCATGTCCTTAGATTTTTAACTATATAAATTTGTTATAATTACCCCAGGAGAATGTATACCTATTTTTTAGTGGCTTTGGAGGGCCAATGGGGACATGATGTCATGTATCTTGTTGGATTTGGGTGTGGCTTAGCTATGCATAGTGCTTTATCTTAGTTTGTTTTGGTGAGGGGTTCTCAATCTATAATTAAAAACAAGAGGAATCCAAGTAGGAACAAGAAGATACTTAGGGGAAATAACATCATAGGCATAAGTAGAAGGCTGCACAACAACAAGAAGTATAGATGGGAAAGCTATGGTAGGTGGGAGTTGGTACAATAGAGGTAAACATATCAAAGCATATAGGAAGGGTAGGTTTCTATTGGTTGGAAAAAAGATGAAAATTGTTTCTTTTGTTTGCTTGGGGAAAAAGGGACTATGATGGGTTGGTGGTTGAAGAGTAGGTGCAATCTTAGTAGGCAAGAGAAGAGGAAGGGTAGAGTGAGGGGAATAGTTGTAATCTTTGGTTGGGTAGGAGGTAGCGTAGGTTTGGTTTAGGTAGGACAAGATTGAGGTTTGGGTTGGATAGGAGAATTTGAGGTTGCTTATTCTTTGGCGAGTATGGTGGTGAAAATAGAGGTGAAGTATAAGTTGTAGTAAGAGACATAATCACTTGTGGTTGGGAGTGAGGATTGTGTGGAACAATAGATGGATAAGAAGAGGGAGGTATTCTGAAAGAGGAGAGAACAAAAGTGGATGCATCAAAAGGGTTTTGAGGACAAGAAGCGGGGAAGATGAAGCATTGGTATGGACAATGTGACTAATGCACTACAAGATGTCAAGTCTTGACGAATGAGATAATATCATTTGGCTCAAGGTATTGACCAAAGAAGTGTCTATACCATTCTCATGGGTGCTAAATTCATTTATGAGGATTTGTAGTTGTGAGATGATCCTTAGACATTTTTGGGATTCTATATATGTTCGTAGTAAGCATCATTAAAAGGAGAAAAAATGTTTTCTTCTTTAGGAGTAGGAAGAGGAAGGTTAGTCATTGTGGGATTAAGGCAAAGGCTACAACATAAAAGACTAAACTAGAGTGGGATTGGAGCATGAACAAGTAGGTGGGTGGATGTCTAGGGACTACAATTTGAATGAAGGAGAAGAACAAAGGTGAAAGGAATGGGTGAAAAAGTTAAAATAAAGATTAGTGTTGTGAAAGGAAGAGTAGGTCTAGAGAAGAGTTAGAGTAAGATTGTGAATAGAAAAGTAACATAGGAAAGTGTTTTGAAAAGGAATCTAGATGCTAAAAAGGGAATAAGAATGTCAAAGAGAGAAACTATGTTCCATTGAATCATGCGATGGGGGGACAAAGGAACCAAGGGCCTAGATTTGGGGATTGCGAGGGGATGACATTGCAAATATGTATATACTTAAAAAGATAGTTATTAAAAAACTTAGAAGGAATAATGTATGAATTTGAAATACTCAAACATATTCCATTCAACAATGAAAATTTTAAATATCAATATATTTATATTATATTCAAAATGATGATTACATTAAAAAATCTAAATACAATTTGGCCAATAGCCTTGTTTCTAAAATCATCATTCATCCCCAAAGTTTGTGTCAAATTCCTCGTCTTTTAAACTATTAGACTCCTCGACGTCAAGCCCTTCCAAACCAATACCCTTCACCCTAGGCCCTAGAGTAGAAGCTACATCTTGGATGTTGGCTCTTCATCCCATTAGGCTAATGCTCTCTCCTTGTATGTAAGCGTGTTGTAGTTAGTGAGATGCAAGGCACTATGTACAACTACAAGCTCCTTTGCCCTCCTAGAGATGAGCCAATTCCTCTTAAAATAGTGGATGAGACCAATTCCTCTCAATAGTAGAATTAGAAATCTGGGACAATAGATGAATGGCTAGTGTGGTTGTCAAATATTTAGGCCTATACATAGTCCATAGAATTAGATCCTTTTTTGCTATAGTCTCCTTGTCCTTTCCATCTTTGGCCTCTTGAATATCCCCTAAGAGTGGCATTTTGTATAGGGGCTATTCTGCTAGGTCTTTGCACATACTACTTCTAGATCAATGCATAGGCAGCCATGTGCAAGGGCTTTGTAAGCTTCTCCTATCAACAATGAATGGTCGACTAAATATGTTCAATATATAACTTTAATGTTTGGTATTTCTCTTGTACAACGGCCTTCATTTGGCCAAGCATAGTGTCAACACACTTATACATCTCCTTCAAGGCTAGGTCCATTTGCATTCCTATATCTAATAACTTTGAAGACTATAATAATGATGGCAACAATGTATTTCATATCAGCCCAAAAAGTGTCACTCTCCACCACCTCCTTCACCTTTCTTCCCTACTCTAACTTAAAATTAAGTCACTAATTCAACTCTGATGTCATGATAATTACTCGCAATGTCTCTTGTAACTCTAGCATCCTCTCCAAGGGAACAAAGTTATCCTTAGAGGTCTTAAATAGTACACGTGAAATATGTTGGTGTTAGATAAACATCTACACATCGGTAGCATGATTAGCCACCTCTTTGATCCATGCGACGTCCTTGAGTGCATTATTCATGGCATGCACACAACAAAAAGTTGACCAAATATCCTTGCAGGCTACCTCAATCAATTTCCTTTCAATTTTGTAGACATATGCTACATTTGTCACTGCTTGCACTACATTCTCTAGCCAAAACCTCTTCAATAGTATATCTAAAGATTTAGAACTGAAAATTAGAATCCTTGCAATGCCTTGAACACTCAATAGCTCTAAGGAAGTAAGGGCCCTTTGTACATGTGACCATAGTGTTGATGAGTGGGCAATGGTTGATATTTATCCACGCATCCATGATTATGCTACATCCAGTACTGAGAGATGTAGCCTTTATTTTCTCCATTAGAATATTAACCTTGTAATAGTTCTTATCCAAGATTGTTGTTCTCAATTATGTCTCCTAGTGACACATTTGATGATTCTACTCTTATTATTTTTCCCATGGACTCCTTGTAATAATTGAGAATATTCAGAATAAAATAACCTTATTTCCCAAATCATATATAGATATAAAAAGTACCTCAGTTCTGCGAATATCTTTATTATTGCAAATACTCTAACGTCCTTAATCACTAATAAAATAAAGAGAAATTACATATAGTTGATGCAGAATTGCTCAAGTCCTGAGACCTTCCTGCATCACAGTCTTGGGAGAGCATGTCAATTTGGAAGACCTGCATTTGACAAAGGGGATCCTTGTGGAAAGATGCAGAATTATTTTTGATCCTTGAAAATCTCTGAATTTCTTGGGCTTTTCAATTTGCTGAGTTTGAGTCCGAGTCTTGTAACACTGATTTAGAAATTTAGAGAAATTAGAAATTTGTGGAGCAGTTATTGTTCCTTGTCTAAACTGGAAGGCATTTGTTTTTCTACTTCACTTCTTCCAATCAGATGGAATACGCTTTATCTCAGTGCCTTCCCTCATGAATGTGGTATATTCTTTCATCCATCTGCAACCTCTCTAAGCTAATCTACCTCATCAAGGTACATGTGTAATGGACTTTTTTAGTTCTATAATTTTAAGAAAGCTTGGTCTTTTTTGTTTCTTCTTCCTCATTGCTTTGGGTTGTAATGTTATTTATAATCTCTCTGTTCTGCAAACTCCAGACATAGAGATCTAAACTCTTAATATTGTCATTGGCTCTATTTTGCAGACTCCAGACATAGAGATCTAAACTCATGATATTGTCATTGGCTTTCTGCTGGTGTTAGTTGACTATGGCCATTTGAGGGCTATTTGGAGAATATAAAAATACCTTTGGAGGAAGAGAGAGTTATGCCACGCTTAAAGTGATTAAGAAGCATTGCGTTCCTCATCAAAGTTGTTTATTTATTGCCAAAATAGTCTGAGATTAAAACAGCATTGATGCTTAGTCCTTTCTAAAACTAGAAATGGGCTAAAATTTTACCAGCTTGTATTTAATTGCTAGCAGATCATTTTTGGAGGCATCTGCTTGAGGAAACAGCAGACACTTATACACATTGTACCATGTATAAACTTAGAAGCCTGCTTTCCTCCATGTAAATTGGAGCCTCTTGATATCTGCGTGTTAATGAGTATATGAAATCGCATTCCTTTTTATGCTAATTTGAGGAGACACTGGTTTTTATCTTTTACAAGTTCATACATCGCTGTCAATTTTTTGCCAGTTTGAAGAAACAGTTCACATTCACACACAGATGCAAGCTCTGGGTAGGAATAAATGCATGCCACTGTGTTTTTAACATGGTTTTTGGGCCATTTCACTGTATTTCTTCAGAGGTCGTTTTATGCAAGGATACAACTAGATTTCCTTTATCCCCTTCTAGCAGATGTATGTTTTCAGTCTAATTGACTTACTGTGTATTTTCTACAGAAATGACACCTCGCCACTCATGGAAAGCTGCACCTGTTATACTTGTCAGAGGCATACAAAAGCTTACATCCATCATTTGTTAAGTACACATGAAATGCTGGCACAGACATTATTGGAAATGTATTCCTTTTGTCCTCCCGAATTGACTTGTAAATTTATCTTTTTAATTTGTCTTCTGTTGAAGGAAATTGTCATCTGAGTTTTTGATATAATTAAAAATAGCACCTTGGTAGTGAATTAAGCATGTGACATTATTTGTTTAACTTGACATGGTTTTCTACATGATTTCTCCAATGTGCAGACATAACACTCATCACTATCTGGAATTTTTCCAAGCTATAAGAGATGCAATCAATGGGAACTACTTCACAGCATTTCATTCGTGGTTCGTCAAACATAGAAGAGAGCACATCATACCCACCTGCACGAGCTTGTGAAGTACATGAATGGATTTAATCTTGATGTAATCGCAATTTGCCATTTGAGGGACTTATAACTGTTCAGATGTATTCACCCGACTGAAAGCAGAGATAATAACTCCATGATAACTCTTTGTTCTAAAGAGCTATTGCAGGCTTCTTTTATTCAGTGACAAGTATAATTGAACTTTGAGCGATGTAAAGATCATTTTTATAAGTTTGTCTTCACTTCCATGTATAATGCTTTTTCAGGTAAGCCCTGGGGATCCATATGTGCTAAAGCAAACGGCAGGGGTATAAGTCTGTCTTATGAAAGTAGCTATCAGGCTGCAGTGCTTCTCTCTACAATCATACGTTGGAGAACCCAATTTTGCCGTTCGGTAGCAGTTTTGTAAACATTGACAACATTTTGAATTTAATTTGCCAATTGTTGAACTGGTTGAGATGGTTATGATTACTTAAGCAGAACCGGAATATTCATTAACATGTATTGCCGTACAGAAGTACATTTTGAGAGCAATTAATCAGTAAGCCTTGACTACGTGAAGTCATGACGTACACTAACGGTTATACATAGTTTGTTAAAGCGGGAATATAAATTTGTAAAAGCCTTCAAAAACTGCAACGAATCATAGCCACATGAGTGACTGTCATAGTACGTACTTCATTGTGGGAGAAGAAATCTCTTCAGTAGAAGGATGCTCATAAAAAGTGATGAGCAATACACATTATAATGAGATTTTGAATTTCCTTTTCACTGTTTATCTGAACTATCCGCATCAAGTTATTTCTAGATGGAACGAAGCGTGCATAGACAACTGAAGTTACATTGAACTGATTTGTGTGTGTCAATAATTCTAAACCAACAAAGATGAGGTTTTTGACTGCTATAATGGGTAGCCGCTAGCTTTAAAATATTTCCTCATTGCCAAGTAAATATACTGAAATATTCCGATTTAAACATTTTTCTTGAGTAGTGTACTAGTCCAACTAGGACTTCCATAGTTCACTCTTGACAATAAAAAATGTACAAGAGGTGCAAAAGGCTAAGCAACTGTGATGGTACATATCTTCAATCATGGCAGAGGAAAAATCTATTCAATCAAAGAATGCGATAAAATTGATTGGCAATGCACATTCTAATGAAAGTCCAAAATTCTTTTTTTAACTCTAGGTCAGATATGTATTCTTTTGAGTTATTTCCAAATGAAGGGAGCATGCATAAATATTGAATAGCTGAAGTGACATTTATAGTTGGAGGTTGAAGATATAGTAAATTAATTTATATTTCTGATTATTCCAAACCAACAAAGACAATCTTACGAATGCCCTTCTTACTCGTCTCTCTATCTTTGTTCTTGTCTCTCCTCTTATCCCTCCCTCCCCTCTCTAGGTCGTTACCTCTCCCTCCACTTTATATGGTTTAGGGTACATAATTTATAGGGTTTAGGGTATAGATTTTAGGGAAATAGGGTGTAGAATATAGAGTCAAAGGGTATAGGGTTTAGGGTAAAATATTAATGGTACATTATTTCAGGTTGTAGATTAGGAAAAGTGAACCGACATTGTAATTGAAGAAGCCAATGGTAAAACTTCACAACAATTTATTTACCTCACTAAGTCTAGGTTGGGTAAGGGCTAACAAAGATTCGTGTCACTTAGCTGACCAAAATAATTGCATGGTAAACTAGGAACGATATTCCAATTTTTGAGCAGGGTTTAATATTTATAAGAGTATTAGAACATCAAATGAGAGTTTTATTCAAATTATAGCTATCAATAATGCTTTTTTAGAAGTCATTAAAAAATATGTACTATTATATAGTATATTAATAATAAGGTAATTTGATCTAATATATAAGTTATATTGATTTTTTTGATCTTATTTTTTAATTTTCTTATAAGTTAATTGTTTAAAATCATTTGACACAATTATTTGAATTAAAATTTTGTTGTTTTGTACATGTTATTTATATTATAATTATTAGATCTTCTCCTAAAAAAATATAATTAGTAGAGATAAAAAGATTAAAATTGAAAAGATTAATGCATTTGTCTGAACATGTTTTAATGATATTCTTGTAAATAATTAACTTCAATAATTTAAGAGTGGTTATAGATTGCATGTATTTATATACATTATTGTTATATTTTAAGCATCACTTCAATCAACAATTTGGAAAAAAACATAAGAATATATAAAAATTTAACATCCACATTATGAAGAAAATTTAGTCGTTTTTTTATGGTCAAATTAATAGCAATTAGGAAAACCAACACAATGAACAAGGAACACACCAAGATACCCTGGGAAAACCGTCCTCGAGGGAGCAATAATGTCTCTTATATATTGGATTAACTCAGTTAAAATGTGGCCCAATGATGAGGCAATTATAATATCAATCTGCTAAAAAATAAGCAAGATCTTAGACAGTTGTAAGAAGTCGAATGTAAAAAGCAAATGATTCGGTCTTCTCCTCAAATAGCTCTGCAATATAATTGCTCTTCAATCCATGTTCAATTTGGTCACAATGATATGAGTTTGATATGCTCTTCAAGTATTATGCGATTTGCTCCTTCACGTATGTATTCGATCTACCTTACTAATATTTGATCTATTCCTTTAATTCGTTGATTGATAATACAAAGAATGAAATTGCACTATATATATATATATAGAATGAGGGAGAGGCACCCTTTCACAAAGGGTCCTCAAAGCAATGTGACTTTTCATAGGGTGGCGGACTTAATGAGTCGTCCCTTACAAACTTTGTATTTTATATTTCATCTTAGCTCATTTAAATGACTAAGGTCGATAGGCCAATTAGGCATTTATTTGCTAGGTCGGCCTTAGAAGGAATTTGACCTAGCTACAAACATCAACACTCCCTCTCAGCTAGGGAGGAGTCTTTGATTTCTAAGTCACATCATGACATCCACCATGGCTACTCCCAGAGGGTGGGTCCATCATGGCTACTCCCATGAATGAAAATGCAAAAGAACACAAGTGCCCACCATGGAGTCACTCAGCGTGATGTCGTCATCTCATCATGACGTTCACCATGGCTACTCCAAGAGGGTGAATAAACACAAGTGCTAAGTCATGGATTCTCTCACATGACATCCACCATTGCTATTCTTAATCTCCTACCCATTTCCTAATTTAAAAGATGATATCTTTATTAAATATCTCCTCTATTTTTGGAGGTAGACATCTTTACGAAAAGATCTCTTCCTCCCTCTTTAAAATGGTCCCTTTAAATCTAATCTAAAAATGCTTAAAATTGAACATGATACCTTGATGAATCTTTCTTGAATCCTCACACAAGGTTTTAGGATGTCATGCAAAATGGTGTGCTTTAACTTGAATTCTCCTTCAATTCTTGATGAATGCTTGATTGCTTGTTCACTTGGAATTGAATTGATTTTATAATTAAGATATCACTTGAATTGTAGGTAAACCCCTTCAAATGACAGGGTAGGCTTCCTTTTATACCTAATATATGTCTTGAAAGCATTTTATCCTGATGGCTTTAATTTAAAGTACTTTCTCTTCTATCTGGTATTGGTGGAGCAGAGGTTGCATTGCATCGACCTATGATACATATTTCCGTAGATACAACACAAGTTAAATGTATCCCAGTTCGATGCAAAGCAACCTTTGCTCCAGAGATCACCAGAAAATAGAGAAAGGACTTTAATTTAATGTCATTAGGATAAAAGGCTTTCAAGACAGATAAATGGTATGCAACTGTATCTATTTGGAATGCATTACCCAAACAACGCAATCGATCAGTCACCTTTGAAAAGAAAGTGGTATGATGAAATATTTGGGATTAAAATAGATGAAATGCACTCCATACTACTGTTGCACAATATTTTGGTCAATGATATTTTTAAAATAGTAAAGGAAGGTGTATGGAACAACCAAATTCTTATCATTATAAACAATGAATATTTTAAGATCCTTTTATGATGTGTAAGTTGAGAATATTTTATGAAAGGTCCCTAAATGAATACACTTTAAATTGATTTTAGCAATGACTTGAAAGTATTTTATCCTGATGGCATTAAATTAAAGTACTTTCTCTTCTATCTGGTATTGGTGGAGCAGAGGTTGCATTGCATCGACCTATGATACATATTTCTGCAGATACAACACAAGTTAAATGTATCCCAGGTCAATGCAAAGCAACCTCTGCTCCAGAGATCACCAGAAAATAGAGAAAGAACTTTAATTTAATGCCATCAGGATAAAAGGATTTCAAGACAGATAAAATTTGAGTTTGATTGTCATCATTTACTTTGCCAAATTCTTCACATGTAATTCCTGAATCAATTTCCCACACACAAAATGACGAAAATAAGTTTGTTGATGGGGGCTTTCCTAGGTCAAATAGGTTTGAATATACCTTGAAGTGTGCAATATGGGAGGTTTGTATTCTTAATCTCCTGTCCATTTCTTAATTTAAAAGATGATATCTTTATTAAATATCTCCTTTATTTTTGGAGGTAGACATCTTTACAAAAAGATCTCTTCCTCCCTCTTTAAAATGATCCCTTTAGATCTAATATAAAAATGCTTAAAATTGAACATGATACCTTGATGAATCTTTCTTGAATCCTCACACAAGAAATGAGGGGTCATATTTTGGGTCTCAATCATGAGTCTTGTCAATTTAGGATGTGACATGCTAAAGTGGGCATCAATGTCTCAAGATCAGATGGACCTTAAGTGATTGTCTCCCTTGCTTATGATTTGTTTGGGTGATAAACTTCACCATTCTACTCACAAGAATTTTATTAAGTCTCAAATATAGGGAAACGAAAGGCTTCAAATAGAAAACTTGTACATGCAACTAAATCCATTAACTAATCAGAAGAACAAAATTAAGAAACGGTTCGATCATTTGAGAGATGTTGTAGACTTGCAACTCACCAGCTACTTAGTTATTGCGGGTAAGAATTTTTTTGTTTTGGTTATGGTTGTGGTGTTTGTAGGGAGACATTTACAAATTTATATCTATTTTCACTATTTAATGGTTTATGGGTTTGTAATGGTAATTTTATGTTCTTTCATATTTTTGTATATATTCTTTATAATAACCTATTATATTGATTTGTTCTATTATGGATAATGGTATGGGTCAGACGGCTTTGCCATCAATGCATGAAAGCATTGCAGGAGTTCTACTTTTAAAAATTACATGAAACATTTTTAATTTATTTGATTCAGTGTTATTGGCAAATCTTTTCTTTACAAATGCTTATTTTATTTAATTATTATCTGAGTGTGAATTAAAATTTATATTTGTACAGAAGTAGAACATACAAGCTGAAGAGTCATGTGCAAGTAAATTTCGTAAAAGAAAGCAAGCAGGCATTATCTTGAATGACATGGAAACAAGCTCATCAGCTGCCTAGAAGAGAGCAATTGGAGAAAAGCAGAGGAAAGTGTTAAAGGGTGATAAATATATAGAGAGTATGCAATACAAACAAACAATGTCTGGAGTGTGTGATGTGACGTCTCTAATTTATGTCTGGAGGGACTAACTGGTTTTGGAGTTCTTGTGAAACCTATTGGGCCACTCTTGGAGGAAATCAATGTGTTCGTGCAAGGAGCACCTTTTTTCTATTATGAGAATGATGATTTTGCACCGAAGGATATTTGGAAGGCAATATCCAAAAATTTCTATAGTGTGGAACCAGAGTTGGCGGACTCAAAGTAATTTTTAGTTTTCAGAAGACCAAGAAGTTATGTACACAATCTCCCAATAGAAGGGTGATTTCAAGCATTACCTCTCCCCCCCATGACTATTCAGGAAGCACTTCTTTAGACAAAGGAATATTTACCTCCATGGGATCAAAGAAAAAAATTGAAGCATAGACTCTAGACGATGTGGTGGTGTCCTTCGGGAAGAACTCTGCACTATAATTGAAAATTCACAATGAAAACTGCAAGATAGTGAAGAGAAATACATTCTTGAAAAATGGGAAGAATGGATCTTGGTTTGGGTGGGGCCAAGTCAGGTGGCTCCTCTAGAGGTTGACGAGATAGAAATCATATTAGGATTTAAAAAAGATCACACTCGTGGAACTTCGTGTGCGACTGATCGATTGCGCTATTTGGGTAATGCATTCCAAATAGATACAGTTGCATACCATTTATTTGTCTTGATTAAAGCCTTTTATCCTGATGGAATTAAATTAAAGTACTTTCTCTTCTATTTGGTATTGGTGGAGAAGAGGTTGCATTGCATTGTATCCCAGGTCGATGCAAAGCAACCTCTTCTCCACCAATACCAGATAGAAGAGAAAGAACTTTAATTTAATGTCATCAGGATAAAAGGCTTTAATCAAGACAGATAAATGGTATGCAACTGTATCTATTTGGAATGCATTACCCAAACAGTGCAATCGATTAGTCGCACACGAAGTTCCACGAGTGTGACCTTTTTCAAATCCTAATATGATTTCTATCTCGTCAACCTCTAGAGGAGCCACCTGACTTGGCCCCACCCAAACCAAGATCCATTCTTCCCACTTTTCAAGAATATATTTCTCTTCACTATCTTGTAGTTTCCATCATGAATTTTCAATTATAGTACAGAGTTCTTCGCGAAGGACACCACCATATTGTCTAGAGTCTATGCTTCAATTTTTTTCTTTGATCCCATGGAGACCAATAGTCCTTTGTCTGAGGAAGTGCTTCCTGAATAGTCATGGGGGGGAGAGGAAATGCTTGAAATCACCCTTCTATTGGGAGATTGTGTACATAACCTCTTGGTTTTTTGAAAGCTTAAAATTACTTCGAGTCCACCAACTCTGGTTCCACACTATAGAATTTTTTGGATATTGCCTTCCAAATATCCTTTGGTGCAAAAGCATCATTCTCATAATAGAAAAAAGGTGCTCCTTGCATGAACACGTTGATTTCTTCCAAGCGTGGCCCAATAGGTTTCGCAGGAACTCCAAAACCAGTTAGTCCCTCCAGACATAAATTAGAGACGTCACATCACACACTCCAGACATTGTTTGTTTGTATTGCATACTCTCTATGTATTTATCACCCTTTAACACTTTCTTCTGCTTTTCTCCAATTGCTCTCTTCTAGGCAGCTGATGAGCTTGTTTCCATGTCATTCAAGATAATGCCTACTTGCTTTCTTTTATGAAATTTACTTGCACATGACTCTTCAGCTTGTATGTTCTGCTTCCGTACAGATATAAATTTTAATTCACACTCAGATAATAATTAAATAAAAATAAGCATTTGTAAAGAAAAAGATTTAGTCATTCGATGTTACATATTATCTGATGGAAAGATCCTAGACAATTCTTTGAGAAAGGAAACATCATTGATAATCCTTTTTTGCAAATAACACTGAATCAAATAAATAATAAATGTTTTATGAAATTTTTAAAAGTAGAACTCGTTCAATGCTTTCATGCATCGACGACAAAGCCGTTTGACCCACATCATTTCTAACCGTAGGAATTCTGACGACAACTAAAGAAACATTCGACAAGGATGTTGTATATCCGACGTCACTTCCATGTCGGATAGTCGTCGAGGAGCATACATAGCATCCGTCGGAATTCCGATGGTAATCCGCCGAAATTTGTGGCTAGGGGAGCAAATATAGACGTCGTCGGAGGAGTTAATAACGTCGTCGGACAACCGACACAAATGGCATCGTCGGGAAGCCCGATGGCGATTTTTTCGATGGTAAAGTTGGTCGGAAGTCCTACATGGTGTCGTCACAAGTCCGACAATTAGCCGTCGGAAATTAGGCCCAAATGTACTAGTGCAAAATGCTCTGGCGTATTGCCTAAGTAGTGTAGATCATTTGTTTTAAATTTTTCTCTTTCCCCTTTTCTCCCCCCAATTGTATGAAGAGCTGACTTCTCAAACCCGGAGGTCAGTCAGTGAGTTTCGTGCAACAGGTCTCCCATTACATAATTTCCCATAAGGTTGTTCACGTTTAAGGTAAAATTAAGAGTCAACAATTGTTTTTCTAGCACACCCGATGGGACCCAAATTTTGAATGAGCCTAAGCTAGTTTATGAGGCATAGACCCATTACCAGGAGTCAGACAACTTTGAATCCCAGTTTGCTCCTTCCACCACTGGTAAACGTCCATTCGTCTGCAACCTCTTCTTCCCAAATTCCACCTATCTTCTCTGCAGTCGTTCCTATAATAATGGCTCAGATTCATCTTAGAAACTTTGTGGCATGGAACAATGAAATCCCTCTCATTCCTCTTGTTCCACCTGTAGGATGGGGACCGATTCCCTCTACCGCACTAAAAGTTATTCCTAAATTCACCGAAGAATGTCCCAAGACCCCTGGGGAGCACCTACAAGATGTAGCCAATGTCTGCATTGTCCATAATATCATTGAGCAAAATATAGCTTTCAGATTTCCTGTGGCATCATTCAAAGGGAGAGCTCTAGATTGGTACAGATCCCTCGGTCCAGGTTCTATAGCTGATTGGAATCAGCTGGGTGACCGCTTGTTTCAGAGATTCTTCGACAACGTTGATAGGTCATCCTTGATGCATCAATTGATTACCATAAAGAGAGCCCCTCAGAAAGTGATGATAAAATTCAATTTAAAGTTTCAGAGGACCTGGCAAATAATACTGTTGTCTGCCCGTCCTCCCGTGGATATGGCGTTCATTTTTTATCTGAAGGCTTTCAACTCAGATATATCTATGATGATTCAGTCTCTAGGAGGTAATACCCTCCTGCAAGTGTTTGATTTGGCAGTCAAAGCAGAAAATAATCTAATCGATGTTGGGAAGCTTGTGCCACGATCGCTCATGTTGGTCTTTCCTGAGCTATCAAATCAGGTCCCGGAACTAGCCCTGCCCAGCACATATGCTTCCCAATCTATGTATGCGTATCCTAGCTCCCAACAAGCAAGTCTGCCTCCTCCTTCATCTTTGGTTGTGGAGGTTAGTGACATGAAAAATTTGTTGATATCTTTCTCGAATAAAATTGTCAGTCTGAAAAGGTCCCAAATCCCACTAGCTAGACCCCCTTTCCAAGAAAATTTCCAAGGGAGTAGGCCTACATATCAACAAAACCAATATGCAAATAATCGAACTTCCCCAAGTCAGCCGAATGGCCAGGTAGTTCTAGTACCCAAACCTTTGCATGTTGTCTACCCTAACACCGGTAAAGAGTTGACAGTGTGACAGAATAATCTAGCAGATGATACCAATTCTTTATGTTTTTCATGCCCACGCCCCAAGAAATTTCCCATGAGGTAATTTACAAAAAAAAGATGCTAATCAATTGAGCCAAGGCATGGCTTCAAATGACTTGATTTACGCACCCCTTGGCATGGACAATGAATCTTTCATTGCACAAATGCAAGGCATGTTAATGGAGCAGGAAACGGAGATAGCTCCGGACCATGCACTATTCTCTTAAATGGAGGGCGAAGATGTCGTGTGGTGCAGGAGCACCTTCACAATTTTGGCCTGTTTGATCCTGATGGGATCATGAATTGAATAAAGGACTATTGTAAGAGTTCAAGTGTGTGTTTAAGGTTTCATTATGGTTTAGGTTTATCTTAGAGTGTTTAGATAGTTTTTCTCAAGTTTTCTTTCCAATTTTGGCCCATAGTGCCTTCTAAGCCAAAAATGGCATTATAGTGAAAATATGCTCAAAACCTTGTAACAAGCCTAGAAAGGACTTGGAGTAGGTGTATTTATTGATTTTACACCTTCTCAAATGGTTAGGTGGAAGATATTTGTCTTGTAGGTAAAAAATGCACTGAGTCAAAAATTGCCAATGCTGTCAAGCAACATTTTGACAAAAAGAGAGAAAAGTTGTAAAATCACTCTACAAGGTAGTTATAGATGCCATAAGGGTTGAAATAGTTTGAGTGTGCCTATATAAGGATACTTCAAACATTGTAAATAGTTTGGGTTTTTTTATGAGCAAGAGATTTTTAATAAAATCATGAAATTTTGGGCTTTATGATTGGTTTTTCCTTCCTTTGTGAAACAGTCTGTACTGTAGCTCCATAGTCCGTATTGTACCTTTAGGGAAGTGATACATGAAGTTCTTGGCACTATAACCACAAGAATGATTTTGTAAACACATACAGTAGCCTCAAACAATTTTTTGGGTAACAAATTGAACCTCTTGACCAAAATTGGCCTTTTGAGCTCTTACCTAGCATACTCCCTATCATAGTGGTATCAGAGCCAACAAAAGATTCAGGAGGAAATGAACATTAGGGAAAACATGGTGACTAATGCAAAGTTAGCCAAGAAGGTTGAGGACCAAGAAGAGGAAAATAGGGCACTCAGAGAAAGATTAGATCAACTAGCAATGAAACTAGCTGAAGTAGAAGTCAAAACTGAAGAAGTCCATAATAAGGTTGGAGATCAGGGTAAAATGATGGCAATAGAGGATGAGGTCCCCATGCCTGACCCTGTCATTGAGCAAGAACCATTCCTGAAAGCCTTGAGAGCTATGAATGGTAAAACGTTAGAGGGAGTGGCTCTTTTCGGTGGGAAGATGGATCCAGATGCTCTTATAGAGTGGATTGAAGGTCTAGAAAACCATTTTAAATGTGATGGAGTAACTGAAGCACAAAAGGTTAAGGTAGAAAAATCAAGGCTGAGAGGGGCAGCCTTAACTTGGTGGAATTTCATCCAAGAGGAAAGAGTGAAAGGAGGTAAGCAACCAATAGCCACCTGGAAAGCAATGGTAGCCAAAATTGTGAAGGTGCTCCTGCACCACTTCCTCTAGTCATAACTCTTTGATATTTATTTCCAATTATCTGACTTTCAGAGTGATTCAATCTTACATACCTGGGTGTTTTTACTTCTTGTTGTTCTTCAGTGACTGTTGAATCCTCAGATGATGCCGGTGTAACAGGATCAACATTCTGTAACGGTGTACTCATAGTAGGTTCATTTGTGATTATCTCTATTGCCGATTCAAAGTCTATTGACCTTGAATTTCTTCTAAATTGTTCATCAATCTTCACATTTGCACTCTCAACAATTTTCCGCAATCTTTTGTTAAAACATCTATATGCCTTGCTCTTAGATGAATAACCAAGAAATATTCCTTCATCACTTCTAGGATCAAATTTTCCAATATACTCATCTCTTCTAATATAGCATTTACTTCCAAATATTCTGAAATATTTAAGAGTAGGAGTATTACCAAACCATAGTTCATGAGGGGTCTTACCGGTTTCAACTTTGATGTGAACTTTGTTGATTGTATAAACTGTTGTATTCACTGCTTCTCTCCAATACATATGAGGTAGATTTACTTCTGATATCATGCTTCTAGCTACATTGAAAATAGTTTTGTTTTTCCTTTCCACAACTCCATTCTGCTGGGGTGTCTGGGGCGCTAATAACTGTCTTCTTATCCCATTCACTTCATAGAATGTATTAAATTCCTTAGATGTGAATTCACCTCCTTGATCTGATCTCAAACATTTGATTTTCTTACCGGTTTCATTCTCTACCATTACCTTGAATAGTTTGAATTTTCCAAATGCTTCAGATTTTTCCCTGAGAAAAGTAACCCAACACATTCTAGAATAGTCATCAATGATTAGCATAAAATATCTATCTCCTTGCATACTTCTAGTTCTTGCTAGACCACATAAATCAGTATGAATTAAATCAAGAGTATTATTGGATTTATCTGGTATACTCTTAAAAGATGCTCTAACTTGCTTTCCAAATTGACATTCCTTACATACTGGATTGCGAGGTTTAACAATCTTAGGTAAATCTCTTACCGCCTTAGTTGTACTGATTTTCACAATGCAATCAAAGTTTACATGACAAAGTCCCTTATGCCATAACCAACTTTCATCAATATGTGCAATCAAACATGCTTTGTCATTGTTATTCAAATGAAAGATATTACCTCTAGTCTGATTACCGGTTGCAATTTCCAAACCAATTCTGGTTAAGATTTTGCATTTACCATTCTTGAATTGTAATTGAAATCCTTTTTCAACTAATTGACCAACACTCAAAAGATTATGCTTCAAACCTTCAACATAGTAAACATTATTAGTATTGTGCTTACCATCAAAAGATATAGTTCCTTTTCCTTTGATCATATAAGCTTTATCATCTCCAAATCTCACTAGACCTCCATTGTATTCCTGAAAGGTTAAGAATTTACTCTTATCACCAGTCATGTGTTGCGAACATCCTGAATCAATGATCCATTCATCCTTATCTTCAATTTTAGCTTCCAGGGCCTGCTCTATCAGTTGAATAGTAGGTGTCGGTTGATCTTTTGTTATAGCAACAAAAGCCCACCCATTGTCTGGTGGTTCCTCATCAGAATCATCAATAACTTCTTCATCAACATAATAACAAGATTTGCCTCTATTCTTCTTGAATTTGTATCTTTGATAATCAGGGTTAGGCTTATATGTTCTTTTAGCTTCTTCTTTCAATCTTGCATGTCTATCAGGATACCTAGAAGCCATATGACCAATTTTATTGCAGTTAAAACATTTAAAGGGTTTTTTACCTTCATGCTTACTTCCAACTGGACCTTTAGGCATTTTCCTTGCAAATAGTGCTTCAAGCTCTTCCAGTTCTTCATTCTCATTCCTGATTTCTTCAAGTTCTCTTGCATAAAAGGCTTTCCAATCAGATTTCTCAGATGATGCAGATGATGCAGGTGATGATGATGCCTTAAAAGGTAAATTTGTCTTTATAGTAGCAACAAGACCAAATTACTCAAGTTCAAAAGCTGAAAGTTTTCCAACCAAAGTGTCTTTAGATACTGATGTATTAGGCATTGTTCTCAATTCATTTATAGCAGTAAATTTCATTTTATATGCTAGTGTCAAAGCTCTTAAAAATTTAGAAACAATTTTATCTTCACTTAACGTTCCTCCACAACATTGTATACCCAAAACAATTTTATTTACTCTTTCCATAAAAGTAGAAATCTTTTCTGTTGGCATTTGGCATTATAACAGACAAGGAGAGATTGTTGGCATTTCAATAAGGATATTGAGAAGGTTGTTGATGATTATGGATATAACTGATTAAGGATATTTACTGTCTTAATATTATTATTTTATCATTGATGTCAAGAAATTGATTTTCTAATTCAGTATGATGTTGCCATATCTTAAGAAGTATGATTTGATGAGTATAAAGATGTCGGTAAAAGACACAGAAAGAATATGATGAATAAGGAGAGAAATAAGTTATTCAATGGGCAACTATTACCGAGTTAGACAATGATAAGATCATGATGTTTAGATTGTTTTGATATCATACATATGTTATTGATTGTAAGGTTAATACTACACTATGTTACCGAGCAAGGAACCTAGTCGGTAAACTCTAAGGTTATCGCTATCGGTTAATTAAGGCAAAATGTTTACCGAGTGAAGTTTAGTATTTACCGAGTTCCAACCGAGTAATAACAAAATACATTAAATGATTACATGCATTATTTAATGAAGGAAGCTGATGAGATGGCTATGATTAAATGATTGGTATGTCGTGAATCAAGTTTGTTAAAGAATCTATGGCAAAGGAAAATCGGTAGGAAGATCTACAACCCAGATTGAACCGCAATACCCTAGCACAAGTTCCAAGGTAGGGTAAAACATTTTCAGATCGAAGGATACATTGAACCTGGTCAAAGTTTGAAGATCTGATGGCTATGATTGATCATGGGAAATGTGATCAAGGAGATTAAGTGGTTGGCGAATTGTTTATAAATAAGGAACTGATTGATAAACAATGTATGCGGGCAAGTGTATGCACAGGGATGCTACATAGTGATTACCAAGCATAGAAGCTTGAAGACTTGTTTTGAATAACAGAGTATAGAGCCCAACAGAAGGACAAGATTAGTTCTATGTCTATATTATATTGAGCAAATAAGAATCTGCTTTAGCATTTTTAGATGTGAAGTTGCAGATAGATTTTTATTACTGTTATTTTGTAAAGTGACATAATATCTCTTAACCGAGTGGACTTAACAATCTTATTTGTAAAACACTTTCTAGCAAGGTGACATTCTGATTGATTGTTTGAAATCCTTTAACAAGGTCACTTCTAACAAGGTGAAGATCCTAACAGATCTGAGGGAAATCCCTTAACCGAGTCACATCTAGCAATGTGTTTGTAATCTTTAACAGGATTTGCTTTTAACCGAGCATACTCTAGAAGAGTATATTTCTTAGTGGGTCCAAAATCCCACAATGGTTTTTCCCTATTTGGATTTCCACATTAAATCTAGTGTTATGAGTGTTATGATGTTTATATACTTTTGAGTTTGCATGTTTAGCAGTTTTGGTTATATTACTAAAGTATAGGTTACCGAGGTTGAATCTAATGTTTTTATGGAAGATTAAGTTTGTATGATTCACCCCCCCACCCCAACCCCCCCCCCCACCTCTCATCTTATTAGTTTGACATTTGTACTTAACATTAAGTATCAGAACTATCAATTGGTATTAGAGCTTTGGACTCCGGAAGAAACAGTTTAAAGGTACTTGAGGAAAAGATCCAAAGATGTATAAGAGAGATGCATCGAAGCTGAACAAGTCAAGTTTCTCTACATGGCAGAAAAGGATGAAGTTGCACCTATCAGGAGTTGGATAATATGTTGTATATTATCTAGATAATGATTTCATCACACCGAGCACCTATCCATTGACAATGGAAGAGATAAAGGCAAAGCAAGAACATATTCAAGCAATGATTGAAATAACATCTACATTGACAGATTCAGAGTTTAATGATCTAGAAGGCTGCAATGATGCAAAGACAATGTGGGACAAACTCATATCTGTGTATGGAGGTGATGAACATGTACAAAGAGCAAAAGTGGACAGTCTAAGAGGACAACCTGAATCTATGAGGATGAATGAAGGTGAGAACATAACCTAGTACAGTACAAGACTAAAGGAGATTGCCAATCAAATCAAAGGAGCAGGTGGAACCATTGAAGAAAAGGATATAACAAGTAAGTTGTTAAGATCCCTTCTACCAGCTTATGCAATCTGAGTCTCTGCAATCAATGAATTGAGGTCTATACCCAATATGCCAGTTTATTTGGATGCTACTATTGATAAGATATATGCATTTGAGTTAAGTAACTTTGATAATAGTGGGTCATTAGTAAATAAAGTTGAATATGCATTTAGTTCTTTTCATATTGGTGAATCTGATGATTACAATGATAGAATGAATAAGTACACTAAAGGGGATCACAGTGGAGCAAGTGAAATATTTCGCAAGAACATGGAGGAAGTACACAAACTATATGAGGAAATCAAAAAGCAAGAAGAGTTTGAAGCACTTTTAGCTAGAAGGTTACCGAGAAGCAAAGGTAAGTATAAAGGAAAACTACCTTTGAAATGTTTCAATTGTGATAAGATAGGACATATGGCTTTTAATTGTCCTGACAAAGATTCTACTGAAAAGAGAGATTACCGAGATGATAGACAGAAAGATAATCATTATAAAGGACACCGAGACTTCAGAAGAAGAGATAGAAAGTCATGCTTAATAGCCGATGAGGAATCCAATGATGATAAATCAGATGAAACTGATACAAAGGAAGTAGTTTATTTGGCTATCAAAGATAGATCAAATGAAGAAAGGTATGAAGAAAAAGCCCTAATATCTCACATAAATACTAATGATTCTTGGATCATAGATAGTGGATGCTCACATCACATGACAGGTGATAAACACAAGTTTGTTATGCTAGAAGACTATGATGGAGGCTATGTAAGATTTGGTAATGATGCATCATGTCCAGTAAAAGGTAAAGGATCCATAACACTTCTTGAAAATGCAAGCTGCAATGATGTTTATTGGGTTGAAGGTTTGAAATATAATTTGTTGAATGTAGCACAGCTAAACAATACAGGATACCGAATAGAATTTCAGAAAGGAATTGTCAAAGTTCATGACAAGCATGGAAAGTTAGCTGCTACTGGGACACAAACAAAAGGTAACACATTTCACCTTGACTCAACTCGGAATAAATGTTTGTATGTAAAGATAGATGATACCTGGTTATGGCATAAAAGGTTTTGTCATGTAAATTTTGATAATCTGATCAAAATAAGTAAGAAGCACCGAGTAAGAGGTCTACCGAGTTTGGAAAAACCTGAGAATGCTATATACTGAGGATGCCAGATGGGTAAAATGACAAGATCAAGCTTTACAAGTAAGTCTTATACTTCTAAGGGAATTTTAGATCTTGTGCACACTGATCTTTGTGGTCCTATGAAAGTTCAAATTTATTATGGTGATAAATATTTCATATTATTTGTGGATGATTACTCAAGGATGATGTCAGTAATGTTTTTAAAAGAAAAATCAAAAGTTTTTCAAATGTTTAAATGGTACAAGGCAAGAGTTGAAAATGAAATAGGAAGACAACTGAAATGTCTTAGATCAGATAGAGGAGGAGAGTTCATATCTGATGAGTTCAACTTATTTTGCAATGATCATAGTATTAAAAGACAACTCTCTACACCGAAAACTCCACAACAAAATAGAATTGCTGAGAGAAGAAATAGATCTATTGTGGATTGTGCCAGAACCTTGATGATTGAAAAGAAAGTGCCACAAACATTTTGGAGAGAAGCAATAACCACAGCAATTTACACCCTGAACTGAGTACAACTGAAGAAAGGTACTTTGAAGACACCATATGAAATCTGGTATGACAAGAAACCTAATGTAAGTTATTTTAAAATCTTTGGAAGTAGATGCTATGTACACAAAGATGATAGAAATGGCAAGTTTGATCAGAAAAGTGAAGAAGGAACATTTCTTGGTTATTCTTCTAGAAGTAAAGCATTTAAATGTCTGATCAAATCATCTAACAAAATAGTAGAAAGTGCAAATGTGAAAATTGATGAATTTGCAGAAAGAAATGATGAAGGAAACTCCAAAGAACCAGAAGATTATGATGAATTTGTCTATGTTCAACTGACAAGTCTTACTGAGAAAACTACAGAAGGAAATGAAAAGAATATCCAGTTACCGAGTGATGAAGAAGATCATACAGAGCCTACCGAGCCTATATTAGCCAAATATGTCAGAAGACATCATGCACCAAGTCAGTTTATAGGAGATAAGGATGATCCAGTGATGACAAGGAACAAACTGAGATAGAACACATGTCTGATATCTGAATTTGAACCGAGAATAATGAAAGAGGCATTTAACAGTGAAGATTGGATAAATGCTATGACAGAAGAGATTGATCAAATCAAGAAGAATGACACATGGACACTAGTCCCAAGACCGAAGGACAAAAATGTAATCGGTACAAAGTGGATTTTCAGAAACAAGCTGAATGAAAAAGGTGAGGTCATTTGAAATAAAGCAAGACTAGTTTGCAAAGGTTATGCTCAAGAAGAAGGAATTGATTATGGTGAAACTTTTGCACCTGTGGCTAGACTTGAAGGAGTAAGAACATTGTTGGCATATGTTGCTTTCAAAAATTTCAAGGTATATCAAATGGATGTCAAATCTGCATTTCTAAATGGTATATTAGAAGAAGAAGTTTTTATTGAACAACCTGAAGGATTTCTTGAAGACAAGAATAAAGATCAGGTATGTAAATTGAACAAAGCTTTATATGGTCTAAAACAAGTATCTAGAGCATGGTATGAGAGATTGTACTCTTATTTGATCAAGATTGGTTCTATAAGGACAAGTGAAAATAGTAACATGTATATGAAGAATGATGAAAATGGAATACTGATCTCAGCCATATTTGTTGATATTATCTTTTGTGGAAATGACTCTTTATGCAAGAAATTTGGAAATGAAATGAGCAAAGAATTTGAGATGTCATTAATCGGTGAGATAAAGTATTTTATAGGTTTACAGATACTGCAAATGAAAAATGAGATTTTCATTACTCAATCCAAGTACATAAAGGAAATCTTGAAGAAATTTGGAATGGAGGATTCAAAACTAGCAAGTACTCCTATGAGTACCAACTATAAACTATCAAAGAATGATGAATCTGCATCTGTTGATGAGACACTTTACCAATCCATGATTGGAAAGTGGCAATATGTTGTTCATAGCAAGCCAGACATAGCACATGCAGTAGGTATAGTTGCAACATTCTCTGCAGATCCTAAGGAAACACACTTGACAACAATCAAGAGAATTTTTAGATACTTGAAAGGCACTGAGGATTATGGCTTAGTATATCAGAAAGGAAATGACTTTGATTTAAAAGTTTATACTGATGTTGATTGGGCAGGCAACATTGATGACAAGAAAAGCACAAGTGGAGGAGCTTTCTTTTTAGGAGAAAGACTAGTGAGTTGGCTTAGCAAGAAACAAGGATGTGTTCCACAGTTAACAACAAAAGTTGAATACGTTGCTGCAACATTGAATTGTACCAACATAGCATGGATCAAACAACTGTTGGAAGGTATAAATGAGAAAGTTACCGAGCCAGTAACTATATTCTGTGACAATACTAGTGCCATTAACATTTCAAAGAATCCTGTTATGCACTCTAAGACAAAGCACATCTCTATCAAATATCATTATCTTAGAGAAGAAGCTCAAGAGAAGAAAGTGGTG